>NC_087580.1:33141851-33454280 GCF_036250125.1 Pseudopipra pipra | reverse complement strand
ATTGGCCCATACACATGGTGTCCTCCTGTGGTGGTTTAGAGCTGGCTCCCTGCCAAGTCTCCAAACCCCACCACAAGAGCTTCCCCCCCCAAAACCAAGGGAAAAGGAAAAAAACCCAAGAGAACAGAAATAAGAGAAAGCTAAAGCAATATATAAATATATTTACACTTATATTACATTTATATACAAAAACTATAGACACATAAGAAAGAAACCCCCAACACCCGAAAACAGAAAAGGGGAAGGGGAAAATGGGACAAAACAAACAAACTAACAAAAACAGGTATACACACTCAATAAAGGAATAGCCAAGGAAAACCATAATACTTTCCTTGAGAAAGCCCAATCATGCCCAACGCCACCGCCACGCTACTGGACCCCGGCTCGGCAGAAACAACCGGCCCCGTAGGCCCGACCAGGCCTCAGCTCCCCCACAGAAGCGAGACCAGCCACGGGAGTCTGTTGTCTCCAAACCTCACCGGGAGAGAGGAAGAGGAAGAGCCTTCCCTGTCCGCCTATTACATAAAGGCACCTAATTACATAAAGGAATAGGATGGAATACTTCCTTCCTTCCTTCCCGGTTGCCAGGAAGGAAGGCCTAGACTCAAAACCATTACACTTTCAGATGCACTGTGTCCTGAGCAGACTGTATCCTGCTTGTCCTGTCCTGCTGCCTGCAGGACAACTTCCCCCTCGGCACACCCCCAGACCCAGCCTTGTTTGGGAAGTTGAGCTCTGGCTGAGGCTTTCCCCAGGAGAAGCCTCATTTGTCTCTCCTCAGGGCAGTCCCCCCAGCACCCAGCCAGGACAGGGCACAGAATGAGTGGCCCCAGCTCTGCCTCCTCAGGGGTGTCCAGGCATCCCACAAGGCAGCTGCTGTTGCTGCATCACCACCTCCCCTCACCAGAATGGATTTGGAAGGCTTTCCAAGCAGAGGGACCAGATAGAAACCTCTGGATCCCACAGAGAAAACATCCCCAGGGTCCTGTTAGAGCACAAACCTGCAAACAGGGATGACAGGTCAGAGAATCACAGAATCATCAAGGTTGGAAGAGACCTTCCAGACCTTCTAGTCCAACTGTCAACCCAGCACCACCAGAATCACCCCTAAACCCCATCCCAAAGTGCTACATCCAGATGCCACCTGAATGCTTCCAGAGACTCCACCACCTCCCTGGGCTACTTGTTCCAATGCCTGAGCACTCTCTCAGGGGAAAAAGTGTTTTTGAATATCTAATAGGAACCTTGCCCAAAGCAATTTAAGGCCATTTCCTCTCTTCCTGTCACTAAAGGCTTTGCAGAAGAGACCAACTCCCACACCCACTAAAACCTCCTTTCAGGTCATTGCAGAGAGCAATGAGGTCCCCCCTGAGCCTCCCCTTCTCCACACTCAACAAGCCCAGTTCCCTCAGCCGTCCCTCAGCAGACATGTTTTCCAGAGCCTTCCCCAGCTCCGTTCCCTTCTCTGGACACGCTCCAGCCCCTCAAGGGCCTTTTGGCACTGAGGGCCCAGAACTGGACACAGCACTCCAGGTGGGGCCTCCCCAGTGCCCAGCACAGAGGGGCAATCAGTTCTCTGCTCCTGCTGGCCACACTCTTCTCCACAAAGGCCACGATGCCCTTGGCCTTCTTGCCCCCCTGGGCACACTCTGCCTCATATCCAGCCGCTGTCAAGCAGCACCCCCAAGTCCCTTCCTGCTGAGCAGCTCTCCAGCCCCTCTGCCCCAGCCTGAAGCGTTCCAGGGGGTTGTTGGGAGCCAAGGGCAGGCCCTGACACTTGGCCTTATTGATCCAGCCTGTCCAGATCCCTCTGCAGAGCCTTCCTGCCCTCCAGCACATCCACACTCACACCCAGATCAGTCAGTCTCCCAAACAGACCAAAGTCTGACCACCAGCAGTCCAGGCTGTCAGTTCTGCTGCCCTCTTCTTCCTCCACCTAGAATGGAAAACTCCATCATTTTGGGGTCTCTGTGCCCGTCAGCTCTGACCACCACGTCCCCCACCAGTCACAGAATCATGGAATGGTTTGGGTGGGAAGGGACCTTAAAGAGCATCTCAGTCCAACCCCCTGCCATGGGCAGGGACGCCTTCCACTAGACTCAGAGCTCAGAGCCCCATCCAACCTGGCCATGAACACTTCCAGGGATGGGGCAGCCAGAACTTCTCTGAGCAACCTGTGCCAGGATCTCACTACCATCACAGTCCAGAAATTCTTCCTAATATCCCATCTAACCCTTCCCTTTCTCAGTGTGAAGCCATTCCCCTTGGCCTGTCACTCCAGGCCCTTGTCCAAAGTCTCTCCCCATCTTTCTGGTTGGCTCCCTTCAGGCACTGCAAGGCCACAATTAGGTCACCCCAAAGCCTTCTCTTCTCCAGCCGCAACAATCCCAATTCTCTCAGCCTTTCCTCACAGCAGAGCTGCTCCATCCCTCTGATCACTTTGATGCTCCCCTCTGGACTCGCTCCAACAGGTCCATGTCCTTCCTGTGCTGGAGCCCAGAGCTGGAGGCAGCTCTGCAGGGCTGACAACATTACAGCCCTGTGTGTTCCAGTAAGGACACTGTGGAACCTCCTGGAGTAAAGGGGCCATTGTGACACTGTAGGGCCTTCTGGACCCAAAGGAACTCTGAGACACTTTGGAACCTCATGGAACCAAGGATACATTGTGCCATGAAGGCCCTCTTGGAACTAAGGGAGCCCTGAGACATTTCGGGACCTCATAGAATCAAGGGGCCATCGTGACACTGAGGAACCTCAGGGACTCATGGAACCAAAGCAACCCTGGGACAATGTGGAAACACATGGAATTACTAGGCCACTGTGACACCGCAGGGCCTCATGGAACCAAAGGAACCCTGAGACTTTTCAGAACCTCATGGAATCAAGAGGCCACTGTGACACTGCAGAGCATGAGGGAGACAAAGGGACCCCGGGACACTGTGGACCTCAAGAAATCAAGGGCCCATTTTGGCACTGTGGAACTTCATGGAATCAAAAGGCCATTGTCACACTGCAGGGTCCCATGGAAGCAAAGGAATCCCTGTGACATTGTGGAACCTCATGGAATCAAGGGGCCATTGTGACACTGCAGGGCTCATGGAGACAAAGGATTCCTGGGACACTGTGGAATCTCATGGAACCAAGGGGCCACTGTGACATGTGGGGCCTCCTAGAACCAAAGGAGTCCTGAGACATTTTGCAAACTCATGGAATCAAGGGTCCATTATCACCCTACAGAGCCTTACGAAGCCAAATGGACCCTGTGACTCTGTGGAACCTCATGGAATCAGTTGGTCATTCCCACACTGCAAAACCTCATGGATACTGTCAGGTTCCCATTATGAAAAGACGCCTCTGCCCAAATTCAGCTGCAAAGGAGATCCTGTGCCAAAGTCAGCAGTCCAGGTTTGATTTAACAGTAAATAGGAGGGAGAGAGAGAGAAAGAAAACAAAAGAGAGAGAAGAAGGGGGTGGTGGGAAGACAGTGAGAGAGAGACAGAGATGAAGTAAATGTATCACACCGTGTAGATCCCTGAGGCTCCCACTGGTCCTTCTTCACCCTGCTCTGCTCAGTGGAGGGTCCCCAAGTTGTGCTTCTGGGCTATCACTTTTATACAGCCCAAGCCCCGGGTATTCAGGGGGGTAGATGCTGTTCCCACAGCTTGGGCTGGCACATCTACAAGGACTTGCTTCCTTTCCCACAGCTCATCATGGTGGGAGCTTTGCCCGGTGTGCTTCCAGTCTGCAGGTGGGAATCTTTGTCTGGATGGGTTCCCCAGACCTGCCTTACCAGCCCTGGCTTCCTGTTGGGGCTGTCTGCTCTTTCCCACAGTCTGCACAGTGCAGTTCTGTCCTGGGGGCTACTTCCAAAACTTCACCTGTGTTTAGGCCTTGGAATTAAAGGCCTTCCTGTTTGCCACCAGTGCTTATGTGTTGTGGTGCCTTATGGGATTTTCCTGCTTTGACAGTGTTTTGAGACAGTTCATTGTGCCCTTCAAGTCCTTCCATGTGCACACACACACACCACTCTCACCAGTGTCTGGCCCTCCAAAGAACACAAGCCCTGATGATTTGTAGCTCCCACTCCAGTGGTTGGCACTTGGACCTCCCTCCGTACCCAGAGCTCAGAGCTCCCTTGTGCCAGAAAGTTTAAAGAGATTCTGCCTCATTCTGCCAAGACAACCCTTGGAAAAAAGTGTCGCTCTGTGTTTCCTGGGATAAGAGCACTCTATTGTCATCTTCCAAAACCTTGGAGAGGTCCCAGAGATCCCTCAAAAAGGAATTTCGGGCCTCAAGCACAGGACCCATATATAGAGGCTGAGGACTCAGGGGTCAGGGGTGTGAAGATTGAGGACAGTAGAGGAGTAGCCTGAGAGGTCTGGAAGGGGGGTGTCAGAGCTGGTGGAGCTTTTCTTCCTGTCAGAAAACAGCCTAAGAAAGAACTAGTGCCACCAAGGGCAGCTGGGGTGGCCTAGACTGGTGACAAGAAGTCAGAAATTTCCCTCTGAGGTCAGTGTCGGGGTGCAATATGTCACAAAGAAGGAGTCTGGATGAGCCCAAGGCTTTGTGTGTGCAGGAAGAGCCAGGGAGGATGCAGAGATGTCAGTGCAGGAAGGTGCCAGCCAGGTGGGGCAGCCGGGGGGATGACGACAGCCTGCAGGGAAAGGGGCAGGGCATGGACACCGTAGGACAGCCTGGGCTGGAGAGGAGAGAGGGATGGGGAGAAACTGAAAGGCCCTGACACAGCCACCTTCTGCAGGCCTTTGGCCATGGCTGCTGTCTGTGCCCCTGATGCCAGGAGGAGGGGAGTGGCCCTTGCAGCCCTGGGGCCTCATGGCCTCCTTGTCCCTGCTCAGCAGCCTGGCAGGTGCCACCCCATGGTCCTGCCCTTGGCATTGCACATCCCACATCCCAGTGCCCCAGGAAGAGCCCTGAGGAATGAGGCAGGGACAGGATCTGCCTTCCCAGGGGCTGGGGGTCGGGGCTTGGCACATTGGATTAAAGAAACATGTCAAAGTTTATTCCACATCAGAGCCACCTTTCCCTTGCTCGTCCATTCTTGTCATCACTGTCTGCAGTTTTCTGTTCCAACTGGAATCTAGGGACACTTTCACAGTCATGTCCTTCAGTGGGACCCATTAACAGTACAAGAAACTTCAGTATTTCAATCTCATTTTGACTTCTTGAGAAGTTGTTTGAACTTCCTCTCAGGGACTGAGTCTCATGTAAACAACATCAACGTCCCCTGAGGGTCATGAAATGCCTCGGGGCTGTTGCTGTGCTGCTGAGCTGGGCCGGGCTCCTGGCACCCAGGGAGCTCCTGGCAAACAAGAAGAGCTTCAAAGAGACAGCTCTGCTGGTGAGCAGCTCCTCTGCACAGCCCAGCAGGGCTGAGGGCACTGCCTGCAGCACTGAGGGAAGAAAAACAAGGCAGAGAGAGGTTACACACAGCCTGGGCTGGGAGGGAAGTCGAGAGGAAGATCCACTGGAGGGCGAATCTTTCCAGGCTCCCATAGGGTGAGTCAGCATGAAGGGCAATGTGTCTGCAGTTGGTGCAAAGATCTCCTAACACTGGCACATCCCACTCCCTGCTGCACCATCCCAGGCACATCCCAGTAGTGTTCCCTTCTCCCAGGGATGGCTGCAGGGTTGTGAAGCCGGGCTGTGCCACCCAGGCTGCCCCAAGCTGTCCTGCAGAGCAGGGTCCTGCAGCCCAGGGCTGTGCCAGGGCAGGAGCTCTGCCACTGCCAGGGGCAGCTCTCAGCTGGGCTGGGGAGCTCCCTCAGGGCTGGGCAGAGGCTGGGGGTGGAAAGAGCAAAGCCTGGCAGGGCAGGGCAGGTTTCTTCTGCTATCGAGTGAGAGTTTTGTGGGTCACAGGGCTGCTCACAGAACCAGAGCACTCCAGGATATTTTCCAGGGGATACTTCAAGGGGAAGGTCCAAGGAGGGATTTCTCTCAAGCTCTCAAGCCACATGCCTGGTGGTTTGAGTTGCAGAGGGAAGTGTGAGGAGCTGTCCAGGGCTGAGAACAACCTGCTGGCACTGTTGGTGTCTGGGAGGTGGCACAGCTGGCTCAGGGTGATGCTGCCCTGAGTGCCCAGTGGGCTCTGCCCTGGCCTCTCCCAGCTGGACCCTCCCTGTGCATTTCCTTGGTTCTCAGTTTGCCCCTGGTCCTGAGGTTGTTCCCTCCTTCTCTCACTCAGGCTCACTGGGGAGGGGAATTCAAGCTACACAGTCCAGCACTGACCCTGGGATTCCCCTATGGCAGGTGTGTCCCTGGGAATGAGACATTCCCATTGTCCTCTGCCCTGTGGGGTGTGGGCAGTGAAGTCTGTGGGCCTGGGTAAGGAGCTCTTTTTCCCTCAATCAGACCCGGTCATTAGGACACTTGGCTGTTTTCTGAGGTGTCCTTCCAAGCTGGGAGCTGCCCTGGAGAATGCAAATCATCCTCCCAGCACAGCTGTGTTCTCTGAAAGCTCCAGTGGAGAGGGGCAGAGATGCTGTTCCCGTGCCAGGAGATGCTGTTGGGTTCGGGAGATGAGCCACGAGTGTCCTTGGCTTCAAGTGGGGTGCTGAGCCCTTGAGACAGGCTGAGACACTGAGGGGTGTGGGATGGATCCCTCTGCTCTCAACAGTGTCTGGTGGCTTTTCAGACCAAAATGGGAATGGCAGAGGGTCTGCTCCTCATGGAAGATGTAGTGAGCCCGAAGCAGGGCTCCAGCCATAGAGCTGAAGGAGAGACTCCTAGAAAAGGGAAACCAATGGAGCAGTGAGAGGGGTTTTGGAAAGCAGCTTTGATTTTTCTCAGATTGTTCTGCCTTAACTTGTCACACTTATTTCCTATTTGAACAGTGCCCCATGTCTAGAGACAGTGAATGTCCAACAGCAGCTCCTTCGCCCAGTTTCTCCTCCTGGCATTCACAGACAGGCGGGAGCTGCAGCTCCTGCACTTCTGGCTCTTCCTGGCCATCTCCCTGGCTGCCCTCCTGGCCAACGGCCTCATCCTCAGCGCCGTAGCCTGTGACCACCACCTGCACACCCCCATGGGCTTCTTCCTGCTCAACCTCTCCCTCACAGACCTGGGCTGCATCTGCACCACTGTCCCCAAAGCCATGCACAATTCCCTCCAGAACACCACAACCATCTCCTACAAGGGATGTGCTGCACAGGCCTTTTTCTTTGTCTTCTTCCTTGGAGCAGAGTATTCCCTCCTCACCATCATGTGCTACGACCGCTACGTTGCCATCTGCAAACCCCTGCACTACGGGACCCTCCTGGGCAGCAGAGCTTGTGCCCACATGGCAGCAGCTGCCTGGGCCACTGGGTTTCTCAATGCTCTGCTGCACACAGCCAATACATTTTCCCTGCCCCTGTGCCAGGACAATGCCCTGGGCCAGTTCTTCTGTGAAATCCCACACATCCTCAGGCTCTCCTGCTCACACTCAGGTGACCTCGGGGAAATTGGGCTCACTGTGGTTATTGCCTGTTTAATGTTTGGTTGTTTCATTTTCATTGTTTTCTCCTATGTGCAGATCTTCAGGGCTGTGCTGAGGATCCCCTCTCAGCAGGGACGGCACAAAGCCTTTTCCACGTGCCTCCCTCACCTGGCCGTGGTCTCCCTGTTTGTCAGCACTGCAGCATTTGCCTACCTGAAGCCTCCCTCCATCTCCTCCCCATCCCTGGATCTGGCTCTGTCAGTTCTGTACTCAGTGGTTCCTCCAGCACTAAACCCCCTCATCTACAGCCTCAGGAATCAAGAGCTCAAGGATGCCCTGAGGAAAATGATGACTGGATGCTTTTCAGGAGCAATAAAGTGCCTGTTTTCTGGTGCATAGCATTCAGAATGAGACTTTTTAATGGCCCAGCCTTCATGCTCAGGTTGCTCGTGGAGGTCATTGTGTCCTTCTTGCAATAATTTTCTGTACAATTAAGTGTTATTATGCATCTGCCTTTGAATTTATTGTCTACTGTTGCCTCTGTATTTTGGTGCTGAAAAAAATCTCCGGAGCAGTTAATTAGGGGTGAGATAAGAAAGGGTTTATTTGCCAAGGCAGTAGGTGATATAAGACGCGCGCCCCGGCCGTGCCTGAGAGGTTACATTTTATAACATTACCCATCCAATCCCAGATGTGTCCACCCTTTGGCCCTTCCTCTGGTCCGCCCCAGGTCCTCCCCCTGAGAAATGGGTCTGGGGTATATTTTGGGACCCCCCTTTCATCATCCTCATCATCCTCAGAGCACAAAGGGTACATATTTACCTAATTTTTGACTGTATTCTGTGGTTTAGGCCCTGATATGCTGTTCTCCAAACAGTCTAGGCCTTTGCCTTGACAGAAGACTAAACACTGCTACTGAATTCAGGGGTAGGTTTGATATGGGAACATAGAATGGGGTAAAAGGGTTAGGGAATGTGTAAACAAGGGAAAGGAACAAGGCACAAAGGGGTTTCTGCTTTTAAAACCTACCTATAAAATTTACAAGTCTTACAAATATTAGAAAAATAAAAAACCATTAGGGGCTTAAGGCATCACTACCCATTGAATTTGACCATGAGATGTACAAATGAGCAATTGTGCTCTCTGAGTATTTAAACAAAATAAAGGACCCTGCAGTGCCTTCTTTGTCCAAGACCCTTCTTCTTAGATGTTCCCAAAGGACAGCACACTGCAGGACAGGGTGTATTTGCAAACGGCAAGGGGTCAATAATCCCAGCCCAGCAGCACTGCCAGGGAGCAGCAGGGCTTGGTCTTTGCAGAGCTGCTCTCTTGCCACTTCCACACTGTCCTCCTGAGCCCCTTTCTCGCTGTAAGGCCTGAGTGCTCTCTGAGCACAGTCCTGGGGGGTGGAAGCCCTTGGAGCACAGGCAGGGACAGGCCCTGGGAACTTGTGAAGCAGAGCTGGGCTCTCTTACAGCATCTCCAAGGTGCTGTGACATCTTCTGAGGGCAGTGCATGTACTGGGTCACTTCTTCTGTGACCTTGCTCCAGGGCTGGAACTCTCCTGCAGTGTCCCCATGACACTCCTGCTCTCTGCTTTCCAGGTTTCATTTTTAGATCCAGTCTTCCCCTCCTGTTCACAGGGACATCCTGTGAGTGCTTCAGAGCTGCCATCCTGGGGCAGCTCCTGCCCAGCGTGGGCAGGCACAAGGTCTCTCCACCTGCTCCTCTCACCTCCCCAGTGCCACTGTTTTCTGCAGCCTCCTCATCCTTGCCCAGCACAGCCCTCCTGGCACAGTTGGACACAGCCCTTGTTCTCCCCCCTCCTCAGGCACCTGCCCAACCCCCTCATCCACAGCCTAATGGCCAGAAACCTTCAGGGCAGGGAGGCACTGGGCAAAATGCTGAGGAAACCTTTCAGCTGCACTCAAATCCAATTGGAGGGGTTGGCCTCGAGGAAGAAATCCCTTGTAATTCTCCAGAACCACCAGGACAACCTGTGTTGTGTCCTGGGCACTAAACTGGAACTGTGGGATATCGCAAAAGTTTTGGTGTCAGGGCTATTGAGAAGGCTGGGCAGTGTCACTGGGAGACCTCTCCCAAACCCTTGGAAAGGCCAGAGCCAGCCCAGAGCTTCCTGGGGCCTTGGCAAAGGCAGACATGGAACCAGTCTGCAAACAGGGCAGCAAGGAGGGTTGGCAGAGTTCCAGACTGCTCAGGCTCAGCAGGGAAGGGGATAGGGCAAGTCCTCCTGCAGCCATTCCCAGGCATGGGAAGGACAAGGTAGGGATTGCAGAACCCCTCTGGGAGGCAAAAGAAGGGGATGTTTTGTGCCCAGACTTTATCAAGGTGTCCTGACATGGTGTCCTGACCTTATGGCCAGACTGGTGAGAGCTGGACTGAAGAAGTGGAAGATATGGATGGGAAGTTGGCTGAATGCAGAGTGTCAGATAAAATCCATGGTACAAAATCCTCTTGGCAGCAACTTCCTGATGAAATCCCTCTCAGTGATCAGCCCTTGAACACCAATGCAGAAGAGCTCTCTATATAATGGGACAAGAAGCATTTTCTAGTCATTTGTGAACTATGCCAAATTTCAGGGAACCCTTGAGCAACCTGTCCTGGATTAAAGACACATATTGGTGCTGGAACTCCAATAAAAAGAACTCACTCTCCTTTTATTCCCCACCAGTACAGAGAGACAAAATACAAGGAGGTACAAGTGAAAAAAATAACAGTTGACTGACAAGAAATATAGCAGCAAAACCAGCAATACCAACAGAACAGTTCAAAGCAACAGCAGAGAGAGAAATTGCCTCCTCTCTCTACCCTGCCCCAACTCTCTTTTGTAAACAGAAAAAACAGGGACCAACACGTGCCTCCCTTTCCTCTTTTCCTCCTGAATGAACAAAGAACAAAAATTAAACCAGGGGAAAAGAGGGGTAAAGCAAAATCTGGGAAAATCTCTGGTCTGAGATCAGTTGTGCTGCCCAAGAACACGCTGACTCCAGAGGTGTCCAAGCGGGGCAGAGCCGGCGACTCCGGTCCGTGCGGTGGCGGGGGGGAGGCAGCAGCTCTGCTTGATTCCATGGAGTTCTGGGGAGGCACAGTGGCCCCTTGGTTCCAGGAGGTTCTGAGATGTTTCAGGATTCCTTTGGTTTCAAAGAGACCCCGCATGTCACAATGGTCCCTTGGTTCCATGAGATTCCACAGTGTCCCTGCATTCCTTTGGTTCCATGAGGCCCTGCAGTGTCACGGTGCCACTTGATTCTGTGACCTTACAAAGATCAGAATGGCCCCTTGATTTAAGGCCAACTGCACATGGGGCTGCCTTAGGGGGAGTGTGGGCACCCAGACAAGGGATTTGTCACCCCCCTGGACTCAGCCCTGGGGTCACCACATCTGGACATGTCTGTCTGTCTGTGAGGTTCCCCATTCTGGAGGAATGAGGAAGAACTGGAGAGGGTCTAGAGGAGATTTGACAGGATGCAGCTTTTCTCCATACTAGAAATAGAAAGAAATCACCACAAAGAGCAGCACTGAAGGTTCAGACTGAAGGTGAGGAAAAAGAAATGTCACTCAACGGGAACTCTTCTGCTGCAAGAGCTCACCCAGAGGGAGTCATGATCAGCCCATGGCTTCGTGTTCCAGGGAACAGCCAGAGCTGGTGCAGAGACATCAGGGAGGGTCTAGAAATGCTGCTGGGAGGGGGGTGGGAAAGCAGGAGGGGTGTGTGCAGCCTGCAAGGCCAGAGCAGCAGCAGGGCCAGGGCAGGACAGCCTGCAGGAGAGATGGCTAAGGGCTCTGGCAGGGCTGCAAGGCCCAAAGGCACCCAGGCCTTTGTCCCCTTGCCTCTGGCAGCTGCCTCTGCCACTCAGGCCACCACAACCAACTTGCCTGGCAGGTTCTGCCCTTGGTTTCTGCCTCGCCCCTCCCTCAGGAGCCTGGCAGGGGTTGCCCAGTTTTGGCCTTGGTTGTTCCTCCCCCTCCCATCCCAGTGCCCCCCAAACAGCCCTGAGCCAGCCGGGAGGGACAGGATCTGCTGGGCCAGGGCCTGGGGCTCAGGCCTTGGCCTTTGTGCTCCACAAAACCAAGGCAGGCTTTGCTCAGCATTGCAGGGGCCTGCCCAGAGCCTTTGTCTGCCTGCACTCCTGGCCTCCAAGGAGCTGCTCCAAGGAGTCCCTGGGGAGGCTTTGGCAGGGCCTGCCCTCAGTGGGGCCCAGCAATGCTTCAAGGCACTTGCAGTTTGGCTTCTGACTTCTTGAGCAGCTTCTTCAATCTTCTCTCAGTACCTCAGGACCATGGGCTGGGCTGCAAACACACCGTGGGGCTCATTAAAATGCAGAAATCCCTCAGGATCTCTTTGTCTTCCTTTAATTGTCTTCAAGGCAATTTCAAAACAAGTCTTCAAAATTTGTACTTTTTTTTGAAATCAAAGAATGGATATATTTTAGTTCAGAGGAGAGGTGATAGAGGTGTTCTCCAAGTGATCTTGATGCTGAGTGTCTCCTCAGGAGATCCACACTGACCCTGGATGATCAACCTTGTTCCTCACCCCCCAACCTCACCAGTTCTGACATGGCCCATCTTGGACTGACAGCTGATGCAGCTCCAAACACACTGTGGGACCCATTAAAATACTGAAAAACAAATTATTTTTCTTTCTTTAGTTGTCTTCAAGACGTCAACAACTAATTGGAGTTGTTTTGTAGTTTAGCTATAGAGAACAATTTTAAAGTGGACGTCACAAAAAATATATATTTTTTGATGAAAGAGAATGATTTACACAGAGCCTTGGGATGCAAGAGGGTCAGGGTGCGAAGGATTTGGACACAAAGATAAGGGTGCAAAAGAGTTTAGTAGCATTTAATTACTGACCACTTTTACAGTTATCAAGTGATTCAATAGCATTTGCCACAATTTTAACAATGACTGAATTATAGATTCCCAAGAAAAACATTCACCCCACAGTCAATTCACACCCACACCCAGGCAGAGATGTGTGGACACATCAATAGCTGGGTGTGCAAAGGTCCCTCTCCAAAATTCTCCTTGTTGTCAGGGAAACACTCCCACAAATCCCTTTGTGTTTCCCAACAGACAAGGGTCACAGCTGGAGGAGTGTTTGTTGAGGGGCATCAGAATTGTCCTGGGCATCAGTCTTTGGAGTGTCACAAACTGGAGGGTTCCCGAGCTGGGAGAGGCTGCCAGAGGTGTCCCACTGAGAGGGAGGGGCTGGGGAGCTGCCAGGGCCTCCCTCAGCCCCGCTGGTTGTGGGCTCCCAAGGGGACTGGCTTTAGTTATCTGCTGAATTTCCATCCTGGTGTCAGGAATGACTGGAGTTTCCAAAATATTTGGGAATTGTATCCAAACTCTTCCATTTGGGCTGTAATTCAGTCAGGGAATGTTCCAAGGCTTTAGTGGAATGACTGATTATCCTGTTTTCCCCAGCTGTTCCACTCTGGATTGTTCCCACCTTTATCATCCAGGAGCACCTGGTCCAGTCCAGGGACACTTCCCCACACCCCTGGTCCATTCCAGGGGCTCTTCATTGCTCAGCTGTTTTGGTCAAGGCTTGTCAGGAGCTCCTGAGATCATACTTATAAGAAGGATGGGCACAGACTTAGTTTTAATAAGACAAGTGATAATGGTTTTTGACTAAAAAGGAGCAGATTTAAGCTAGATAGAAGGAAGAAACTTTTTACACTGAGGGTGATGAAACACTGGCACAGGTTGCCCAGAGAGGTCATAGAAGCCCCACCCTTGGAAACATTCAAGGCCAGGTTAGAAAGGGCTCTGAGCAATCTGATCTAGTTCAACGTGAACCTGTTCATTGCAGGGGGGTTTGACTAGATGTCCTATAAAGGTCCCATCTGACTCAAACTATTTAGGATTCTATAGTTCTGTATTATCCTACAGAGCCAAGGGTGACAGGGGTCATCCAGGTTTCAGACTCAGCTGAGCATCCCCTTTGATGGCCCATCTGGCAGCTCTGCTAAAAAGCTGCTGCAAAGAATCTCCAGACACAAAGGAGCTTTTGTGCTGGGCTCAGCTGTGGCTCTCAGGGCTGGGGGTTGGCTTTTGGCTGCCAGGTGCCCACCAAGGCTCTCTCTCCCTCTTCCTCCTTCTCCACTCCCCTTGGTGCCTGCAGGGTTGTTTCTCCCCCATCTCTCTCACTCCTCTCTGGGTTCCAGCACCCTGGATTTTATCCTTTCTCCAAAGGGTGATCACAGAGGTGCCTCTGGAACTGCTTTTTGGCTCAGCTTTGGGCACTGGCTGATCCATTTTGGAGCCACCTGAAACTGGCTCTCTCTGACACAGAGTCAACTCTTGATCTCCTCTTCCCTAAGGGAAACCTGCAGCCCCCTCCCTGCTACCAAACCTGATCCACAGGGTCATTCAAGTGCCCAGGAATAGAGGAGGTCATTGAGCCCATTATTCCTCAGGCTGGTTAGACAAGATTTTGTCCTCTTCCTGTCCCTGACTGCAGGTTCTTTGTGTCAGAGCAGAGCTGTGCTGGACCTCAGCCGTGCTTTGCTCCAGAGCCTGCTGGGGTGGGGGCAGATGGCAATGGAAGAGTTGGGTTGGACTGGATGATCCTTGTGGGTCCCTTCCACCTCAGCATATTCTGTCATTCTGTGTTTGTTTGAGTTTGGTTTGGTTGGGTTTGGTCTTTTTCCCTCCTTTTGATCTTCCTTTCCTCTGACCCATGAGTTTTTTCTTCATTGTCTTGGGCCTTGCTGGGCACCTGATGGCAGGACAAGTTTATCCCACTCAGTCATCTTGACCACATTTTTTGTCCAAGTCACCATTAACTGGACGAGGTTTCTCACAGACTCGCTGCAACTTGGCATCATCCACAAAGGAGTGGAAAGTGCATTTCATCCCATCACCCAGAGACATAATAAAGATGTTCCATAGGAATGGTCAAGGGCTGGTCCCTGATGGATGTCACCTGGGAGTTGCTGCCAAGAGGAATTTGTGCCATGACTTTTGACCCTCATCAGTCATTCAACTTTCCACTCACCACATGTTTCACTTGTCCAGTCCAGCTGTCACCAGTCTGGCTCTAAGGAGATCACAGGAGACCATGTCAAAGGCCTTGCTGAAGTCTGAGCACACAACATCCCTTTTCTTTTCCCTGTCACAGGGGTTCTGCAATCCCTGCCTTGTCCTTCCCATGCCTGGCAATGGTTGCAGGAGGACTTGCCATATCCCCTTCCCTGCTGAGCCTGAGCAGTCTGGAACTCTCCCAACCCTCCTTGCTGCCCTGTTTGCAGACTGGTTCCATATCTGCCTTTGCCAAGGCCCCAGGAAGCTCTGGGCTGGCTCTGGCCTTTCCAAGTGTTTGGGAGAGGTCTCCCAGTGACACTGCCCAGCCTTCTCAATAGCCCTGACACCAAAACCTTTTCTATTATCCCACAGTTTCAGTTTAGTGTACTGGACACAACACACATTCTCATGGTTCTTCAAAATTAGAAGTGATTTCATTAGAAAGGTCAACGGGTGGAGCAGCCCAGTCTGGTCTGGCCCCACAGCAGTGCCCACCCCAGGGTGCTGCAGAGCTCTGGGCACTCCCCACACAGCCCCAGCCCCTCTGAAGGGCACAGCAGCTCCTGGGGCACAGAGAGGAGTCTCAGCATCCCCATCAGCTCAGGGGCTGGACACTCAGCATGGCAGGAGGAAATGGAGGTCAGGGAAACTGCAGGAGCTCTGGTGTCACCTCCAGGAGATGCCCAGCACAGCCTGACTGTGCCCCTCAGTGCCAGCCCCTCTGCCCAGCCCAGCCTGGAGTCCTGGCCCAGGGACAGAGCAGCCTGTCCCCAGGGGGGCTGCAGAGAGAGGTTTCCTGTGTCAGGGATTCCTCTCTGCAGGCCCAGAAATGCTGCCTTGCTCTTCTGCAGGGACATCCCTTTGCCCAGGTCAGTGTGTCCAGGCTGCTTTGGCCAGTTGCAGATCCCAGCCTGGGATCCCTGCAGGGCCCTGAGCTGGAGGTGCTGCTCTGCACAGGGAGGGGCTGTGGCACCCTGGGCTGAGCCTGCACTGGCCATGCTGGTCAGGGTGGGGAGCAGACCCAGCAGGATGGGGATCACTCCTCTCCACCCTCTGCCATAGTCCTGGGAGGCTCAGTAGCCAAAAACAAGGCTGGGCAGGACCATGGGCTGTTTCCAATGGCACAAAGGGCAGGGCAGGGCTCCACTCCATGCAGCCTGTGGGCTGGAGAGTTCTTCAGGACACCCTCCTGGAAAGCCCACCCCTGGCTCTGGTACAGCCCTCCCTGAACTGGGGAGGCACAAGGGGAATTCACTGCAGGTGAGACGAGTCACTGGCCAGAGTCCTTTCTCATGTACAGAATAACAAAGGCAGGATGTTTGACAAATAAGTTGCTGCAGAAACTTTTATTTTCTTTAAATGCACACAGAGAATGATTCCACATTTACACATCCGTGGGTCAAAAGAAAGAGGTAGAGAGTGAATTAGGTACGAGATGAAGAACAAATTTTTGTGTTAACAACATTAAAAGAGTAAAAAAATATAGGAAACTTCCCCACCAACACTCTCAAAAGCTTTAGAAGGCAGACAGGGCCAGAAAAGTGTTAAACAGAGAGTGTTGTGCAGAAGAAAAAAGGCGGGTTATTGCTGCTGAAAAGCATCCAGTCATCATTTTCCTCAAGGCATCCTTGAGCTCCTGGTTCCTGAGGCTGTAGATGAGGGGGTTCAGTACTGGAGGCACCACCGAGTACAGAACTGTCAGGGTCAGATCCAGGGATGGGGAGGAGATGGAGGGGGGCTTCAGCTGAGAAACAATAGCAGTGCTGACAAAGATTGAGACCACGGCCAAATGAGGGAGGCACGTGGAAAAGGCTTTGTGCCGTCCCTGCTGAGAGGGGATCCTCAGCACAGCCCTGAAGATCTGCACATAGGAGAAAACAATGAAAATGAAACAACCAAACACAAAACAGGCACTAAGCACAAGAAGCTCAATTTCCCTGCGGTAGCCTGAGTGTGAGCAGGAGAGCTTGAGGATGGCAGGGATTTCACAGAAGAACTGGTCCAGGGCATTGCCCTGGCACAGGGGCAGGGAAAATGTATTGGCTGTGTGCAGCAGAGAATAGAGAAACCCAGCAGCCCAGGCAGCTGCTGCCATGTGGGCACAAGCTCTGCTGCCCAGGAGGGTCCCGTAGTGCAGGGGTTTGCAGATGGCAACGTAGCGGTCGTAGCACATGGTGGTGAGGATAAAAAACTCTGATGAGATGAAGAAGACAAAGAAAAAGAGCTGTGCAGCACATCCCTTGTAGGAGATGGTTGTGGTGTCCCAGAGGGAATTGTGCATGGCTTTGGGGACAGTGGTGCAGATGCAGCCCAGGTCTGTGAGGGAGAGGTTGAGCAGGAAGAAGCCCATGGGGGTGTGCAGGTGGTGGTCACAGGCTATGGCGCTGAGGATGAGGCCGTTGGCCAGGAGGGCAGCCAGGGAGATGCCCAGGAAGAGCCAGAAGTGCAGGAGCTGCAGCTCCCGCCCGTCTGCAAATGCCAGGAGGAGGAACTGGGTGAGGGAGCTGCTGTTGGACATTTGCTGCTCCTTAGGACAGGTCTGTTAAGAAAAGGAAAACACAGGGAACAATTAACACAGCCTCCTCTCAGCAAAGCCAGTGCAGTTTTCAGGGAAATCCCCTCCAAGTCAAGGCATTTCTTTTCTCTGGTTTGTGCTCTCAGAGGGTGCTGTGAGGAGCAGGAGCTCTGGTCATGTGCTGCCGAGGACTTAGCCATCCAAGTCACTGTCCTTGCCCACAACCCTTCTGCCCCAGCCCTGGGAGCAGCTCCCCGGGCCGGCTGAGAGCTGCCCCTGGCAGGCAGCAGAGTCCCTGCCCAGCACAGTGCCCTGGGCTGCAGGACCCTGCTCTGCCACACAGCCCTGGGCACCCCTGGCTGCACCCCTGGCTTCACAGCTCTTCCAAAGTGCCCCAAAACAGTCCCTGCTCACCCATCCCATCAGCTGGGGCTGAGCCAGCTTTAGGAGATGCCTCCAGGAGCTGCCCCTGCACTGCCCTGCAGCCACAGACTCACCGTGTGCAGCCCTGCCAAGATTCCTCCTGCAGGGAGCTCTCAGCCCTCCTGCCAGTGCTGAGCCCCTTGAAGCTCTGTGTGTGCCCTGCTGGTGTCCCTGAGCTGCCCTGGCAGTGCCCTCAGCCCTGCTGGGCTGTGCAGAGGAGCTGCTCACCAGCAGAGCTGTATCTTTGAAGCTCTTCTTGCTTGCCAGGAGCTCCCTGTGTGCCAGGAGCCCAGCCCAGCTCAGCAGCACAGCAACAGCCCCAGACACTTCATGACCCTCGGGGGACATTGATGTTGTTTACATGAGACTCAGTCCCTGAGAGTAAATTCAAACAACTTTTCAAGAAGTCAAAGTGTTATTGAAACACTGAAGTTTCTTGTAGTGCCAATGAATCTCACTGAGGGACACAACTGAGAACGTGTCCCCAGGTTCCAGTTGGAGCAGAAAACTGCAGAAAGTGATGACAAGGATGGACAAGCAAGGGAAAGGTGGCTCTGATGCTGAATAAACCTTGACTTGTTTTCTTAATCTAAAGGGCCAAGACCTGACTCCCATCCCCTGAGAAGGCAGATCCTGTCCCTGCTTCATTCCTCAGGGCTCTTCCTGGGGCACTGGGATGTGGGATGTGCAATGCCAAGGGCAGGACCATGGGGTGGCACCTGCCAGGCTGCTGAGCAGGGACAAGGAGGCCATGAGGCCCCAGGGCTGCAAGGGGCACTCCCCTCCTCCTGGCATCAGGGGCACAGACAGCAGCCATGGCCAAAGGCCTGCAGAAGGTGGCTCTGTCAGGGCCTTTCAGCTTCTCCCCCTGCCTGTCTCCTCTCCAGCCCAGGTTGTCCTACGGTGTCCATGCCCTGCCCCTTTCCCTGCAGGCTGTCGTCATCCCCCCGGCTGCCCCACCTGGCTGGCACCTTCCTCCACTGACATCTCTGCGTCCTCCCTGGCTCTTCCTGCACACACAAAGCCTTGGGCTCATCCAGACTCCTTCTTTGTGACATATTGCACCACAACACTGACCTTGGAGGGAAATTTCTTACTTCTTGTCACCAGTCTAGGCCACCCCAGTTGCCCTTGGTGGCACTAGTTCTTTCTTAGGCTGTTTTCTGACAGGAAGAAAAGCTCCACCAGCTCTGACACCCCCCTTCCAGACCTCTCAGGCTACTCCTCTACTGTCCTCAATCTTTGCACCACTGACCCCTGAGTCCTCAGCCTCTATATACGGGTCATGTGCTTGAGGCCCCAAATTCCTTCCTGGGAGATCTCTGGGACCTCTCCAGGGTTTTGGAAGATGACAATAGAGTGCTCTTATCCCAGGAAACACAGAGGGACACTTTTTTTCCAAGGGCTGTCTTGGCAGAATGAGGCACAATCTCTTTAAACTTTCTGGCACAAGGGAGCTCTGAGCTCTGGGTACGGAGGGAGGTCCAAGTGCCAACCACTGGAGTGGGAGCTACAAATCATCAGGGCTTGTGTTCTTTGGAGGGCCAGACACTGGTGAGAGTGGGGTGTGTGTGCCCATGGAAGGACTTGAAGGGCACAATGAACTGTCTCAAAACACTGTCAAAGCAGGAAAATCCCATAAGGCACCACAGCACATCAGCACTGGTGGACAACAGGAAGGCCTTTAATTCCAAGGTCTAAAGGGAGGTAAAGTTTTGGAAGTAGTCCACAGGACAGAATTGCACTGCAGAGTCTGGGAAAGAGCAGACAGCCCCAACAGGAAGCCAGGGCTGGTAAGGCAGGTCTGGGGAACCCATCCAGACAAAGATTCCCACCTGCAGACTGGAAGCACACCGGGCAAAACTCCCACCGTGGCAAGGTGTGGGAAAGGAAGCAAGTCCTTGTTCACATGCCAGCCCAAGCTGTGGGAACAGCATCTACCCCCCTGAATACCTGGGGCTTGGGCTGTATAAAAGTGATAGCCCAGAAGCACAACTTGGGGACCCTCCACCGAGCAGAGCAGGGTGAAGAAGGACCAGTGGGAGCCTCAGGGATCTCCATGGTGTGATACATTTACTTCAACTCTGTCTCTCTCTCACTGTCTTTCCACCACCTCCTTCTTCTCTCTCTCTCTTTCCATTTCTTTCTCTCTCTCTCCCTCCTATTTACTGTTAAATCAAAGCTGGACTGCTGACTTTGGCACATGGTCTCCTTTGCAGCTGAATTTGGGCAGAGGTGTCTCTTAATAATGGGAACCTGAGAGTATCCATGAGGTTTTACAGTGTCGGAATGACCAACTGATTCCATGAGGTTCCACAGAGTCACAGGGTCCATTTGGCTTCGTAAGGCTCTGCAGTGTGATAATGGACCCTTGATTCCATGGGTTTGCAAAATGTCTCAGGACTCCTTTGGTTCTAGGAGGCCCCACATATCACAGTGGCCCCTTGGTTCCATGAGATTCCACAGTGTCCCAGGAATCCTTTGGTTCCATGAGCCCTGCAGTGTCACAATGGCCTGTTGGTTCCATGAGGTTCCACAGTGCCCACATGGGCCCTTGATTCCATGAGGTCCACAGAGTCCCAGGGTCCCTTTGTCTCTATGATGCTCTGCAGTGTCACAGTGGCCCCTTGATTCTATGAGGTCCCGAAATGTCTTAGGGCTCCCTTGGTTCCAAGAGGCCCTTCATGGCACAATGAATCCTTGGTTCCATGAGGTTCCACAGTGTCCCAGGATTCCTTTGATTTCATGAGGCCTTGGAGCGTCACAATGGCCCCTTGATTCTAAGAGTTTCCACAGTGTCCCAGGGTTACTTTGGTTCCATGAGGCCTTGCAGTGTCACAATGGCGTCTTAATAGCATGAGTTTTCACATTGTCACAATGCTCCCTTGATTCCATGAGATTCCACAGTGTCCCAGGGTTCCTTTGGCTCCAGAAGGCCCTACAGGGTCACAATGGCCCCTTTACTCCAGGAGGTTCCACAGTGTCCTTGCTGGAACACACATGGCTGTAATGTTGTCACCCCTGCAGAGCTGCCTCCAGCTCTGGGCTCCAGCACAGGAAGGACATGGACCTGTTGGAGCGAGTGCAGAGGGGAGCAGCAAGAGGCTCAGAGGGATGGAGCAGCTCTGCTGTGAGGAAAGGCTGAGAGAATTGGGATTGTTCAGGCTGGAGAAAAGAAGGCTTTGGGGTGACCTAATTGTGACCTTGCAGTGCCTGAAGGGAGCCAACAAGAAAGATGGAGAGAGACTTTGGACAAGGGCCTGGAGTGACAGGACAAGGGGCAGTGGCTTCACACTGAGAAAGGGAAGGATTAAATATTAGGGATATTAGGAAGAATTTCTGGACTGTGATGGTAGTGAGATCCTGGCACAGGTTGCTCAGAGAAGTTCTGGCTGCCCCATCCCTGGAAGTGTTCACGGCCAGGTTGGATGGGGCTCTGAGCTCTGAGTCTAGTGGAAGGTGTCCCTGCCCATGGCAGGGGGTTGGACTGAGATGCTCTTTAAGGTCCCTTCCAACCCAAACCATTCCATGATTCTGTGACTGGTGAGGGATGTGGTGGTCGGAGCCGATGGGCACAGAGACCCCAGAATGATGGAGTTTTCCATTCTGGGTGGAGGAAGGAGGGGGCAGCAGATCTGACACCTTGGACTGCTGGTGGTCAGACTTTGTCCTGTTTGGGAGACTGACTGATCTGGGTGTGAGTGTGGATGTGCTGGAGGGCAGGAAGGCTCTGCAGAGGGATCTGGACAGGCTGGATCAAGAAGGCCAAGTGTCAGGGCCTGCCCTTGGGTCCCAACAACCCCCTGGAATGCTCCAGGCTGGGGGCAGAGGGGCTGGAGAGCTGCTCAGCAGGAAGGGACTTGGGGGTGCTGCTTGACAGGGGCTGGATATGAGCCAGAGTGTGCCCAGGGGGGCAAGAAGGCCAAGGGCATCGTGGCCTTTGTGGAGAAGAGTGTGGCCAGCAGGAGCAGAGAACTGATTGCCCCTCTGTGCTGGGCACTGGGGAGGCCCCACCTGGAGTGCTGTGTCCAGTTCTGGCCCCTCAGTGCCAAAAGGCCCTTGAGGGGCTGGAGCGTGTCCAGAGAAGGGAACGGAGCTGGGGAAGGCTCTGGAAAACATGTCTGCTGAGGGACAGCTGAGGGAACTGGGCTGGTTGAGTGTGGAGAAGGGGAGGCTCAGGGAGGACAAATAGCTCTCTACAAGGCTATTTGTGAAGTGGCTTGTAATTTTTATAATCTGTGTATATAGATACATATGCCTTGTATTTGTGGAAAATAAATCCATTTCATTCAATGTCCCATTTCACCAGTGAGAACCTGCATTAAACTTTGATTGTATTTTGTACTTAATGAGTTCATATCATTAATGGTTGGGGATATTGTAGAACTCACATTTGACAACAGTAACAGCAGTAACAGGAGACTTCAGGTATTTGTAGAGAAGATTTTTGGGGCCTGTTTCTTTGTTTTGGGAACACAAAGGCTGATGCTTGGCAAGGATAGAATATTGTTATTGTAGTGTAGGTCACATTTTTATGAATTGATGGATGTCCTGCAGCAAACAGGGTTGATGTGCAAATGTGTGTGTCACTGTGTTCTGGAACTTGGTTGTGTAACTGTCTGATGGGATCTGTGAGAACTAAGAGTTGGTGTTTAGAAATGATCTCATACCTGAAGAACAACAGAGCATATCTGAAATCCCATGTGAATTTTCAGTTTAGAGGGTCAAACCCACAGATATTGCACAGTCTGTTACAATGAAGGCAAGACCAGTCTGATGATAATGAGGGGACTGAGCCTGTGAGACCCAAGACTTGTGTTCCTAATGTTAAATCCTGAAATGTCTAAAGCTGCAACTTTTAACTGACCTGCTCTTCAAAAAATAGCAAAATTAAAGATTAAAATTAAACCCCACAGTGTCAGGAGCAGATCTTGGCTGATCTGCATGTTCCATGCTAAATACAAAATTGAGCACTTCAGTCATAATGGTCAGCACCTTTCCTGGATTGCCCTGATGCTGTTTGTGCTGAACAGGTGTTACAATAAAGGCAGTTTTACCTGTCCCTTGTTTACTTTTCTGAGCTCTTTGGAGCTGTCTTTTCTTGTAAGAGCAATCTATGGTTATCTGTGTTTGTCTGGTGGTAATTTCTCAAGGGATTTGTGTACAGGACTGGGCCTGAATTTCTTGGGTGGTTTGCACAGGTTCTTTGATAACACATTCCCTGGTGATACTTGAAAGTTTTTTATAAAATGTCTTTTGTAGCATATACTGTCATCTGTAATGCTTGTTTGTTTTTTTTTCATTCAGGGATGGGACTTGTGTAATACTCACAGGCTAATGCTTGGTCCTTAGGATTTCTTTATTATTTTTAATTTTAATTCAAGTGTTTTAATATCCCATTTTCCCTGCAGATGTGTGGAGGAATTGATTTGCTCACTGTAAGCAAAATAGCTGCTCTTGGTTGAAGGACTGGTAAGTTGTAATTCCTAATAACATTTACTTTTTAGCTTTTTAAAAACACCCAGTGAAGCAGACAAGGCTCTAACGTTGAACTGGCTGCAGCTTTTGGTTGAATACAGTCAGTAACTGTCTCCTGTTCTACAGTTGTTCTGTTGCTGTTTTTCATTCACAAAGGTCTGGCTTTGCCCAAAATGATCTGTAATGCCAGGACAGTTTGGTATTTGTTTGGTTTTGTTTTTTTTTAAAATTAAACTGCTGGCTGATAGACTTCAGATCATTCCTCACATAGTCAAAAAAACCACAACATTGGCAGGCTTGAGTAGAAAAAATAAAATTTAAATTAATAATTAAAAAATTATTCATCTCTACTGGATGAATACGGGAGTAGAATCTTTTCCAGTTTCCTTCACTAAAATCAATTTGGTCTTGACCTTTTGTTGTCCCTGCCACATTTTGTGACTTTGGAACAGTTTTATCACCGAGTTCAATCCCGAAGTAAAAGAGTGGAATTAATGAATTGGAGGAATTCAGTTTTTAATGCGTGTCCATGAGCTTAGTTTTGATGTTTTTTGGCAAGTATTTAATCTCTTCTGCTCCTGGGCTCTGTGAGTTTTATTACTTTGTTCCTTCAGAAGCCTTAAACTGTTTTTCCTACTCCAGGTCTGTGTAGAACAGCAGATTTCTTGCCACGTTTCTCCTTCCAGTTCTTCCTCAAAACTCTTCCTGTGCCATCCACTGACACCTTTCTAGCCCACAGTCATCTGCTCGAATCTCTAAAACATGTGACTCCTGTTCCATTTTTATATTCATCTTCACATGACTCCTGAATCTTTCTGTGTGCATTTTTGTTTGTTTTCTCACTGGGTTGTAAATGAGCTGTTGTCACATTTGGTTTCTTGGGTAGGACTTTGGCCTTTCAGTTACACACCGAGTAATTCTTCCCTCCTTTTCTGGTTTATAATCCTTACCTAAAGGAAGGGGCTGAATGTGAAAGCCTTAATTTACTTAATGCAACAGTTGTCTACAAAAGAAGTTGCTTCAAACACCAATTGCAAAAGCATCCAAATGTGTGGATCCTGAAAGATCCAGTATTGCCCTCTCTGGTGAGCGTAGATAATGTTTAGTTGAAGCACCAATTTTTATTTTCCAATTGTTTAAGAGAAGAGGGAAAATACTTGAAAACACCAGGAGCTTTATTGAAGTTGACATACTTTGCTTAATGCAATAAAGTTTATGATTTCAAACTAACACCCAAAAAAGAGTGCATCTGTGAATAAAGTCACATCTTACCGGGAATTCCTCTCTAAATGTGAGAAACCTGGCAAACAGCCTTAGCTAAAAATACCCAAACCTACGTGACTTGTGCTTTGACTGCTGTGCTTACAGAACATCTGATGGGGGTAAAATATAAATATGCAAAAAATGTTTAAGTAAAATAAATGTTTAAATAAAATGGTATCCAAATATAAACTTGAATTCCTACGCCTTAAATATATATATAAAAAATATAAATACGTAAAAAATGTTTAAATAAATGACATGTTTAAATAAAATAAATATTTAAATAAAATGGTATCCAAATAAAAATTCAAATTCCTACACCTTAAATATATTAAAAAAATATAAATAAAAATACAAAAAATGTTTAAATAAAATAAATGTTTGAATAAAATGGTACCCAAATATAAATTTGAATTCCTACGCCTTAAAGATAAAAAATAAATAAATAAATGTATAAACACCAAAAACCCTGAAACAACTCAGGAACTTCCTTTTTGCTGTGAATTTGGACTGTGTAAAATCGGCCATAAAAGTTATGTATGAGCAAACTGCCTCTCTTGTGATCTCTCACAATTTACTTATATTAAAACACGGCCTCAAATACATAAAAATTAATCCTTTAAATTCTCCTCTTCCCTTGGTACCTCCTCAGATGCACAGAAGGAAAGCTGTGTTGGATTTCAGTTTCCCACTTGAGGAACAGAAGGTTTCAATAGACCTCAAGTGGCTGAAGCCCTGGGTTTGGCCATCAGGCCTTGTCTTTCACTGCTGTGGTCTTTTAATAGAGCAACAGAGAATTGCAGCAAAAAACTGAAGATAAAAACTTTGTAAATTTTGTTTCAGAATCGTTGCCTTGAACCTTTGGTCGAGGTTGGGAATGGTTTGTCTCCCTTGGCAGGGAGGGTCAGTACTCTTTGTCATTCTGACATGACTGCCCAGGTCCCTGATTTTATCGTGGCCAAAATACTGGGCTTGGAAACCAAAGCAGGAGCTGGTAGGTAACAGCAGCTTGAAAAATGGGCTGATGCCTAATTGATGTGACAGAAGGAATGAAAGACTCATGACAGCTAAGAAAAAAATTGGACTTTTCAGTGCCTACCTCAAGTTATGTTTACTGCCTGTGTCTTAGTGGAGGAAGATGTTTTTGTAACTTTATTGAAACTTGTTAGTAAAATGTGCCTGAATTCCTAAGGAAACAACCACTGTGAAATCTTTAAAAACCAAATGTAGATTTCCAAAGTGTAAAAGTTGCTATTAATATTTTGGCCGTTCTGTGGCATCTTTTTGGTGTATGAATAACTCTGAGAACAAGAACGTGTTCTTAATTATAACACATTATCAGGTCTGTTTACTGCTAACTATTTTACAAGGTTGAGAGAAGAGTTTAAGATGAAAGTTGTGGGGTTACTTGCAAAGTTTTTGGTACAACCAATGCAGTTGAACCTGGTGGGGAAATTTGCCCTAAAACTGGATTTGGCAGATCTCATGAGTGTCTAAAGCAGAGGCCAACCCAGCTGGAAAGAGCCTTTCAAGGGTGACTAAGATGTAACTAAATTACCTTTTTGAGAGGTGGGGAAAGCTAAAGTCAGTAATTAAATTTCCTTATGTTAAGCTTAGTAAAAATATATTAATATATAAATATTAAAATTATTTTAATGGTCTTATTTATGGGGTTTTGACTGCACTCATATTAGTACTTCTGAGTGTTTGATTGTGACAAAAATGGAAAACTTTGTGGGTTTTTTTTTTTTTTCATATTTTGATACCTCGGTCAAGGCACTGACATTAAAAATCATTCAAAATTTTAATTCATCTTCAAACATCAAAGGAGATTTGAAATGAGGTTAATGAGAACAGTGGGGGGAAAAAGAAAACCCGAGCCCAAAACCAAAACAACCCCAAAAACTGTTCATTTTCCCATTGTATTTTAAACAGGGAAGTCTGTAGAGCAGCAGAAAACAGGACACGTGGGCAGGTGTGAAAGTCAGACTGGGGCTTGTTGCACTGGTTCCAGTGGTCTTTGCTTCAGTGTAACTGGTCATTTTGAGATGAGACTGGGGAAACTGGGCGGCCAGGGCAGAGACCACTGGCTGGCCCCACTGGTTTTTGCTGGGCAGTGGGTAATTTCTGCCTCACTTGTCAGAATCAGCCCACGGTTATCAGGGAACGGGGTAGTGGTGAATTTGGCTTTCAGACTAAAATAAGGTTAAACTTACACATATTCAAAAGAATAAACTGATGTTGGAGTGCAGATACTCAAAATCCTGAAGACCTTTTGAAACATTTTTTGTGTGTCAGTCCTACGGCCGAAGCTCTTCCCGCAGTCGGGGGACTCACAGGGCTTCCCTTACCGGTGGGTCCGTTGGTGTGAGGTCAAGGAAGAGTTCTGGGTGAAGCTCTTCCCACACTCCCCACACTTGTAGGGCCTCTCACCGGTGTGGATGCGCCGGTGCCTGACGAGGGTGGAGTTGCGGTTGAAGCCCTTCCCGCAGTCGGTGCAGCGGAAGGGCCTCTCATCCGTGTGTGTCCGCTGGTGCTTTAGGAGATCTGAGCTGGTGTGAAACCTCTTCCCACATTCCAAGCACTTGTAGGGCCGTTCCCCAGTGTGGATGCGCTTGTGCCGGTGGAGGTTGGAGCTGCTCCTGAAGCTCTTCTCACATTCCCAACATGTGTAGGGCCGTTCCCCACTGTGGATGTGCTGGTGTTGGATCAGGCTGGATCTCTGCCTGAAGCTCTTCCCACATTCCCCACATGTGTAGGGCTGTTCCCCAGTGTGGATGCGCTTGTGTCTGCGGAGGTTGGAGCTGCAGTGGAAGCTCTTCCCACATTCCCCACATGTATAGGGCCGTTCCCCAGAGTGGATGTGCTGGTGGGTGAGGAGGGTGGAGCTCTGGTTGAAGCTCTTCCCACAGTCCCCACACGTGTAGGGATGTTCCCTAGTGTGGATGTGCTGGTGGGTGAGGAGAGTGGTGCTCCTCCTGAAGCTCTTCCCACATTCCAAGCACCGGAAGGGCTTCTCCCTGCTGGGAGGCTGATCAGGGACCACCAGGTCAGAGCTCCACCTCACGCTCCGGCCACCTTCCCGGCACAGGCTGGCTCTTTCCTCCTCAGAGCACCCTGGGATGGCTTTGGAGCCCCTCCTGCGGGGGGATCTCCGGCCCTTTTCCTCCCCGCTGCCTTCCTGCGCCGGGGAGCCCTTCAAAACGGCCTCTCCCACCAGGGTCTCACGGGGGGATTTGTCCTCCGGGCTCTCCGTCCTCAGCTCGGGGCCTGGGGCAGGAAGCAAGAAGGACAGGCAGGGGATTTGCCTCCGGCCCACAGGGAAGGCCAAGGACATCCCCCCAACTCCGGCCCCGGCAGGACGGCGGCGCCAGCGGGGTTGTCCTGCAGCCGGGGCCATGCTCGGCTGACAGAGCCAGCACAACACCCGCCCAAAGGGACACTGACTTCCTCCTCACCTGCCTGGGGGGCCCAAGGCATCTTCCTCTTCCTCGCAGCCTCCTCCTCCATCCACCCAAGCTTTGGGAAGGACAAATCCTGATGGGGGGAAAAACAAGGGCTGAGCGCGTTGGCTTGGGGGTTCCTCCTGTCCAAGTCCATCTCTAGAACTCACCGGGCATCCTGTGACCATAAAAACCTCCAAAACACCACGATTCAGCCCAGAAAAACCTAAACCACCCAAATACAGGCAAGAAAACCCCTCAGAAATAGTAAGAAGATCCTCATCCCCCCAAACTGCACAAAGCTGAAATTCAGCTGAAAAATACTCCAAAATATGAATATTAGCCCCCTCTCCCTCCCCATAGCCCCCCTCTCCCACCCCTTTCCCACCCACCCCCAAACTCAGGCCCCCCCCAGCTCCCTTGGGGGTGACCCACTGCCCCTCACACTCCCTTTGGGGGTCCCACCCGCTCTTTTCGCTTCTCTCGCCCCTTTCCCATCGTGGCCGCTCCGCTCACCCGACAGCAGCAGGAAGGGCAGGGACAGGGGTGGAGCAGCAACAGCAACAGCAGGAGAACAATCACACTCCCCCCCCAAGAGTGCCCAGGAAAGGGGGAAATCGTCCCAAATATGCTGGGGGCAGTGCTGGGGGTCGTGACATAGTCGGGATGCCAGCACAGATTTCCCTGCAAAGTCTGAATGGAGTAAAGCTCTGCACAGGAGATTGTGCCCCATGCATGGGATTGTAGAGGCTCCCTCAGGTCCCCAGAGGCAATCAGCAACCAGGAATAGACACAAAAGGCCCCCACGAAGATTTCGGGGGGAGTGTCCTGCAGGGAGGGGACAGTGTCACCCCACCAGGGCGGGGCTGGCAAGTGGGAGGCTGCTCCAGGGGTCTGCAAGAGGCCTCGTGCTCTGCTCGGCCCCAGCACTGGCTGGTACCAACACCCCCGGCTGCCCCCGGCCCTGGGCAGCTCTGCTGCCACAGGCTGTGCCCTCACCGTGGCCCTGCAATGGCCCTGCCTGTCCCTCACCCGTGGCCCTGCCCGTGGCCCTGTCCCTTGGCTCTCTCTCTGCCAGCTCAGTGTGGGGCACACGGGCTGGGGGTCCCTCCCAAGCCCCCCGGGCAGCCGGCGTTGGCTGGGGGGATGTGAGGGCTGGGCCTGCTCAGCACAGCCCCGGCCTCGTGCCCAGCGCCTCTTTCCTGAACCACACAAGAGCTTCCCGGCCTCCCAGGGCTCCCCTGCTGCTGCCTCTGCTCCTGGCCCTGCCTTTGCTGCTCCCTTGGCTGGGGCAGCGGCTGCAGGGGGGGGATGGCAGCAGCTTCAGCTCCACGGCACTTCCTGGGGGGAGCTCAGCCCGGGGGGGACGGGCAGGGACCTGATGGGGATGGACAGGGGCCCAGCAGGGACAGACAGGGCCTGCAGGGGAAGGCACAGGGACAACCTGAACCCCCACACTGCCAGGACTGTCTCTGCTCCTCCTTGCAGGCTCCGTGGCCAGGCACAGTTTGTGTTCCTGGGTGCCCACCATCTCAGCACTTGGAGACGCTCAAATCAGCGCCCGCAGCTCTGCAGCAAAGCCCCAGCTCACCTGGCACACAGGGGATGGACACAGCACCTTATCGGGATGGGCACCTTCGCCTCTTCCCCACCACGGGGCTCTCCTTCCTCAGCAGCACCTCTGCCTTGCACTTATTCTCAACCTCACCTCAGGGACAGCTCTGGGCTCACCTCCGCGCCACTTCTCAGCCTCACCTCAGGGCCTGGGCTCAAGGACATCAACCTGCAGGGAGGGGACATCAGGTGCAAGCTCAGGGCTGCCTGCTTGCACTGGCCTCTGGGCTTCTTTCTTTCTAGAACCATCCCAGAACCTCTTCTGCTTTTCTAACATTACACTGGGCACACTCTGCCTCCTCTTCAGCTGCCTGTCCATCCACACTCCCAGCTCCCTTTCTGCCTGCCTGCTCTCCAGACACTCTGGCCCCAGCCCTGGGGGCTGACGGGGCTTCTTGTGGCCAAAGGGCAGGACCCGGCCCTTGGCCTGCTGGAACCTCATCCCCTTGCAATCAGCCCATGGATCCAGCTGGGCCAGGTCCCTCTGCAGAGCCCTCCTGCCTTCCAGCACATCAACACACCCCCAGCTTGGGGTCACCTGCACATTTGCTGATGAAATGCCTGGTGCTGCAGCAGCTGCAGATGCTCAAGGGGCAGCAGGACCAAGACGAGGCCTGAAGTGGCCGGGGGGGAGATTTGGGGTCTGGGAGGGTCCTGGGGGAGCTGGGGAGGGGCTTTGGGGATTGGGGGTACAGACCAGGACAGACCAGGAGAGACCAGTACCTCCTCACTGATCCTCAGATCTCTCCTGGAGCTGGGGCACATTGTCGTGGGACACCTGATCCTCCCCAGTGCCCTCCCAGTACAGCCCAGTGCCCCCAGTACAGCCCACTGTGTTCCTGTCCCAGGGTGCCGGGTGATCCCTTTTTGGGGGGGATTGGAAGGGATTTGAGGGGAGCTGGGGGAGCTTTAGGGGGATCTGGGGGGGGGGGGGAGTTGATGGTGATTTGGAGGATTTTGGGGTGCTTTGGGTGTATTTGGGGGAGTTAAAAGGGGTCTTGGGGGGGTCAAAGGGATCTGTGTGGGGAGGGGATTAGAGGGAAAATGGGGGCTAGGGCACATTTTGGGGGGCTAATGATGTCTGGGGGGAAAGAGGAGGAGCAGCACCATGAGCAGGTGAGTCCTGAGACCCCCCTAGTGTACCCAAGACACTCTTTGTGACCCTCAAAACCCTCTGGGACTCCCAAAATCCCCCTAGAAACCCCTAAACTGCTTCAAAGACAGCCCCCCCAAAGCCTTCCAGGACTTCTCAGTTCCCTCGGAGACTCCAAAACTCTCTCACGGACTCCCAAACCCCTTCAGGGACCTTCAACCTCCTCCCTAAGTCCCCTCACGACATCAACTCCCCCCCCCCCCGAGACACCCTAAAACCGCCTCAGGGACCCCTAAAAGCCCCTAAGGGACCACAAAACCACAGAACAGCAGAAGAGCTTTCTGTAAAGGAAGAGAGCAGAGAATCTGAGGAGGAGACCAAGGAAAAACTGAACCAAAGCAATAAAATCATCCTGGCCCTTGCAGTTTTTCCTTCATCTTTTTCTCCCTTTTCATTTTTTCGCTTCTTTTTTTGGTTGGGTGGTTTTGAATTTTTTTTCCGAAGGAATTTCTCAGGACCCGAATCCAACATCCGAGTTCTTGGGAGGCCTCCCGGGCCCCGCGGCCCCCGACAGGGTTGCAATCCCGCGCTCTGCCTCACGGGAACCCCGAACCCCCGCGCTAAACCCTCCCGAGCCCTCCAGCCTTTCCACCCACAGCCGCTCTCCCCGCAGCCCCCGAGGGGATCCCCAGACCCCGCTCTCCCGCACCCGCCGCCAGGTCTCACAGACAAAGGCCCCGCCGCCATCACCGATTCCCGCTCTGCGCGCGCACCGCCTTTAGAGAACACCGCCGCAGCCAATCAGCACGCGGCCGCGCCCCCGCACGCAGCCGCGCCTGCGCACCGCGCGGGGCACCACGGGAGTTGTAGTCTTGGCTGATCATAGCGGCCCTTTCTACGTAAGACTTTTTTTTTTCTGTCTTTTTTTCCCCCTCTCTTTTTTCTTTCTTTTTTCTTTTTTTCTTTCTGCTTTCTTTTCCCCCTTTTCTCTTTTTTCTTTTTTCCTTTTTACTTTTTTCTTTCTTTTTTTTTCTATTTGTGTCATTTTTTCCTGTTTTTTCTGTCTTTTTTTCTTTTTTTTTCTTTTTCCTTCCTTTTTTTCCCTCGTATTGGCTTTTTCTCTTTTTTTTATTTTTCCTGGTTTTTACGTTGTTTTCTATCAGTTGTATTTGCAAGGAAGATTTAAACACAGATCAAAACAATCTCCACCTACATATCTTAGGACAACAGATAATCTGGCATTCTTCCAGGTCCGTGAGGATTCCCAAGACCACAAACACTGAGACATGAAGGGTGCTTACATCAAAAACAGCTTTCCCTGCTTTTTTCCACAGGTAAAGCAAGTGTGGAAGGGGCACTTGGCCCCAGGCAAGATGCTTTTACAGCCACTTTAAGCAGCCCAGAGTGGATCTGGCTGGCAAATGGGATTATGATTATGCTTTCAGGGACTATTTCCACAGTACATTGAGGGAAAACATTGAGGGACATTTCTTCATGTCCTGAAGGGATGAGAAGAGGGGGGAGCAGGTGCTGTGGCCCCAGAGCTTCTCTCTGCTTTGGGGACACTTCTGTGTTTTCCTCTGTCCATTGAATTCCCAACAAGAAGGAAAAAGCTACAGGAACTCCAGTCTGGAGTGCTCAGGACATGTGGAAGCAGGGGAATTTTTCTTCCCAGCTGGGATTGAGAGTGCAATTTCACACTCCTTTGGAGAGCATCGACTAAAACATCCCCCACACACCCACAGCCACTCAGACACAGCCAAACACACCCACTCACACCCACACAAGCAGCTCATCCTGCACTTCAGCAGGATGGCCCTGACCAAGCAGAGGGACCAAAATCACCTGGAAACACACCCCAGGGGCCCCAAAACACACTCAAAACACACCCAGATCACCCCAAAACACACCCCAGGGAACCCAAAACACACCTGGGGGGCCCCCAAAACACACCCAAACACAGCAGCTCATCCTGCATTTCAGCAGGATGAGCCCTGACCGAGCAGAGGGACCCAAAATGCACCCAGATCACCCCAAAACACACCCCGGGGACCCCAAAATACACTCCGGGGATCCCAAATCTCCGGGAGACCCCAAAACACACCAGATGGCCCTGACTGAGCAGAGGGACCCAAAATGCACCCAGATCACCCCAAATCCCACCAGGGGGACCCCAAAACCCCAAATCCCACAAAATAGCACTGGGGGAGTGGGGACACCCAAAACCTGGGTGGGGACCCCAGAATCCCCCTCAGGGTGTGTGCTGGGGGTAACCCCAACCCCTGGGGCCCCTCCGGGGGGGCTGTGGGGGGTCCCTGCCCCCCCCAAATCCCACAGGCAGCTGGAGCAGAATCACCTGTACACGGCCTACACTGGCATCATGGCCAAGGTGGGACCCCCAAAAATGGGGTCGAGGGGTTTGAGGGGGGCTCTGGGGGTTGGGGGATCCCTGGGAATTCGGGCGAGGTGATATTGGGACTGGGGGGGGAGGGTCCCCAGAATTTGGAGGGGGGACCTGGAGATTGGCGAGGGGGTTCCCAGGGGTTTTGGGGGTCCCCAGAGATATTTTGGGAAGGATCCAGAGACTGGAGAGTTCCCCAGAAGTTGGGGGGGGGGGCAGTGATTGGGGGGGGTCCCCAGGAACTGGGGTGGGGTCCCCAAGGGTGGGGCTCTCAAAGATGAGGGGACTGTGGGTGGGGGACAGGAACTTTGGGGGTCCCCAGGAATTGGGGGGTTTCCATGGTTATTTTAGGCATCCCCAGAGATTTGGGGGCCCCCCCAAAAGGCTGGTTGGGGGGGCTAATTTGGGGAGCCTCCCTTTAAATTCCCCCCCCCCAGAGCTGTCACATGGGGGAAGGGGAGGAGGAAGAGAAGGAAGAAGAGGGGAAGGAAGAGGAAGAGGCCGAGGACTCGTTCAAGGTGAGGGGGGGACACAAAACCACCCTTGACCCAACCTGACCCTTGTGACCCCCCTGACACCCCCGTGCCCCCCCAGGAGAAGGAGATGGAGAAGCAGAAGCTGCTGAACCTGCCCCTGTGACCCCCCCTGTGATCCCTCAACCCCCAACCCCTGACACCCCCCGACCCCTCCTGACCCCTGTGACTCCCCCATGCCCCCCCCAGGAGAAGGAGATGGAGAAGCAGAACCTGCTGAACCTCCCCCTGTGACCCCTGACCCCCAACCCCTGACCCCCCCAAAACCCTTTTGACCCCCCCTGTGCCCCCCAGGAGAAGGAGAAGCAGAAGCTGCTGTCCCAGCAGGCCCGGTTGCACACACAGGGGGCGGCCGAGATGGTGCTGCAGATGATCAGTGCCTGCAAGGGTGAGACCCCCAAGGAGAGACCCCTGAGAGACCCCCCTGTGTGAGAGAGACCCCTAGGAGACCTCTGGGAGAGATCCCTGTGAGGGTGAGACCCCCGGGAGAGACCCCTGAGAGACCCCTGTGTGAGACCCCTGTGTAAGAGAGACCCCTGGGAGACCACTGAGATTTCCCCTGGGACGTGACCCTCGTGTGACACACACGTGTTGTCCCCAGGTGAGCAGTGGGGCCGTGGGGGGGCTGTGACACACACATGATACACACATGACACACGTGTGTCCCCAGGTGAGCAGGGGGGCCATGAGGGGGGCTGTGACACACACACACACATACACACACACACAGGGATGTTCCAGGGGTAACTCAATCCGGGCTGTGGGCAGGTCCCTGTAGGGGCAGCAGCTTCCTCTGCACATTTGAGGTGATAAAGCTGCTCTAAACCTGCACTCCAACTACTCCACAGCTCTGGGCTTACCTCCACACCACTTCTCAGCCTCACCTCAGGGCCTGGGCTCAAGGACAGGAACCTGCAGGGAGGGGACATCAGGTGCAAGCTGAGGGCTGCCTGCTTGCACTGCCCTCTGGGCTTCTTTCTCCTTCTACAACCATCCCAGAACTTAGCCTGCTTTTCTAACATCACACTGGCCACAATTTGCCTCAGCTTCCTGGCAATCCACACTCCCAGCTCCCTTTCTGCCTGCCTGCTCTCCAGACACTCTGGCCCCAGCCCAGGGGGCTGACGGGGCTTCTTGTGGCCAAAGGGCAGGACCCGGCCCTTGGCCTGCTGGAACCTCATCCCCTTGCAATCAGCCCATGGATCCAGCTGGGCCAGGTCCCTCTGCAGAGCCCTCCTGCCTTCCAGCACATCAACACACCCCCAGCTTGGTGTCAGCTGCACATTTGCTGATGAAATGCCTGGTTCTGCAGCAGCTGCAGATGCTCAAGGGGCAGCAGGACCAAGTCAGGGGCCTGGGTGGGTCTGGGGGGCTTTGGGGTGTGGGAGGGTCCTGAGGGACCTGAGGAGTGGCTTTGGGGATTGGGGGTACAGACCAGGACAGACCAGTACAAACCAGTACAGACCAGGACAGACCAGTACCTCTGCACTGCTCCCCACATCTCTCCTGGAGCTGGGCCACATTGTCATGGGACACCTGAGCCCCCTCAGTGCCCTCCCAGTACAGCCCAGTGCCCCCAGTACAGCCCATTGTGTTCCTGTCTCAGGGTGCTGGGTGATCCCTCTTTGGGGAGGTTGGAAGTGATTTGGGGGGGGTGCTGGGAGAGATTTGAAGAGATCTGGGAAGGGGTGGATGGGGATTTTGGGGGTTTGGGGGTCTTTGGGAGCATTTGGGGTGTTAAAATGGGTTTTAGGGGCATTGGGGCATCAAAGGGATCTGTGCGCGGAGGGGATTAAAGAAAAAATGGAGGTTAAGAGACATTTGGGGGGGTTAATGGGGCTTTGGGGGGGGAAGGGTGGGGCAGCTCCATGAACAGGTGAGTCCTGAGACCCCCCTGGTGTCCCCAAGACCCTCTTGGTGTCCCCAGTTCCCCCCTTGACACCCCAAGACCCTCCATGGTGTCTCCAATGTCCCCAGGACCTCCCCACGGCCCCAATTCTCTCCTTGACACCCCCAATACCACTGTCCCTAAACCCCTCCCCACTGTCCTCAAATCCCATCCCTGATGTCTCCAACCCTCCATCTCACCCCAGGAGCCCCCCTGGACCCTCTGACACCAAAAACGCCCCCCCAGAGCTCACAGAAAGGCCAAGGGCATCTGGGGACACGTTGGGGACAGTTGGGGGGCTTTGGGGGGCACTGGGTCATTACTGGGGGATACTGTGACACACTGGGGGGAACCAGGGGGCACTGGGAGGGACTGGGGTTACTGAAGGACACTGGGAGGGACTGGAGGTGAACTGGGGCACACTGGGGGGGCACTGGCAGAGAACTGGGGAGTTACTGGGGGATTATCAGGACACACCAGGGAACACTGGGAGGTTACCAGGCCATACTGGGGGTTACTGGCTGCTCCCTGGGATACACTATGTGGTCACTGGGGGACTACTGGGCCATCCTGAGGGTCACTGGGAGATCATTAGGATATACTGGGGGCATTGGGATCAGCTTTACCCTCATGTAATATATCCACCTCCTCTGATTTTGGGGGCCATCCCTAGGACCCCTCCCCTGGGGCTGGGGGACCCCCCAAACCCACTGCTGGGCTTTAGGGGACTCCACAAAATCCCCTCAAAACCCCTAAAATCTCTCTCTCGACCTACTGAAACTTCCTCAATGTCCCCTCAAATGCCCTCAGAGACCTCATCCCTCCTCAGCACCCCCAAAACCCTCTCAGTGACCCGCAAAACCCACCTGGGATCCCCCAAGCCCATTCAGGGACCCCCCAATCCCCCTCTCAGGGACCCTCAAAACCGTCTGCGACCCCTTAAACCCGCTAGAGACCCCAAAACTAGCTAAAAGGTCCCTGTAAAGCCCCCCCGGACGCCCAAACCTCCTTAAAGACCCCTAAAGCGCATCTGGGACACCCCAAATCTCCTCAGAAACCAAAACCCCCTTCAGAGACTCCCAAACCCCCTCAGGGACCTTCAAACTCCTCCCTGAGTCCCCTCAGGACACCGAACCCCCTCAGGGGCCCCTCACAACGTCCCCGGGAACCCCCGAATCCCCCCGCTAAACCCTCCCGAGCCCTCCAGCCTTTCCACCCACAGCCGCGCTCCCCGCAGCCCCCGAGGGGATCCCCAGACCCCGCTCTCGCCGCCCCCCCCGCCCGCACTCACAACAAAGGACAGACCCCGCCGCCATCACGGATTCCCGACAGCCAACATGGCGCTCGCTCTGCGCGCCCTCCACCTTTACCGACCCGCCCCGCAGCCAATCAGCGCGCGGCCACGGCCCCCGCCCGCCCTCTGCCACGCCCCCACCCGCGCGGGGCGGGTCTCTGAAGGCGGAGGGCGGGCGGAGCGGGCGCCATGTTGGCCGCGTGAGAGCGGCAGGGGAGGGGGTGGCGATCGCTGCGCTCGCTGTGTGAGCTGGCGGGGGTTTCGGTGAGAGCGGATCTCTGGGGATCCCCTCGGGGGCTGCGGGGAGCGCGGCTGTGGGTGGAAGGGCTGGAGGTCTCGTGGAGGCTTAGCGGAGGAGTTCGGGGGTTCCCGAGGAGGTTTTGAGGGGTCCCTGAAGGGACTCAGGGGGGAGGTTGAAGGTCCCTGAAGAGGTTTGGGCGTCTCTGAGAGGGTTTTGTTTTCTGAGTAGATTTGGGGGGGTCCCAGGTGGGCTTTGGGGCTCTCTGGGGAGGTTTGGGGTTCCTGGGAGGCTTTGAGGGGACTTTTTCGGCACTTTTGGGGTCTCTAGGGGTTTAAGGGGTCCCAGACGTTTTTGAGGGGCCCTGAGGGGGCTTGGGGGGGTCCCTGAATGGGCTTGGGGGATCCCGGATGGGTTTTTCGGGTCACTGAGAAAGTTTAGGGGGTGCTGGGGAGGGATGAGGTCTCTGAGGGGATTTGAGGGGACCTTGAGGAGGTTTCGACGGGTCGAGGGATGGATTTCGGAGGGTATTTCAGGGGTTTTGAGGGTATTGTGGGGGGTCCCCTAAAGCCCAGCAGTGGGGTGCAGGGGATCCCCAGCCCCTAAGAGAAGGGGCCTTGGGGTGCCCCCCAAAATCCGGGGGGGGAGATGTACCACATCTGGGTTAGGGGATCCCAGTGCCCACAGTATATCCCAATGACCTCCAAATGACCCTCAGTATGGCCCACTTACTTGCCAGTGTCCCCCCATGTGTCCTGGTAATCCCCCAGTAACTTCCCAATTCTCTGCCAGTGACCCCCAGTGTGCCCCAGTTCACCTCCAGTCCCTCCCAGTGTCCTTCAGTAACCCCCTCAGTCCCTCCCAGTGCCCCCTGGTTCCCCCCAGTGTGTCCCAGTATCCCCCAGTAATCCCCCAGTTCCCCTCAAAGCCCCCGAACTGTCCCCAGTGTGTCCCCAGATGCCCTTGGCCTTTCTGTGAGCGTGGGGAGGGGGCGTTTTTGGGGTCAAAGGGTCCAGGGGGGGCTCCTGGGGTGAGATGGAGGGTTGGGGACATCAGGGATGGGGTTTGGGGAACTGGGATGGGGTTTGTGGACAGTGGAATTGGGGGTGTCAAAGGGGAGAATTGGGGTCATGGAGAGGCCCTGGGGATGCTGGAGACACCAGGGGTGTCTCGGGGTGTCAAGGGGGAAATTAGGGACACCAAGAAGGTCTGGGGGACACCAAGGGGGATCTCAGGGTTCACCTGCTCATATTGCAGCCCATCCTCTCCCCCCCCAGGCCCCATTAACCCTTCCCAAATGTCCCCTAACCCTCATTTTCCCTTTAATCCCCTCCCCCCACAGATCCCTTTTACCCCCTGATTGCCCCCAAGACCTCTTTTAACTTCCCTAAATGCACCTAAAGCCCCCCCAAAATCCTGAAATCCCCATCCAAACTACCCAGATCCCTTCAAATCTCCTCCAGCACCCCCTCAAATCCCTCCCAACCCTCCCCCCCCAAAGAGGGATCACCCAGCACCCTGGGACAGGAACATTAATCCCCTTTCCCCCGGATACTTTTGAAACCCCAATGCCCCCAAGACCCTTTTAACTCCCCCAAATTCACCCAAAGACCCCTAAAACCTCCCAAATCCCCATCCAACCCCCCCACAGATCCAGCCAAATCTCCCCCAGCCTCCTCCAAATCCCTTCCAACCCCCCCCAAGAGGGATCACGCAGCACCCTGGGACAGGAACACAGTGGGCTGTACTGAGGGCACTGGGCTGTACTGGGAGAGCAGTGGGGGGGCTCAGGTGTCCCATGACAACGTGGCCCAGCTCCAGGAGAGATCTGGGGAGCAGTGAGGAGGTACTGGTCTGTCCTGATCTGTGCTGGTCTGTACCCCCAATCCCCAAAGCCCCTCCCCAGCTCCCCCAGGACCCTCCAGGACCCCAAAGCCCCCCAGGCCCCCCCAGGCCCCTGACTTGGTCCTGCTGCCCCTTGAGCATCTGCAGCTGCTGCAGAACCAGGCATTTCATCAGCAAATGTGCAGGTGACACCAAGCTGGGGGTGTGTTGATGTGCTGGAAGGCAGGAGGGCTCTGCAGAGGGACCTGTGTGAAGAAGAGTGTGTCAGCAGGAGCAGGGAAGTGATTGTTGGGCTGGAGTGAGCGCTGGTGAGGCCACCCCTGGAGTGCTGTGTCCAGCTCTGGGCCCCTGAGTTGAGGAAGGCCCTGGAGGGGCTGGAGCAGGTACAGAGAAGAGCAGCGAGGCTGGGGAAGGGAGTGGAGCACAAGTGGTGTGAGGAGAGGCTGAGGGAGCTGGGGGTGTTGAGGCTGGAGAAGAGGAGGCTCAGGGGAGACCTCCTGACTGTCTGCAAGTCCCTGCCAGGAGGTTGGAGCCAGGTGGGGCTGGGGCTGTTGTGCCAGGAAGCAGCAGTAGGACAAGAGGGCTGGGTCTTGAGCTGTGCCAGGGGAGGTTTAGGTTGGATATTAGGAAGGAATTTTTTACAGAGAGAGTAATCAGGCCTTGGAATGGTCTGGGCAGGGAGAGGGTGGAGTCAGCATCCCTGGAGGTGTTGAAGGTGAGAGTGGATGTGGCCTCAGTGCCATGGTCTGGGAAGCACAGCGGGGTTGGATCAAGGGTTGGACTTGATGATCTCGGAGGTCTTTTCCAACCCAGCTGATTCTGTGATTCTGTGATTGCCATTCCTATGGCAGCACATGCTTGAGGCTCTATCCCCAGGGTGATAGAGATGTCTGTCCATATCTATCTCCAAGGTTAGTCTGTAAATGTGTTGTGTTAGAAAAGTAGGCTGAGTTGTGGGCTGGTTGTAGAAGGAGAAAGAAGCCCAGAGGCCAGTGCAAGCAGGCAGCCCTCAGCTTGCACCTGATGTCCCCTCCCTGCAGGTTCCTGTCCTTGAGCCCAGGCCCTGAGGTGAGGCTGAGAAGTGGCGCGGAGGTGAGCCCAGAGCTGTCCCTGAGGTGAGGCTGAGAATAAGTGCAAGGCAGAGGTGCTGCTGAGGAAGGAGAGCCCTGTGGTGGGAAGAGAGGCAAAGCTGTGAAAGCCCATCCCCGAGCAGGTTCTGTGTCCATCCCCTGTGTGCCAGGTGAGCTGGGGCTTTGCTGCAGAGCTGCGGGCGCTGATTTGAGCGTCTCCAAGTGCTGAGATGGTGGGCACCCAGGAACACAAACTGTGCCTGGCCACGGAGCCTGCAAGGAGGAGCAGAGACAGCGGTGGCAGTGTGGGGGTTCAGGTTGTTCCTGTGCCTTCCCCTGCAGGCCCTGTCTGTCCCTGCTGGGCCCCTGTCCATCCCCATCAGGTCCCTGCCCGTCCCCCCCGGGCTGAGCTCCCCCCAGGAAGTGCCGTGGAGCTGAAGCTGCTGCCATCCCCCCCTGCAGCCGCTGCCACAGCCAAGGGAGCAGCAAAGGCAGGGCCAGGAGCAGAGGCAGCAGCAGGGGAGCCCTGGGGGGGCCGGGAAGGTCTTGTGTGGGTCAGGAAAGAGGCGCTGGGCACGAGGCCGGGGCTGTGCTGAGCAGGCCCAGCCCTCACATCCCCCCAGCCAACGCCGGCTGCCCGGGGGGCTTGGGAGGGACCCCCAACCCGTGTGCCCCACACTGAGCTGGCAGAGAGAGAGCCAAGGGACAGGGCCACGGGCAGGGCCACGGGTGAGGGACAGGCAGGGCCATTGCAGGGCCACGGTGAGGGCACAGCCTGTGGCAGCAGAGCTGCCCAGGGCCGGGGGCAGCCGGGGGGGTTGGTACCAGGCAGTGGTGGGGCCGAGCAGAGCACGAGGCCTCTTGCAGAGCCCTGGAGCAGCCTCCCACTTGCCAGCCCCGCCCCGGTGGGATGATGCTCTTCCCTAGCTACAAGACACTGCCCCCCAAATCTTTGTGGGGGCCTTTTGTGTATATTCCTGATTGCTGATTTCTGCTGGGGGCCTGAGGGACCCTCTGCAATCCCATCCATGGGGCACAATCTCCTCTCCAGGGTTTGACTCCCTGCAGACTTTGCAGGGAAATCTGTGCTGGCAGCCCGAGTATGTCCCGACCCCCCATTCTCCCCCCAGGATATTTGGGATGAGTTCCCCTTCCCGGGCACCCATGGGATGGGGGACAATTGTTCTCCTGCTGTTGCTGTTGCTGCTCCACCCCTGTCCCTGCCCTTCCTGCCGCTGTCGGGTGAGCGGAGCGGCCACGATGGGAAAGGGGTGAGAGAAGCGAAAAGAGCGGGTGGGACCCCCAAAGGGAGCTGGTGGGGGTCAGGATCTGGGAGGCTGATTGGAAAGGGGTAGGAGAGGGGGGCTAAGGGGAGGGGGGAGAACGGGAGCGGGTTTGCCGTGGGGGTCACTCTCTGTCCCCATGCCTTGATCCCTGGAGAGCGGGGGAGGCTGGAGAGAGGAGGGAGCTGCAAATGCCCCGAGAGCCTGGAGAGGGGGGAGCTCGGGCCCCCCGTGCCAAGCCAGCGGTCGGGGCTGTGCTGTTGGTGCCAAATTGCCCCTGGTCAGGCTGAACCCAGAGCCTGCCCACGTGTCAGGGGGCCCGATCCGCTCCCTGCTCTCGTTGCCCCAGGGCAGCCTCTGGTGTTCCCCTGCCTGTGGGGCTGTTTGGTTTCCTTGGGCACAGCTGTCCCTTGTGCAGGGCTGTGCCCTTGGTGGCTCTTGGGGGTGGGCAGGAGGTGTTTTTTGGGGGTGCTGGGCTGGGTTGGCAGCAGAGCCCCGGCGGTGGGTGGGGGGATGCGGGTCCCCCCCCACGGTGGGGGTTGGTGTTGCTGGGTCAGGCCCCGCCGGCTCCATTGTCAGCCCGGTGCCGGCGTGGGGGACACAGCGGGTTTGGGGCCCCCCGGGAGTGCCGGGGGTGGGTGTGGAGCCCGGGAGCTGCCGAGTGTGGAGGGCAGAGCGGGGAGATGGCGGAGATGGGGGATCCCCGTCAACCTGGAGGGGGGAGCACGGAGAGGGAGGAGCCCCGGGACCCCCGGGAGCCTGAAATGGGGGGCGTGGAGAAAGGGAAGCCTGGACAGTGTGGTCCCCTGGGATCCCTGGGACAACAAAGTGGAGAACCTGAAGAGGGGGAATGTCTGGGATTGCAGCACTCCAAAGGCCAGAGTCTGAGGAGAAGGGAACCTTGGGACCCCCAACACTCCCAGCATCCCTAAGTGGGACCCTCAGTATCCCAGACAGGGGAGACCTTCCAAGCCCCAGAGGTGAGAGACAAGAGAGGGGGAACTTCTGGGAGAGATTTTTTGGCCTGAATCTTTATATTTTGTAGTATTTTTTGGCTGTATCACAATGTTTTGCAGTTTGAGGGGAGGTTCATCTCACTATTTCTGAAAAGTTTTTTGCCTGAATGTCTGTGGTTTGGGTTTTTCTGGGCTCAATCTTAGTGTTTTGGAGGTTTTTATGGACACAGGATGCCCAGTGAGTTCTAGAGATGGACTTGGGCAGGAGGAACCCCCAAGCCAACACGCTCAGCCCTTGTTTTCCCCCCATCAGGATTTGTCCTTCCCAGAGCTTGGGCGGATGGAGGAGGAGGCTGCGAGGAAGAGGAAGATGCCTTGGGCCCCCCAGGCAGGTGAGGAGGCAGTCAGTGTCCCTTTGGGCGGGTGTTGTGCTGGCTCTGTCAGCCCAGCATGGCCCCGGCTGCAGGACAACCCCGCTGGCGCCGCCGTCCTGCCGGGGCCGGAGTTGGGGGGATGTCCTTGGCCTTCCCTGTGGGCCGGAGGCAAATCCCCTGCCTGTCCTTCTTGCTTCCTGCCCCAGGCCCCGAGCTGAGGATGGAGAGCCCGGAGGACAAATCCCCCCGTGAGACCCTGGTGGGAGAGGCCGTTTTGAAGGGCTCCACGGCGCAGGAAGGCAGCGGGGAGGAAAAGGGCCGGAGATCCCCCCGCAGGAGGGGCTCCAAAGCCATCCCAGGGTGCTGTGAGGAGGAAAGAGCCAGCCTGTGCCGGGAAGGCAGCTGGAGCTTGAGGTGGAGCTCTGAGCTGGTGGTCCCTGATCAGCCTCCCAGCAGGGAGAAGCCCTTCAGATGCTTGGAATGTGGGAAGAGCTTCAGGAAGAGCTCCCACCTGCTCCAACACCAACACATTCACACTGGGGAACGGCCCTACACGTGTGGGGAATGCGGGAAGAGCTTCAGGAGCAGCTCTCACCTGATCCGGCACAAGCAAATTCACACTGGAGAACGACCCTACCTGTGTGGGGAATGTGGGAAGAGCTTCAACCGGAGCTCCCACCTGATCCGGCACCAACGCATCCACACTAGGGAACAGCCCAGGAAAGGGGTGTGAGAGGGGGGCTGAGGGAAGGGGTGAGAGTGTGAGCGAGTGTGAAGTGGGGGTGCCTTGGTGTCCCCATGCCTTGATCCCTGGAGAACAGGGGAGGCTGGAGAGAGGGGGGAGCTGCAAGAGCCCTGAGAGCCTGGAGAGGGGGGAGTTCGGGCCCCCTGTGCCGAGCCAGCAGTCAGGGCTTTGCTGTTGGTGCCAAATTGCCCCTGGTCAGGCTGAACCCAGAGCCTGCCCATGTGTCAGGGGGCTGGATCTGCTCCCTGCTCTCGTTGCCCTGGGGAAGTTTCTGGTGTCCCCTGGCCTGTGGGGCTGTTTGGTTGCCTTGGGCACAGCAGGCCCTTGTGTGGGTCCCCCCCATGGTGGGGGTTGGTGTTGCTGGGTCAGGCCTTGCCGGCTCCATTGTCAGCCCGGTGCCAGCGGGGGGGACACAGCGGGTTTGGGGCCCCCCGGGAGTGCCGGGGGTGGGTGTGGAGCCCGGGAGCTGCCGAGTGTGGAGGGTGGAGTAGGGTGATGGCGGAGCTGGGGGACCCCCGGCAGCCTGGAGGGGGGAGCACGGAGAGGGAGGAGCTCCGGGACCCCCGGGAGCCTGAAATAGGGGGTGCAGAGAAGGGGAAACCTGAACAGTGGGGACCCCTGGGATCCCTGGGACAACAAAGTGGAGAACCTGGAGAGGGGGAATATCAGGGAATGTGGCACCTGAAAGCGAGTCAGAGGAGAAGGGAACCTTGGGACCCCCAAAACTTCCAACATCCCAGACAGGGGAGACTCTCTGTACCCCATAGTGGGGAAACCAGAGAGGGGTAACTTCTGGGAGAGATGTTTTGGGCTAATCTTCATATTTTGGAATATTTTTTACCTGAGTCTCAACTTTTTGCAGTTTGGGGGGGGTAAAAGTCGTCTTGCTATTTCTGATGGGTTTTTTTCCTGAATCTTGGTGGTTTGGGTTTCTTTAGGCTGAATCTTAGTGTTTTGGAGGTTTTTATGGTCACAGGATGCCCGGTGAGTTCTAGAGATGGACTTGGGCAGGAGGAACCCCCAAGCCAACGCACTCACCCCTTGTTTCCCCCCCCCATCAGGATTTGTCCTTCCCAAAGCTTGGGCGGATGAAGGAGGAGGCTGCGAGGAAGAGGAAGATGCCTTGGGCCCCCCAGGCAGGTGAGGAGGCAGTCAGTGTCCCTTTGGGCGGGTGTTGTGCTGGCTCTGTCAGCCGAGCATGGCCCCGGCTGCAGGACAACCCCGCTGGCGCCGCCGTCCTGCCGGGGCCGGAGTTGGGGGGATGTCCTTGGCCTTCCCTGTGGGCCGGAGGCAAATCCCCTGCCTGTCCTTCTTGCTTCCTGCCCCAGGCCCCGAGCTGAGGACGGAGAGCCCGGAGGACAAATCCCCCCGTGAGACCCTGGTGGGAGAGGCCGTTTTGAAGGGCTCCCCGGCGCAGGAAGGCAGCGGGGAGGAAAAGGGCCGGAGATCCCCCCGCAGGAGGGGCTCCAAAGCCATCCCAGGGTGCTCTGAGGAGGAAAGAGCCAGCCTGTGCCGGGAAGGCGGACGGAGCTTGAGGTGGAGCTCTGAGCTGGTGGTCCCTGAGCAGCCTCCCAGCAGGGAGAAGCCTTTCAGGTGCTTGGAATGTGGAAACAGCTTCAGGAAGAGCACCACTCTCCTCACCCACCAGCACATCCACACTGGGGAACGGCCCTTTACATGTGGGGATTGTGGGAAGAGCTTCAATGACAGCTCCACCCTCCGCACCCACCAACGCATCCACACTGGGGAACGGCCCTACACGTGTGGGGAATGTGGGAAGAGCTTCAGTCAGAGCTCCAATCTCCGCACCCACCAGCGCATCCACACTGGGGAACGACCGTACAAGTGCTCGGAATGTGGGAAGAGGTTTCAGACCAGCTCACATCTCCTCGTGCACCAGCGGACACACACTGATGAGAGGCCCTTCCACTGCACTGACTGCGGGAAGGGCTTCAACCGGAACGGCAACCTCGTCACCCACCGGCGCATCCACACCGGGGAAAGGCCCTACAAGTGTGGGGAGTGTGGGAAGAGCTTCCCCCACAGCTCTACCTTGACCTCACACCAACGGACCCACCAGTAAGGGAAGCCCTACCAGTGCCCCGACTGTGGGAAGAGCTTCGGCCGCTGCTTCTACCCCGAATGAACCCCCTGATGTTGAGGCAACCCCTGGACTCCAGTGACTGTCAGTCCATCCCTTTCGACCACAAGGGGCCAGTCCCCTTTCACAGGGGCAGCTTCTTCAAACAGAACCCTTTTTGGAGGGGTGTGTGGAGATTCCTGCCTTGGCTGGGAACCCCCAAGGTCACTGCTGGAGGCTGAGAGCAGAGATCTCCCCCCGAGCGTTGGTCTTGGGGAGTTCCATCCTTCTCTAATTAAGAATTATTGCTTTTGTGCCAGCTTTAGTAGAATTGCTTCAACAATTGCTTTAGTGTAGAGCCCTGTCCTATCTTATCCTGTACTCCTGGTAGTTTTAGTGTGTATTTTGTGCACTAATTGTGATGAAGATCTTTTGTCTGATCATTTGTATCTCTAAATAAATTTGTTTCTATCAATAGATCTGATTTGCCATCATTAAAACCTGGGGGACCAAAGTGATTCAGTCACACCTCTGTAATTCCTCTAATCTGAAACTGTTGCCATGATCCAAGGCTGAGATTGGATCCAGCAGCCTCCAGCACACCACAGGAAGTTGGAAGCTCAAGGCCTGCCCCCCCTTTCCTAGCCCCCTTGTACCCAAAGGCCCCCATGGGACTGTGGGACCTGCCAGACTATCCCTCCTTTTCCACCTTTTTCCTGTTCCTCCCACTTTCCCATTGTCCCCTCAATCCCCCATTTCCCCCCTGAACACTTTTGGGGTCCCAACCCCCACTTTTTGTCCCCTCTCCTGTGGGCACTGAAGGAGAAAATGAGGCTGTCCCCCTTTCATTGGGGTTCCTTTGGAAACAGCACCTGGGCTTTGTCTTTTAGTCCACTGGAATTCCCAGCATGGCCCCAAAGCAGTGCCCTGATCCCACACATTGCCCTCCCCTCATGTGCTGGCTGTGTTCAGCCACCAGAGAAAAACACAGGCTGCCATGCAGAGCGTTCCAAGTGGTTTCCACTTTGGCAAACAGCACTCTCTGGATGGAAAACACCAGTCAAGGCCAAAACACTCCTTTTGGATCCTGATTAACTGAATGCAACTGCTGCTGCCTTATGTTGTTCCCACAGAAATTCTCAGGGTTCCTTTGCTTCCAGGAGGCCCCACATGTCCCAATGGCCCCTTGATTCCATGAGCTTCCCCAGTCTCCAAAGGTTCCTTTAGTTCCATGAGGCCCTGCAGTCCCAAAATGCCCTTTGGATTCTTGGAGTTTTCCCATTGTCCCAGGGTCCCTTGTGCTTCAGAAGGAGCTGCAGTGGGACAGTGGCCCCTTTGTTCCGTGAGCTCTGCAGTGTTCCAGGAATCTTTGGGTTCCAGGAGAGACTGCAGTTTCACAAGGAGCACCTGAATGCAGGAGGTTCTGCAGGGTCCCAATGGCCCCTGGATTCTGGGAGGTTCAGAAATATCTCAGGGCTCCCTTGGTTCCAGGAGGACACACATGTCAGCAGGAACCCTTGGTTGCAGGAGGTTCGACAGTGTCCCAGAATTCCTTTGATTTCATGAGGCCCTGGATTGTCCCAATGGCCTCCTGATTCCATCAGCCCCCTTGATGTCACAATGGTCCCTTGTTTCCATGAGTTTCCGCAGTGTCCCAGGATTCCTTTTGTTCCATGGGGAACTGCAGTGTCACAATGGGCCCTGAATTCCAGGAGTTTTCCCAGGGCGACAGTGCTGCCTTGATTCCGTGAGATTCCTCAGTGTCCCACAGCTCCTTTGGCTCCAGAAGGCCCTGCAGTGTCACAATGGTCCTTGGTTCCATGAGGTTCCACCATGTCCCTGCTGGAACATGCGTGGCTGTGATGCTGCCCCACCTGCAGAGCTGCCTCCAGCTCTGGGCTCCAGCCCAGGAAGGACATGGACCTGTTGGAGCGAGTGCAGAGGGGAGCAGCAAGATGATCAGAGGGATGGAGCAGCTCTGCTGTGAGGAAAGGCTGAAAGAATTGGGATTGTTGAGGCTGGGGAAGAGAAGGCTTTGGGGTGACCTAACTGTGGCCTTGCAGTGCCTGAAAGGAACCATCAAGAAAGATGGAGAGAGACTTTGGACAAGGGCCTGGAGTGACAGGACAAGGGGCAGTAGCTTCACACGGATAGAGGGGAGGGCTGGAGGAGACAATAGGAAGGAATTTTTTCCTTTGAGGGTCCTGAGATTCTCTTTAAGTCCCTTCCCAAGCCAAAGCATTCCATGATTGTGGGACTGGTGGGTGAGGTGGTGGTTGCAGCCGTCTGGGGCACAGGGACCCAAAATGAGGGAGTTTTCCATTGTGGGGAAAGGAAGGAGGGGGCAGCAGAACTGACCCCCTGGACACCTGGCAGGCAGGCTTTGGCTGGAAGCTGGTGATGGGGAGCTGAGTGAAGCCCCCACAATGCAGGAGGAAATGGTCAGTGACCTGCTCTGCCAGTGAGACCCCCCCAAGTGCCTGGGCCCACATGGGATGCAGCCAAGAGTCCTGAGGGAGCTGGAGAAAGAGCTGGCCAAGCCACTCTCACTCATTCCCCAGCAGTGCTGCACAACTGCACAAGTCCCAGCTGACTGGCAACGAGCAAATAGGATGCCCATGCACAGGAAGGGCCAAAGGGAGCATCTGGGCAACTCCTGGCCTGTCCCATTGACCTCAGGACTGGGGAAGTCCATGCAACAGATCCTCCTCAGTGCCATCCCATGGCACGGGCAGGACAACCAGGGGATCAGGCCCAGCCAGTGTGGGGTTGGGAAAGGCAGGTCCTGCCTGACCAACCTCATCTCCTTCTCTGACAAAGGACCCGCTCAGCAGCTGAGGGAAAGGCTGGGGATGTGTCTCTGTGGAATTCCAGAAAGCCTTTGGCACCATCTCCCCCAGCATCTCCTGCACAAACTGGCTGCTCATGGCTTGCCCAGGGAACTGTTTGCTGGGTGACAAAGTGTCTGATGGCCCAGGGAGTGGTGGGGAATGGAAGGAAATCCAGGTGGGGCTGGTCACTAGTGGGGTTCCCAAGGGCTCAGGGTTGGGGCTGCTCCTGTTTAACATCATTATTGATGATCTGGGCCAGGGGATCGAGTGCCCCCTCAGGAAAGTCGTGGACAACACCATGTTGTGTTTGATATTGGATGTGCTGGAGGGCAGGAAGGTTCTGCAGAGGGATCTGGACAGAATGGATCAATAAGGCCAAGTGTCAGGGACTGCATTTTGGTCCCAAAAACCCCCTGGAACGCTCCAGGCTGGGGGCAGAGGGGCTGGAGAGCTGCTCAGCAGGAAGGGACTTGGGGGTGCTGCTTGACAGGGGCTGGATATGAGGCAGAGTGTGCCCAGGGGGGCAAGAAGGCCAAGGGCATCGTGGCCTTTGTGGAGAAGAGTGTGGCCAGCAGGAGCAGAGAACTGATTGCCCCTCTGTGCTGGGCACTGGGGAGGCCCCACCTGGAGTGCTGTGTCCAGTTCTGTCCCCTCGGTGCCAAAAGGCCCTTGAGGGGCTGGAGCGTGTCCAGAGAAGGGAACGGAGCTGGGGAAGGCTCTGGAAAACATGTCTGCTGAGGGACGGCTGAGGGAACTGGGCTTGTTGAGTGTGGAGACGGGGAGGCTCAGGGGGGACCTCATTGCTCTCTGCAATGACCTGAAAGGAGGTTTTAGAGGGGTGTGGGAGTCGGTCTCTTCTGCAAAGCCTTTAGTGACAGGAAGAGAGGAAATGGCCTTAAATTGCATCAGGCGAGGTTCATATTAGATATTCAAAAACCCTTTTTCCCCTGAGAGAGTGTTCAGACATTGGAACAAGTAGCCAAGGGAGGTGGTGCAGTCTCTGGAATTGTTCAGATGACATCTGAATGTGGCACTTTGGGATGGGGTTTAGGGGTGATTCTGGTGCTGCTGGGTTTACAGTTGGACTAGAAGATCTGGAAGGTCTTTTCCAACCTTGATGATTCTGTGATTCTCTGACCTGTCATCCCTGTTTGCAGGTTTGTGCTCTAACAAGACCCTGGGGATGTTTTCTCTGTTGGGTGAGTCCACAGAGATTGTGTTGTGTGAGCTTTTTTCCTCTCTGATCAAAACAAGGAGTAATTAATGCTAAATCCAGCAGGTGGCTTTCAAGTAATAACTTGGTCCAGTTTTTCCAACTGTGTCCAAACAGGTGAGGAAAATCTGGAACTTTAGAAGGGTTAGTTTTTTACCTCATTAGCAGGATATCCAGAGGTGCATCAAGTGCCTTCCAGTGAGGAGCACAAGAGACCAGTAGACAGTGACAATATTGTTCTAATGTTAATGTCACTGGAGCACAGAGTGAGATCACATCTGAGTTATGTTTCTTTAATTAGTGATTGGGAATAAAGACAAATCACATATTTGATGACCCTTTAGGATTTATTTCACACTCTTAACACTAAGGTATTTTCCAGCTGGACTTTGAATAAGATTCCACAGTATATTGCAAATTTCTGTCTCAAGTTAACAGTCTACTTCTTCCCAAAGAAATTCTCAGCAGCTAACACCCTTCCATCATCTGGCTCTTTCCCTGATGGCTTGAGCTTGTTGCTCCTTTTGGTAAATACCCATTTGACACAATGCACTGGGCAGCTTCTGCCAAGTGCCACTGAATCTCACTTCCTCCCTTGCCTTGAGGTCGTTGTGCTTTAAGAATCTGGCTGTTCAGATGCCCTGAACTGTCTATAGTATTTCAATGGGAACAAGCTTCAAGATGTGTTGTTTGGCACACATGAAAAATGACCTGCCCAGAGAGCCATGGGAATGTAGGTGCTGCTCAGTAATGCCCCTTGACTGGGACAGGCACTGCTGAGGATTTTTTCCTTCCCCTCTCTGATTCCATTCCCACTGTTTTGTACAGACTCCTTGGGGTCAGATTTTGCACTGTACAGTTTGAGAAGTTAGTGCAGATGTGTTTGCAGGTATGTTCTTATTCTGTATTCCCAGATAAAATTCAGTAAACTGATACCTGGCTTGAGCTTCCCCCCCCCCCCCCCCATAGTACTATTTTTATTTATTTCTACAGAACAGCTTGAGAAAATGAAGGTACACTTAGCCCCAGGTTACTTGCTGCTGTAATCTCTTCACCTTTTCTTCTTTTTCCCTCCCCCAGACTGAAACCCAAGTTCAGGAATGTGGTTGGAATTCCAGGCCCCAGTCTGGGGGAGGGGACACTTTCAGTCCCCAGGGGAAGAAGCCACTGCTTTGTTTATCAACATGCAAAGGACAGCCCAGGATTTCTGGCTCTCCAAGCAGCAGCACTGGCAGGGAAGAGAACTGCTGGCTTGGATGGAAGATGGTTGATAGAAAAGTAGTGATGGCTCACAGGGGGAGAGGAATAACGTGTTATTTGTGGGTGTAAAGGGGGAGATGACAAACTAACAAGGTAGTGGAAGCCAGGAGAACAGGAAAAGGAGGGCTTAGAGGAAACAGATCAGGACAGAAGGAGAGACCCTCATGTTTCAGCCCCTGAATATCAAATCTTAGGAGATAATGAACAAAAGTAGAAATGAAGCTCACCTGTCCTTTGGTGAGTTTCCAAATGGATCAGCTGTCATATTTTAAGGAGGGTGTATTCCAGGGAACTTAACACAGAAAAGTGACCCCATCAAATGACACATGCATAGGGATTCCTTACGGGTGATTTTTATATGAGAGAACACATACACATGCAAAGATTTGAAAGCATTTTGGAATAAAAACTATCGGAAAAGAGCCAAATCTATAAATAGACACTTGGAGAGATACTCAGTACAAACAATATATTTGCATTTTCATGTTTTGCTCATGTGCACATGTAAATCAGTTTGTAGGACCAACACATCTGTTCTAGAACAAGCAGCAGTCACAAGTATTGAGGCCATGTTGATGAGAACACAGCTGTGCTGGGCAGGGCACGTCTCCAGGATGAAGGACCAACCACCCCCTCCTAAGATCCTGCTCTATGGTGAACTTGCCACCGGCTGCCGCAAGAGAGGAGCCCCAAAGAGAAGATACAAGGACTCCCTGAAACAACATCTTAGCCTTGGCCATATTGATCACCATCACTGGTCTACTCTGGCCTCCAGTCGGGAGGCCTGGAAACACACCATCTATAACGCTGCTGATGCTTTTGAGAACGCACGCAGGATCACCCTTGAGGAGAAAAGACAAGGCAGAAAGAATCTTGCCTTGCAGAATATACCACCTAAGGAGTCTTTCTGCTGTACCTTTTGCAACCGGACATGCCTATCTTGTATTGGCCTTTTTAGCCACCAACGCGCTTGCAACAAACTTGGGTAGAGCCCTCCCCAAATCTTCGTTCACGAAGCTCAGCCATGACAACTAAAATAAGAAGGATTACTTACAGGGATGGTAAAGGTATGGTCAGTCACACGAATCACAACATCAGGTGCGGCTAAGAAGGGATCTGAGTGACAGGGACACACCATGGCTGAGTCATTAAGCCAGTCAGGAAGAGTTAGCAGATACAGTGAATTCCCCCTAGAACAGTGTCATCCTGATGGGACATCCGGGCAGGGCTTGCTCTGCTCAGCATTCCCTGCCTCCTCTTGGGATTCTTGAGGGAAAGCCTCTGGCAAGTCCTGGCCCAAGGAGACCTGCCATCACCCCAAGTCCTGGCAAGGCTGAAACAGGAGGCCAGGCCCAAAAGAGTTAACTAAGAAATTTGGGCCTGCAAACAAGTTACCAACATCCAAAATGATCTGTGCTCATTCTGTTCTACTTATTGGACCAAAGCTTAAGAGAATAGTACAAGAACATGTAATAGGCTTAGAAGCAATAAATTAGAAGTATAACAGGATCAGGTAGACATTTGAATAGGAGAAATAGGCCTGGAGCCAGGGCCTTTTCCAAGCTTCAGTGAGCGGGTCAAGAACAATGGAAAGGAAGAAGGGTCAAGCTGAGGAAGAGGAGTTAGAGACCCCTGCCCTATGGATGAAGATCGGAACTAACCCTCGAAATGGGGTGCCAAGAGAAGCACCGCCCCAAGCCCCGCCTGAGCTCCACCTATACTCCGCCTATTATTAATATGCATTGATAGATGTTGTAATCACTTGAATATGCATTTAATCATATCTGAAAATTGTATAAAAGTGTTGATTTTCTGAGGAGCCGGCGAGCAAGTTTGTCCAGTGCGAGCTGGCTTGCTCCCAACGTTGAATAAACAAATACCTTGCTGCTTAAAGATAAAAAAGTCTCTGAGCAGTTTTTCAGACCGATTTTTTGGATTCAGGGCTGCTGCCTGTCTCCTGCCCCAAAGAGCTGTGCCCCCAGGGGACTTCTCTACCAGAGGGCAGCCAAAGCCAAGGGGCACTGAGGTCTGCCCTCTTGCAGGTGGCTGTTGGGAGCGGCAGCTGGAGCAATTAGTGGTAAGACTTGTCATCTGTCAGAAGCTGTTGCTCCTTCCTGGCATGATTTTTGGGTGGAAGTGATTAGCAGCAGCACAAAACCACCATCAGCTGCTGAGTTTCACAGGACAATTAGATTGGACAGAGAGACTCAAGCTTCCTTGTGTTCTTTTTGCTTGTTTTCTTGCCTTCTGGAAAAAAAAATCAGCCCAGTTTCGCATGTTCAACACTCCTGTGTCTGTGTGCTCAGCTGTGGCCAGCAGCTGATGTCCAGTCCATTGGGGAAGTGCAGGGGACAGGGAGAAATCTGGGATGAGAAGCTGTTCTGTGTCTGCCATGAAGGTGCCACCCACCTGAAGGAGCAGCCAAGAGAAGTGCTGGAAGCAGAGACATTCTGGCAGTTTCTGCTCTCAGGTGGACACAGGGCCCACTTGTTGCCAGGGGTCCCGGAGATTGGATCCGGGAACAAGGCAGGGCCATGCACTGGTAGGGAATGGGCTCCAGCAGGACCAAAGGAGGAACGTCCAGCAGCAAAGTGTGAGCTGGTGAATGTGAACTGGGCCATCTCTTCAGCAGACACCACAGTGCTTACTTGCCTCCATCCCTGAAGCTCCACCACACCAGGCCCTGCTTTGCTTCAGCTTCTGCCGCTTCTTCCTTTGTTGCCCTCAAGTGCTGGATGTAGAGTTTAGAAGCCCATGCCCGTGTTTTGAAGGTGCCTGTGTGGAGGAGAGGTTCAGCAGCTGCAGCCCGAGGCTGGTGTCCCAGCAGAGTCTCTAAGGACACCTGAGTGTGGAAGGCGTGTCCATCCTCAAGCAGGGCCACTGAAGTCAGTCAGGATGTCAGGCTGCAGCTCAAGCTGCCAAGGGTTGCTGTGAGGCTGAGGAGTCACTGGAAAGCTGTGGTGGCCACTTGCCCTGAAGCCTTTTGCCAAAGCGGGTGCAATTGTGCCCACAGTCTGCCCACTTTTGGTGTCCTGGCGGGTGTGGGTGCCTGGGTGAGGAGGCCCAGGCGTTGTGGGTGCTGCTGCTCCTGGGCAGCCTCTGGTGCTGTTGTCTGTGGGGCGCGGAGCCGCTTGGGCAGCAGCGAGTGTGCAGCCCTGCCCGAGGAGCCCAGCGCCCTGCCCGTGGTGGCAGCAGCTCTGTGGGCCCAGAGCTCTGGCTCAGGGGCGTGTCAGCCACAGCCCTGTGGCCTGGGCAGCCACGGAGGCCCGGGCTGGCCGCCAGCCCTGCCTGTGCCACTGCCCCTCGCCGGCAGCACCCGGTGGACCTGCCCTGGCAGGGCCCCCTTGCCCTCCTTGTCCCCAGCCAGGCCAGCCTGGCCCCCTTGGGAGTGTGCCCACCCTGCTGCTGAGGCCTGGCCTCCATGGCTTCTGCCACAGGGCTGGGAGATGCCTCAGGAAAGCACGAGAGCAGCCGGCTGGCAGGGAAGGAGGTGGCTGTCTGGGGGCTGCTTATGGCCTCTGCCCCCCCAAGTCCTGGGGGCTTTTCCCTCCACCCTGCCCCTTGGGGCCTGCGCCCAGTCTGTCCCCTCGCAGCCTTCTGCCACCCACCCCCTCCCAGATTCCCCTCAAGGCTTCCCTCTCCCTTGTCCCATCAGGGCCTCCACAGCACCTCACCCCTTCCTGGCCTCCCAGCGCCCCCTCCCCTGCTGGTCTTTTGCTGACACGCTGCACAGCGGGGCAAGTGTTGCTGAGCACAGGGAGCTATTTTCCCCTCTTCCCCAAGGCCCTGTGCACACTGGGCACCAAAAAAAAACTCCTGGGCCTCTGTGCGTGATAACATGTTGGTCATGTTCCCATGCTGGGCTCAAAGGAGGTGCTTGCAGGGAAGAGGCATCTTCCCCACAGGCTCAGGTGGCCCCAGGAGATGGAGCTTCCTGCATCAGTTCTCCACAGAGCTGCAGCAGCACAGGCAGACACTGCCCTGCGGAAAAGGCCGGGCCTGCCATGCTCTGCACAGCCAGTCTTGGAGCTGCTGGAATCTGCAGTAGGGAGCCATCTGGACAGCTCTCAGCATGTAGCAGTGTTGAATTGCCAGGCCTGCCATGGCGAGTCTGATGTCTTCTGTGATGCCTCTACGGGCTGGAAGAGGCAGCAACGGAGACTACCAGAATGAGAAGAATGAAGTTCTCCGTACAGCTCTGATGATGTGGAGCGTTTCCTGGGCCAGGTTTGAGACGGCAGGGCTGTCATCAGTCATGTCTTGAAGGGCTGAAAGAGAAAGGAAGAGAGCCAAGGTGAGAGGCCAGTGGTGTGGTGACGTGAGGAGCCCCTCCTGCCAGGGCCATCCCAGCCAGCTCTTGCCATGGGCAGGAGGGAGCAGGGCCCAAGGGGATCAGCTGGAAGGTGCTCTCGCTCACCCTGGCAGATGAGCTGCAGCTCTGGCTGCTCCTGCTTCATGGACCTGGCGGCGATCCCTGGGAACACAGAGCCTGTCAGGCCCCAGAGGCACAGGTCCCCCGCAGCGGCGCTGCCAGCCCGGCCACACGGCCTCCTGCCCTGGCAGGGCTGAGCCCGGGGCCTTCCCGCATGGGGACGCCCCAGGGCTGGGCTGGCACAGGGCGGCAGCAGGCGCTCGGGGCCACTCGGGGCTCCACATGCCCTGGGCCGCATCCTGCTGCCGCTGCAGCAGCCGGGGCTGGGGCCGAGCTGCAGCGGGGTGGGGAGGGACCCCGGCCTTGTGGCTCACCCAGAAACTTGATGGCCAGCTTTCGCAGGGGCTCCTCTGGGCTCTCCAGGAACAGCAGGGCCTGGCGCACGTACTGGCCCACTCGGCTCCTGTCCTTTTCCAGCTGCAAAGAGCGCCAGGGCATGGAGGGAAGGCTGGGCTCAGGCTCTGCCCCTTGGCCGGGCACTCCCTGCCCCCAGCACGGGGCTCCCCTGCCCACAGAGCCCTGAGGCCTGGCCAGCAGCTGCTGGGGCCGGGCTTTGGGGGGAGCAGAGGGCTGGGTGCTCCCGGCAAACCAGGGGCTGGGGCTTTGGGGCCGTCCTTACCAGGCACTCGGGAAACCTCCATGGCTGCTCCATGGTCACCAAGTTCTCAAGATCCCTCCACTTCAGGAACCTGGCTGCACCAAACAGTGCTCTCCGAGAGGCCTGCACAGCAACAGAGAGCAGGCCATGGCACCGCAGCCCAGGGCACAGCACCCGCATCCCTGCACCAAGGCCAGGAGGAGGCTGCAGGCGACCATGGGCCAGGGCAGGAGGCACAGCAGCCTCCTGCCATGGGGACAACAGAGCCCACGAGTCCTCACCTCTGCCACACGCTGGTTCTCATCGTGCCAGTTGAAGTAGAATGGCACCAGACTCAGGTACACGTGTGGCTTTAGGCTCTTGCTCCTCTCTGTCGCTTCCATCACCTCCCGGAAGAGGAGCATGGAGAGCTGCTGCAGCTGGCTGTGCTCCTGGTGCAAAGGAAGAGGAAAAGACCTCAGCACTGGCTTCTCCAGGCCCACCGGGGCACAGGCCTGAAAAGACACTGGGCCCCAAGTTTCCTGGCAGCACTCAGTGCCCACGATGAGGGGCACAGAGCCTTACGTTGTCAAAGAGTGGCCGCAGCGCCTCAAGCAACTTCAGGGCTATTGGGCTGGATATTTGGATGATTTTCAAGCCCAGCACATTGATGAACACAGTGAGAGTCATCTCAACCGCGTCTGTGTCTGCATCCTGCAGTAGCTCCAGGAGGCTTTCATTCAGGCTCCGGATGCTCTTAGCCTGTGTGGAACACAATGCTGTGGTGCAGCCCCACGCTGCTGCCGCGGGGCCCAGAGGCCAAAGGTGCCTCCCAAAGGAGTCGGGCAGCTGAACGGGGAGGAGGAGAGCTGGGAGCAGCTGCCACAGCTGCCAAAGGCCAGCCAAGGCCAAGCTACTGCCTTCCACAGCCGCACGCTGCTGGCCCGGCTTCAGCCCCTGCCCCCTGCTCACCATTGAGGGAGCCTTGCTGAGCACCACCAGGCCTCGGAGCGCCAGGCGACGCCTCTCCGGGCACTGACTGCGCAGGTGCCTGGAAATAATCTGCAGGATGCTGGGCCCATATTGTCTGGGGATCAGGCAGTGCAGGACCTGAAAGGCAGGGAGCAGTGACAGGGTGCCCGGCCGGCAGGAGCCCGGACCCGCCCGGGGCTGGGCCCAGGCAGCAGCACAGGGTGCAGGCACCGTCCCCGGCGGCTGCAGCTGTGAGAGGGCAGAGAGGGGGAGGCAGCTGGGCCAGGCAGCGCTCGCCATCAGGCTCACCTCCACCAGGAACGCCAGGGCAGGCAGTTCCCACAGGGGCTCTCCCCTGCTGAGCCGCGGGAGCAGGCTGACGGCGATGCTGCGACCGAAGGAGCAGGAGACATGGCACAGCTCCCTGCAAGGGGGAATAAAGGTGCCAGAGACCCTGAGCCAGGTGGGCAAAGCTCTCCTGGGACTGACTCACACAGGCCTGGTCTTTGACCACCAGCCCAGGAGAGGACGTGGGCACTTTGGGAGGTGGCTCCTCCTGTGCAGCCGCCTCTCTCCACCTTTTCCACTCTGCTCAGCCATCCCTGGCTGCCAAGGCCCTCTGGCCCAGCAGCACGGACACTGTGAGGGGTGGCCTGTGCACAGGGCAGAAATGACCTGTGGGGGTGTGGGGCAGTGGGGAGAAAGGGCTCTCACCTGGCCAGCAGACCCACTGCATAGTGGTGGCTGTCAGCCTTGAGGAGCATGTCCCAGCCACACTTGCGACCGATCGCCATCAACACGTCCTCATCCAGCAGCTGGCGCAGCAGGGCTTTAACGGTCTGCACTGCAAACCTGTGTGCAGAGCACAGCCCAGGTCAGGCACAGAGCCCTGGCCTCAGCCCCGAGGGCGTGGCAGGGAGAGGGGACTGGGATGGAGCACCTGTTGGGGTTGGGGGGAAGGCTGCGCTGCTCCCGGCATCGCCTCCAGAAGGTCTCGACCTCCTCTGACATCTCCTCTGTGCTGATGAAAACTTGGAAGAGCAGAGTCAGAAGGAGGCGCGGGAAATTGTCCTTCACTGCACTTGGGCACCAGGAGTGGGACAGCTGGAGGATCTCCCAGAGTGCCACAGTTGCCTGCCAAAGACAAAGCACCCAGAGACAGCTCTCAGGGCCCAGATGTCCATGTGGCAGGGCCCAAGCGTGGCAGGGACAGGCCAGAGGAGACACAGGGGGATCCCCCAGCCTGGTGTCCCTGAACCTGCCTCTAAGGCAGGCTTGCAGCCCAGTGCCTGGGGCAGGGAGAAGCAGTGGTGAGGGAGGATGGAAAGGCATCCCAGAGGCAACCTGGGAGCGAGCAGAGGCCAGCTCAAGAAACTCACAGCCAGGGCAAAGACATCCCTCTCATCCCCATCAGAGGTGCGTCTCCTGTGCGCTGGCCAGTATTCCAGCACACAGAAGAGGATCTGCAGCACCGGCTCCTTAGTCCATCTGGAGGAGATGAGTGTCTTCCACATGGTGCGAGCAGCTCTGTGGAGTCACAACTCTGGCTCAGGGGGGTCTGGGACACAGCTCTGTGGCCTGGGCAACTGTGGGGCCCAGGTGACAGAGCCACGGTGCCTTGTGGGGCAGGGAGGCAGGCTGGCCTCAGGATTGGAGGCTGACATGCCAAAGCTGGCAAAGAGAGGAGCTGGAGTGTCCTGGAAGTCTCCATGTCTCTGGCACACCATTTGGGACAGGCTGTCCAGGGGGATGGGGTCTAAAGGCAGGTGAGCCTTCAAGGCAGGTGGGCCCCATACCTGTCACAGGCTGGGGCAGAGCGCAGCAGGGTCACTGCGACATCCGTGGGGTGTGCCTCAGTCAGCAGGACCAGAGTCTTGTCCAGCCTGTGCTCATCAGATACATTGGACGTGAGCCACTGGTGGATGCACCTGACTATGGCCGGCACCTGGAGGGGACACGGGGGACAGTTGGAGAGCTGCCAGAGCCAGTAACTTGCCCAGCTTCCCCCAAGAAGTGCTCCCCTTGCCACCACACTCTGCTGGTCTCAAAGGCTGAGGGGGCCCAGTGCAGCCAGCGTGAGGGGCCACAGCATCCCTGGGGGACTGGAGCCCTGGCCACAGGCTGCTTACTTGCTTTGCTTTGTAGACACCGTTCTCCAAAAGTAAATCCAGCAGGGCAGCGCTGGTTTGGGCATTGAAGAGGTCCGAGTTTGCCGTGTCCCCAGTGGCCATGAAAGTGGCCTCTTCACGCCAAATGCACCTGATGAATCTGCAAACCAGCTACAGGAGAAAGGCAAGGAAGAGAGAGGGATGTCCCCTGGAGGGCTGCGACAGCGGTGCTGGGCTGAGCAGTGAGAGCAGGCCCAGCCCAGGCGGGGATGGCTGCAGGTACCTGTGCTGCCCTGCGGAAGCGGCCACGGGCACGGAGCTGCTCTTCTGTCCGCTCCTGGCCTGCATCTGGCAAAGAGCGAGCGCGCTCAGAGCTGAGGGTGTGCGGGAGAGGCCGGAGAACACAGCCCAGGCCTGGGCTCCAGGAGCAGGCAGGGCCAGCCCCGGGATGCCCAGTGGATGGAGCACGGCTGCCAGGAGATCAGCCCCGGCCCCTCTGCCCCCCTCCCTTTCTCTGGGCATGTCCAGAGGGATGGGACAGGATGAGGCCAAGGGGGCTGCAGCCACCAGCCCTGTGGCCCAGCTCCAGCACTCACCCTCCTGCGGGGGCTGCACCTGCTGCACCTCTTCAGGCTGCTGTGCTGGAGCAGCCCTAGGGCTTTCCTCCTTCTCCTCCTCCTTCACCCAGGCCAGCTTGGGCACCGTGGGGGGTCTCTGCTGCATGTCTTCGTCTGGTGTTATGGCTACCTGCAGCAGAGATGCCATGGAAAAGCTTTGGCTCCCCAAGTCCTGCAGTCGTGCCTTGAAGGCAGCTGCAAGAGAGAAGCCTGGGAAATGCCTCGCCTCATCTCGTCCCACTGTCTGGCCTCAAGGGCACCTGCCCCAGGGACTGGAGATGCCTTGAGCAGCCCCAGGTCCCCAGGTCCCACAGTCTGGCCTGGAGGATGCACAGGGGAGAGGTGGAGAGCTGCCAGAGTGAGCAACTTGCCCAGCTTCCCCCAAGAAATGCTTCCCTTCCCAGCACACTGTGCCAGCCTCAAAGGCTGAGGGGGCCTAGCGCACCCAGCTTGGGGGGCCACAGGCTGCTTACTTCAGCAGAGACAGCTCTCTCCTCAAGAAACTCCAGGCTGGGGGTATCGGCCAGGCGCTGAACAGGCGCGGCGTCAGTGCTCGCCACGCCCTCCGTTGTTGTGGCGTCGGCCTCCTCCGTGAGACCAGGCAGCACAGAGTCACAGTGTGACACATCATCAGTGGACGTGGTGTCCCAGTGGGTTGTGTGATCACTGGTTGCGGTGTCACACTTTGCTGGGACAGCAGTCGACGCGGTGCTGACATCAGGATTTGTCAGCTGGGTCGGGATGGTGTCAGGCTGGGCCTGGACATCAGCTGGTGTGATCCTGGCCTTTCTACGCCGACTGCCCATGAATTTCATAAATGTCTGCAGGAGAAAGAAGGGCAGGGAAGAGAGGGATGTCCCCTGGAGGGCTGCGACAGCGGTGCTGGGCTGAGCAGTGAGAGCAGGCCCAGCCCAGGCGGGGATGGCTGCAGGTACCTGTGCTGCCCTGCGGAAGCGGCCACGGGCACGGAGCTGCTCTTCTGTCCGCTCCTGGCCTGCATCTGGCAAAGAGCGAGCGCGCTCAGAGCTGAGAGTGTGCGGGAGAGGCCGGAGAACACAGCCCAGGCCTGGGCTCCACAGGCAGGGCCAGCCCCGGGATGCCCAGTGGATGGAGCACGGCTGCCAGGAGTTCAGCCCCTCTGCCCCCCTCCCTTTCCCTGGGCATGTCCAGAGCGGATGGGACAGGATGAGGTCAAGGGGACTGCAGCCACCAGCCCTGTGGCCCAGCTCCAGCACTCACCCTCCTGCGGGGGCTGCACCTGCTGCACCTCTTCAGGCTGCTGTGCTGGAGCAGCCCCAGGGCTTTCCTCCTCCTTCTTCCTCCGGAACAGCCTGAGCAGGCTGAAGCGTCTCCCTGCCATGCCACAGTCTGGTGTCCAGGGCACCTGCAAGAGAGAAAGAGAACCTCGGAGAAACTCCGGGCCCTAAGTCCTGCAGAATGGCCTTGAGGCCACCTGCCGCAGGGATTGGAGACACCTCGGAGAAGCTCCGGGTCTCCAAGTCCTGCAAAAGGGTCTGAAGAGCACCTGCCACAGGGCTTAGAGACACCTCGGAGAAACTCCGGGTCTCCAAGTCCTGCAAAAGGGTCTCAAGGGCACCTGCCACAGGGATTAGAGACACCTCGGAGAAACTCCGGGTCTCCAAATCCTGTGGAAATGCCTCGAGGTCACCTGGAAATGAGAAAATCCTCCAAAATGCTTCGGGTCAGCAAGGCACGAGTTGGCTGCGCGGGGGCTCCGCACAGCACCGCTCTGTCCCGTCCTGTCCCGTCGCCTGCTCCGAGGAGCACTGTTGACACTGGGGCCGTGTCACCAGCAGCACCTCTGTCACCGCGGGTCATAAAGGGCCCTTGGACACCCTGCCCCCTTCCATCCCACCGGCCGTGTCCAGCGTGTCACAAAGGGCCCTGGGACACAGTGCCACGTGGCCTGGGGCCTCCCCCAGCCCCGCCAACCTGCCCCACCTTGGAGGGAATCCACTCTCTGAAGTATCTAATCTGGCTGGACCTGAACTGTAGGAACGGCTCAAGAAATGAGCAAACACTCCCCTCCTGTGCCTGCTCACGGCAGCACAAGGAGCCCCCTCGGCCGCCGACTCAGTCGCAGTGGGAAGGGCACGGGGCCTTCCACACAAGCTGGCACGGCCTCCTTGGGAGAAGTGCTGGCTGGTGGCCATCCTAAACAGGGGGGCTGACACCCAGAAGGAAGGTGTGGGCAAGGGCACCAATGCTGCTGGCAGCCCTTTGGCCAGGGCTGCACCCAAATCAGCAGTTGTGGCAAGTCCTGGCCCAAGGAGACCTGCCACTGCCCCGAGTCCTGGCAAGGGTGCTGCTCGTCTCCTGCCCCAAAGAGCTGTGCCCCCATGTATTAGTTCATTTGAATACATGCCCGGAATAAAGACAAGTACAACAGACATTCCAACACTACAAAAAATCTTTTATTGCAGTAAGAATAAAAAACTAGCAAAGAGAATCAAAAGCTAAAAAAGAATACAAATAAACTGCTTTATCAGTTGGCATTCACAGAATACTATGATAGTCAGTCATATAGTCATGGCGAGGCTTTGCGAACAAAGATTTAGGAAGGCACTATCCACCTTTGTTACAGACACACTGGTGACTTATGAGGCCAATATGAGATAGACATGTCCGATTGCAAAAGGCACAGCAGAAAGACTCCTTAGGTGGTGTATTCAGCAGGATACGATTCTTTCTGCGTTGTCTTTTCTCCTCAAGAGTGATCCTGTGTGCATTCTCAAAGGAAACGGCACCTCACCAAGGCTTTCAATACTGCGAGCAGAAAAGGTCTGTGGAAGATTTTGGAACGTTTAGGTTGTCCCCCTAAATTCCTTAAAATGATCATCTCACTCCATGAGGATCAGCATGGCCAAGTCAGATATGGCAATGCACTTTCTGAATACTATGAACAGCTTTTATTATAGTATTAACTATTAAAAAGGGAATTAAAGGAAAATTTAAAGGATATTAAAACAATACTACGAGTGGCTTTTAATACAATATTAACTACTAAAAAGGGAATTACAAGGATATTAAAAAAGGATATAAAACAGTGGCTTTCTCAGTTGCTTCCTGTCAATAAACTGTGCTTACCCACACAGACAGGCCAGGGCTGCCAGGATCTGCAGCAGCTGGTCGGTGCCCGTGCTTAGCGGGCGTCCCGGTGGAACAACACAGTCTCCATGGCAGGATGAGGATCGCTCACCCCAGCAGTCCTGACACCCCATTTTATCATCTCTACATTACACCACGTAGGGCCAGTACCCAATATAAGGTGATGCTTGAGTGGCAGCCAAACCCCACCTGTTCATCACCTGATAGCAACAGTCTGTGCATGCCCTGCTGTAGGGCAAGGGGCCAGTGACCCCTGCCCACAGAATCTTCCTCCCATCATCATCTTTCTCACCCCTATGTATGACCTCTACCACTGTGTTTCAAGGGTAGATGTATCTATCTTGCAATATGTAGCAAAACCAAGGAAGAACTCAGCTCTGATAATAGGGGATATCAAGCTGACTTGCTAAAAAGCACAATGGACCTTACAATTCGCTTGTGCCATGAAGTTACATTGTACCATACTCTGGCTGGTTTCACATCCTAATATGATTTCTTTCTCACACCTCTATGCTCCATTGATCATCAAATTCAAAAGTACCCCCCTTACAGACATGAAACAGTTTAAAGTCCTGTAGATGTAGAGATGAAAAAGTCATATCTAAAATGTAGTGCCAGCTTGTTCCTGAGCATTTCCAAAATTCCTTCCCAGCAGGTGCCAGGGTGGGTGGGGAGGAGGTGACTTGCTTTATTCAGACCATTCTTGTACGTGTGACTGCTGCTCTTTCACCCCTCTCCCCCTGTTTCTGGGTTGGTTTCTAGAGCTGTTTTTGAAAGAAACACTTTTTTCAATCTCACACGTGAATATTTTCAAAGAAATACAAGACACGAAAATCTCGTAAAACCAATATTTAACAAAATGGTGAAATCACACTCCTTTATGTACTCTGAGTACTCTGCTACTGACAGTTTGTGTAGTTCTCCATATACTGGAAATGTAACTAAGGATCAAGAAATTTTCTGTGTATTCTTTATTTCCTTTTAAATTTTTTTTCTGTCATCAAATTGGCTGCAGGATTTGGTCCTGTCTTTGTGGAGGATGAATGCCACTGTCTTTTTATGTTTGATATTTTATTACTTAGGGGGACTGTTAGTGGGAGGGGGTGGTGGGAAGGATCCTCCCCTCAGGGGGTGGAGCTTCAGCTTCTAAAGAAGGCTGTACCTAATCAAAGAGCTGCAACTCAGGATTTCTCCCTGCCTTCCAGAACTTTTCATTTAGCCAGCTGAGAGTGCCCAGGGCACAGCCAGGTTAATGTTTAACTCTTCCAACACTGTGCTCATCCCGAGGATATCCTGTCATCCTGAGAAGAAGGAAGGGAGATGCTGTGCCTATTCCCTAGGGCTGTGCAGGAAGCAAAATCTTCCAAGCCGTGGCCCTTCTGAAGGAGTTGATCTTGTGTTATTCCTCAGTAGTTAGCACTGAAAATTCTGTATCTGAGACACTGAATGAAAAGGAGAGTTGCAGAGAGGCTTGTGTGGGGAGAGTGTTTTTTTGGTTTGTTTTTGTGGGGGTCTTTTATTGCCAAATGAAGGTTGGATCATGAAAATCAGTCTTGTTACAGACAAAAGCTGTAAGGGCATTTAAACGCTTTCAGAGGCTGTAACCATTTTCCTTTCTTTCACTTTCTCACCCCTTGCAAATCAGAGACAGTTCCTAGAGGACAGGAGAATAAAATAAACAAAACAAGAAAATATTTTTCTACTCTTGAGGCCTGTGTCAGGTCTGTTTTGAATGCATTTGAACCCTGCTCTTTTTCAAGTAGCACCAGATAAATACCTGTGAACTACTGAGATGAGAGTGATCATTCTTCCTTCACAAAATGTTTCTCTTTTTTTTTCCTATCCTGTGTCCCTTTTGTGTTCCGTGCTATGGAGTGACTGTATTTTTGTTCTAAGCTAATTCACTGCTGCTGTTTTGGGTACAACTAATGTCAAGCAGCAAACCTGTAACATGCCAGAAACAGGCTACAGTGGGTTGAAGACACAGCTTATGTTTGATGGTGTGTAAATACAGAGAGTTAGTTGAGTTTATCTGATAGCCTGGCAGAAGGAGAGAGGAGCAGGACAAACTGTTTTCAGTAACTGTGCTGTTCAGACACCTGATAAGACAGAGAGTGCTTTGGAACTACTGATGTGCTTTGAATAAGAAAAGAATAATCAGGTCCATTGGCACTGGCTTATCAGGAAGGAAGTAAAATGCCAGCACTTTTACATGAGCAAAAGGAAATGTTTTAGACACTTTGGGCCATTTTTCCATTGACATTAAATAGCAGGGTGCTTTTGAGTGTGCTGTAAGGAGTGGAAGGATTTATTACCTTGACAGAATTACATGTGAATGTGTTCAGAGAGGAGTCCTCAGCAACAAGAACAGCTCTTTGGATAAGTGGCCACATCTATTCCTGCTTTTGGTAGAGATTCAGGAATTCTCTCCTTTCTTTCTCCTAAAGTGCAGTGGCTCACTTACAATGTGCAGTTTTTCAGAGTGTCACATCCTTGTGCATTTTGTAATATCCTGGCAGCATGTTTGATATTGGGGGTGTAACAGGCTGTTCATAAAATAATGCTGGATCATTGACTGGTGTGTCCTCTGCCTTCAGTCCCTGGGTATTTTCATGTTCCAAAAAGAATATATCTCAGCCTGTGCTGGGAAGGGAAGGTGTGATTCACCATTAACTTACCCCAGCAGGCATGAAACATGCTCAGATGCACTATTATCTTCTCAAAGTTGACTGATTTTTATTTTTGTACCTTTTCAAAATTTGTTTCTAGGTTCTTTCACATGCTTACAATTAATTTGGGGATATTCAAATTCGCTGAATGATAGTGCATGAACATATTTGATTGATTTTGGATTCTAATTGATTCCTGTCAATGAGATCCCTGTGACACTCTGAAATCAATGATATGTGATTCAACCAAGGCACCACTGTTCTGTACATTAGGTAGCAGTTGGGAATTTAGGAACTAAATGTTCACAAGCTATAAATTGACAAAATGTTTAGATTTCAATAGCCCTTTGTTTGGCATTTATTCACCCAAATATGTTTCTCGGGAAAGTTAGTTTTCCAAAGGGCAGGCTTTCAGTCAAAGAAAGGTCATTGATTTAAGGTTTGTTAAATTTTAGCTAAAAACAACAGGCTCCATTGGGATGTAAAATAATTTTAGTATATCCTGCAGGCAACCTTCATGCTTCAGAACTGTTGCTCAAAGGTTTCATTCTTCTCTGAAGATGTCAATTGTAAATATAAAAATGCCTCACTGAAAATGGAATGGTTCAAAGATTCTAACTGAAATATAAATTCCTGCCAGGGGAAAGCACTATAATCAAAATAAAGTGGTCTTAACTTTATTTTTCCTGTGGAGGCCACACTTGAAAAGAGTGCTTCAAGGCAGCAGGGTTGGTAGGGAATGTGAATTTTTATTCATTTATTTATCTACTCTCCCCCACAGATGATGATAGTCCAGCTTTGGAATCAGCAATACACTTCAGACACCAATACAAGGCAATATGTGAGCTGCTGCTGCTGCTTCCAAAATGCAGTATCCTGGCATTTCAGTCAACTTTATAATCTGGCCAAAACCCACTTGGCAATCTTAAAATCTAGCTTCTGAAGCACTTTTATTTCTGAAAGCATTTAATGTCTTTTTATATCTTTTTAGTAGATATTAAATTTCTTAGGAGCAGTGGCCAGGATGTACACTTGATGGATGACTGGGGGGGGGAGTCTCCCCTCACCCCCCACTTTTTTTTTCCTCCCCTTTAATTTTAAAAAGAGGTGTGATAATTTTGCATTAGGTAATGCTGGAACATGAATCCTGCAGATGCAGCTGTTTGACAACATTAAGGTGGGGGGGTTGTACCATTGTTAGGTAAGTTAGCAGAGATTTTCCAAGCTAAGAAGGACAGCCTGCTGCCAAACTCTGGCATCTCTCTTAAGAAATCTTTTGCTTCAGGGATGCCCTGAGGGAAATGATGCCTGGATGCTTTTCTGAAGGCACAAAGGGCCTGTTTTCTCTTCCATAGCATTCAGAATGAAACACCTTGTTCCAGCCTGCCTGCTCAGGTTTTTGTGGTGCTGGGTTAGGGTTTTCATGTGGTTTTTCTCCTGGGATAAAGTTGTGTCCAGTGAATATTGATTTTTCATCCCATGTCTAGTTCACTGTCTACGTCTTGAATTTGACCCAGAGCCTGTGTAAATGAGGAATGCATTGAAACAAAGTCAAGGATCCTTCAGTGACTTGTTTCTCTGAGTTCAATCTTCTGAGACCTCTGATGAGTCTGGCAGGGCAGTGCCTGTGTGCAGAGGGGCAGGGAAAGAGAGTCCCAGCACAGCAGCAGTGCCAGGGAGCAGCAGCATTTGGCCTGTTGAGAGCTGCTCTTTTTCTCCTGCCCCCCTCCCCTTCTGGGCCTCGGCTGAGGCCTCAGTGCTCTGGGCCTTGGTCCCTGGGCTGGGCTGGGTCAGTCCTGTGGCCATGGCACTGCTGGCATGAGCTGGGCTCCACTGCACTCTTTCCACCACACAAGGGGCTCCATTTGCTCCGGGCACAGCCTGAAGCCTCAGCTCTTCTTCTCCAGGGCTCTCAAGAACAAGGCCAAGGAGCAGACTCTCCAGAGGGTCCTTGCCTTGCTGGTTTCTCCCTGGAGTCCGTGTGCTGCCCTCAGGGTCCCACTGTGGGGGTTGAGGGGCTGAGGCTGCTCCAGCTGGTGCTGGTGGTGGCCAGTGCCCCTGGAGATGGCAAATGGGGCCTGAGGAGCCCGGGGCCGATTCTCTGCTGCTGGGCTGGGGAGCGGGGCTGGCCCTGGGGCTGCAGGAGCTGCCTGAGCTGATGATGTGCTGAGCATTGCAGACCCAGAGGGCCTGTCCCTGAGCTCCATGGCCTCCATGTCCTGCGGCAGGGCCAGACCTGAGTGTGCTGCTCTGCTGGGCTGGGGCAGGGGCAGGGAGATGGGGGGACCAGGGAGGGGCTGGACTGCGCAGTGCCAGGGAGGGGAAAACCCCAATGTTGAGCTGAAGTGTGTGAGTGGGCAGGGTGGGGGCTCTGCTGCCGCTGGGGCACCTCTGGTGTCAGCGTTTCCTTTGGCAGCACACCTTATCTCAGACAAGATAGTTTTCCAATGTTGGCTTTCCCCCCTCTTTCCCAAGGTTTTCTTTTTTGTTTTTTGTTCCCCTGAGGGGAAAAGGGGAAATAGAAGCACATGCTGATCTCTGGTTTTATCTGTATACAAAAGGGAGCTGGGGTGGGGAGGGAGGGGGGAAACAAAGCGATTTCTCTCTCTATTCTCTCTCTTTTATCCCATTCCTGTCTCCCTCGCCACACCCCGGGCGACTGTTTCACCGCCGCCCCTCCTCGCCCGTCCCGCGGGGCAGCTCTTTCAGCTCCGGGGCGGCGCAGACTCCCCCGGCGCGGCCCTTTGGTTTTCCTTGGTTTATTCTCCGGAGCTGATTCCGTTCCGAGCTCGCCCCCCCTCTCTGGCGACCCCCGCCAGGGCCCGTCCCGGGGCGGCTCCTTCAGTGCCACGGGCGGCGGGGACCCCTCGGGGCGGCTCCCCCAGGGCCCCGCCCGCCGCCGCCGCTCCCCGGGGCCCTCCCCGCTTCCTGCCGGGATCGGACACCGCCGGCGGCCCCGGCCCTGCCGGGCTCCATCAGCCTGAGCAATTGCTGCCAAGGAGGGGCCGGGGGCTTCCTCTTGGCCTTCGTCTCCCTGGCGCTGGGGCTCGGCTTCTACCTGCGCCAGAAGGTGAGGGGGGTCCCAGGGGGTCGTGTGTCCCCCCAGAGCGTCTGTGCCCCCCCGGGGACCCCCCACCCCGGTGTCACCCCCTTTTCTCTCCCCACAGAGCTCCTGAGCCGGCGGCGGCCGCAGCCCCTCCCCAGGGCCTCGGGCCCAGCCTGGACCCCTCCTGTCCCTGTGAGGATTTTGGGGGGGTCGTGTGTCCCCCCCTCCCCTGCTGCCACTCCTGATCCCAGGAAAGCTTCCCAGTTCTCCCCAGTCCCGGTTATTGGGGGGCAGTGGGGCAGGGGCTTGGGGGAATCCCAAGGGGTGCAGCTGAGTTTGGGGGGAGCAGAACAGGCCCCGGGATGGATCGGGAATGGGGACCCCCCTGTGTTCCCCCCTGTCAGCCCGCTCTGGGGGGGCTCTGGGAGGGAACTAACCTCTCAATAAGGCACCCAGCACACTTTGAAAGGTGCTGGGAACCCCCTAAACCTCCACACAGGCTCTGCAGGACTGCCTAAACATACTCAAAGCCCACCCAGGACCCCACCCAACCCCTTCTCTGGGGGGACTTCTCTGGGCACTGGTGGTGCTGGGAGCCCCCCCGGCTGCGGGCGAGGAGCTCTCGGGTGAGTGGGTGGTGGGAAGGGGGCGGTCAGTGGGAAAAGGGGGGTCAGAGAGGACAGAAGGGGTGGTGGGACCCCAAACTGAGTGGGAGGGGAGTGGGACCCCCCAAAAGTGGAGGGAGGAGGGGCACTGAGGATGCCCTCTGGAGCCCTGTCAGAGCCCTGACACTTCTGGGGTGACTCCAGGAACAGCCTTCACTGGCCCAGGGACATTCATCTCCCCAGCCTCGCACACATCCCCTGCAAATGGCCCTGTCTCCTCCATCACCCTCCTCTGCCTTTCTGGCCTGGCCCTTTCATTCCACACCAGCAAAGCAGCCTGGGCACCATCTCACCTGGGCACTCAGAGGGCTTCTGTGAGCAGGAGGGGCAGATTTCTCTGGAAGGTGCATTTGTCCCCTGTCCCATGGCACAGGGCACAGCTCAGAGTGTGAAAACACTCCCAGGCACACACATCCTGGAGAGCTTTTTCAAGACAAAAATAGGGAGAGGAAGAAGAAAAGAGGCAAAATTAGAGAGATGAAAGGTGCCCCAAAAATCAGCAGCTTCCTCTGAGCCAGGTTTCCATAATTGACTCACTGGTGGGATATTTACTTTGATAAGTAGCTGCACAAAACTATTCATGTAGACAATGAAAGAATCAGCTTAATAGAATATATAGAAGGTGTTGTCAATGAAAACAAGTGGAGAAAAATTGTTGAGATTAAAAAAAAAAAAATCAAAAGTCTGGCAATGCTGGCCAGGAAGCCTTCGGCAATTACCAAGAATTCTGTTCTCCAGAGGTTTCAAGTGTCTCCTAAATTCCACACTCCTGGCTTCAGGCCATGACTTGCCAGAGCAGTCCCAGAGCTGGCCACTGCCCAGAGATGCCCTGGGGCAGCTCCAGTGGCCAAGTGGGACAAATGGCCCAGGGTGTGTGGGAGCCCTTTGGAGCAGGAGCTGTTGGGCAGGAAGGGCCCATGTGGGGAGGGTCAGGGAATCCCCCCCTGCAGCCCTGCTGCCCAGGCTGAGGAGGGTCCTCTCCAGCCCACAGCCCATCGTGTGCCCTTGGGGGCTGCGCTGCCGGGGCTGTTCCCGGGCACTGACTGGGGAATCTCCCGGGGTGCCCCGCGCGAGGCGGGGGCGGGGCGGAGGGCGGGCAGGGGGCGTGGCCGCGCGCTGATTGGCTGCGGCGGGGGTGTCTCCATCCGCAGCGCGCGAAGGGCGCCATCTTTGGCGCGTGGGGGATTCGGGGGCGGCGGCCCCGGGAAAAGCTGCGCTTGGGTGTGTGAGCTGGGGGGGTCTGCGGGGGGAGCGGGGTCTGGGGATCCCCTCGGGGGCTGCGGGGAGCGCGGCTGGGGGTGGAAAGGCTGGAGGGCTCGGGAGGGCTTAGCAGAGGAGTTCAGGGGTTCCCGAGGAGATTTTGAGGGGTCCCTGAGCGGGTTCGGTGTCCTGAGGGGACTCGGGGGGGGGGGGGAGGTTGAAGGTCGCTGAAGGGGTTTGGGAGTCCCTGAGGTAGTTTTGGTTTCCGAGGAGATTAGGGGTCACAGGTGGGCTTGGGGGATTTCTGAGAGGGTTTGGGAGTCTTGGGTGGGTTTTGCGGGGACGTTTGCAGCAGTTTTTGTGGTCTGTAGGTGGTTCCAGACGGCTTTGAGTCTCCCTTAGAGGGACTGGGGGGATCCCTGAATGGGCTTGGGGGGTCCCAGGTGTGTTTTGCGGGTCACTGAAAGGGTTTAAGGGGTCCGGGGGGGGAATGAGGTCTCTTAGGGGAGTTGGGGGGTCCCTGAGGAGGTTTCGATGGGTCCTGGGGTGGATTTATGAGAGGATTTCAGGAGTTTTGAGGGGATTTTGTGGAGTCCTCTAAAGCCAGCAGTGGGTTTGGGGGGTCCCCCAGCCCCCAGGGGAGGGGTCCTAGGGATGGTCCCCAAAATCGGTGGGTGTAGATATACTACATCTGGGTAAGGGGATCCCAGTGCCCCCAGTATATCCCAATAACCTCCCAGTGACCCTCAGTATAGTCCAGTAACCCCGCAGTGTCCTCCCGTGTGTCCTGGTATCCCCCAATAACTTCCCAGTTCTCTGCCAGTGCCCCCCAGTGTGCCCCAGTTCGTCCCCAGGCCCTCCCAGTGCCCTCCCAGTGTCCCTCAGTAACCCCCCAGTCCCTCCCAGTGCCCCCTGGTTCCCCCCAGTGTGTCCCAGTATCCCCCAGTAATCACCCAGTGCCCCCCAAAGCCCCTCAACTGTCGCCAGTGTGTCCCCAGATGCCCTTGGCATTTCTGTGACTGTGGCAGGGAGGGGGGATGATTTTGGTGTCAGAGGGTCCAGTGGGGGCTCCTGGGATGAGATGGAAGGTTGGGAACATCAGGGATTGGGTTTGGGGACAGTGGGGTGGGGTATGTGGACAGTGGAATTAGGAGGAATTATGGGCATGGAGAGGCTCTGGGGACATTGGAGACACCAGGGGGGTCTCAGGGTGTTAAGGGGGGAATTAGGGACACCAAGAAGGTCTTGGGAACCCCAGGGGGGTATCAGGACTCACCTGCTCGTGGTGCTGCTCCTCCTCTTTCCCCCTAGACATCATTAACCCCCCCAAAATTTCTACCAACCCCCATTTTCCTTTTAATCCCCTCCCCCTACAGATCCCTTTGCCCTCTGAACACACCTTTTAACTCCCCTAAATGCATCCAAAGCACCCCAAACCCCCTCAAATTCCTATCCAACCACCCCCCCCAAATCTCTCCCAGCCTCCCCTCAAATCCCTTCCAACCCCCCCAGAGAGGGATCACCCGGCACCCTGGGACAGGAACACAGTGGGCTATACTGGGGGAACTGGGCTGTACTGGGAGGGCACTGGGGGGGCTCAGGTGTCCCAGGACAACGTGGCCCAGCTCCAGGAGAGATCTGGGGAGCAGTGAGGAGGTACTGGTCTGTCCTGGTCTGTGCTGGTTTGTACCCCCAATGCCCAAAGCCCCTCCCCAGCTCCCCCAGGACCCTCCCGCACCCCAAAGCCCCCCAGGCCCCCCCAGGCCCCTGACTTGGTCCTGCTGCCCCTTGAGCATCTGCAGCTGCTGCAGAACCAGGCATTTCATCAGCAAATGTGCAGGTGACACCAAGCTGGGGGTGTGTTGATGTGCTGGAAGGCAGGAGGGCTCTGCAGAGGGACCTGGCCCAGCTGGATCCATGGGCTGATTGCAAGGGGATGAGGTTCCAGCAGGCCAAGGGCCAGGTCCTGCCCTTTGGCCACAAGAAGCCCCGTCAGCCCCCTGGGCTGGGGCCAGAGTGTCTGGAGAGCAGGCAGGCAGAAAGGGAGCTGGGAGTGTGGATGGACAGGCAGCTGAAGAGGAGGCAGAGTGTGGCCAGGTGGCCAAGAGGGCCAGTGGATGGTGGCCTGTGTGAGGAAGAGTGTGTCAGCAGGAGCAGGGAAGTGATTGTTGGGCTGGACTGAGCGCTGGTGAGGCCACCCCTGGAGTGCTGTGTCCAACTCTGGGCCCCTGAGTTGAGGAAGGCCCTGGAGGGGCTGGAGCAGGTGCAGAGAAGAGCAGTGAGGCTGGGGAAGGGAGTGGAGCACAAGTGGTGTGAGGAGAGGCTGAGGGAGCTGGGGGTGTTGAGGCTGGAGAAGAGGAGGCTCAGGGGAGACCTCCTGACTGTCTGCAAGTCCCTGCCAGGAGGTTGGAGCCAGGTGGGGCTGTTGTGCCAGGAAGCAGCAGTAGGAAAAGAGGGCTGGGTCTTGAGCTGTGCCAGGGGAGGTTTAGGTTGGATATTAGGAAGCAAGTTTTTTCGGAGAGAGTAATCAGGCCTTGGAATGGGCTGGGCAGGGAGGGGGTGGAGTCAGCGTCCCTGGAGGTGTTGAAGGTGAGAGTGGATGTGGCATCAGTGCCACGGTCTGGGAAGCACGGCGGGGTTGGATCCAGGATTGGACTTGATGTTCTCGGAGGTCTTTTCCAACGTGGCTGATTCTGTGATTCTCTGATTGCCATTCCTGTGGCAGCACATGCTTGAGGCTCTATCCCCAGGGTGATAGAGATGTCTGTCCATATCTATCTCCAAGGTTAGTCTGTAAATGTGTGATGTTAGAAAAGCAGGCTAAGTTGTGGGCTGGTTGTAAAAGGAGAAGGAAGCCCAGAGGCCAGTGCAAGCAGGCAGCCCTCAGCTTGCCCATGATGTCCCCTCCCTGCAGGTTCCTGTCCTTGAGCCCAGGCCCTGAGGTGAGGCTGAGAAGTGGCGCGGAGGTGAGCCCAGAGCTGTCCCTGAGGTGAGGCTGAGAATAAGTGCAAGGCAGAGGTGCTGCTGAGGAAGGAGAGCCCCGTGGTGGGGAAGAGGCGAAGGTGCCCATCCCCGAGCAGGTGTTGTCTCCATCCCCTGTGTGCCAGGTGAGCTGGGGCTTTGCTGCAGAGCTGCGGGCGCTGATTTGAGCGTCTCCAAGTGCTGAGATGGTGGGCACCCAGGAACACAAACTGTGCCTGGCCACGGAGCCTGCAAGGAGGAGCAGAGACAGCCCTGGCAGTGTGGGGGTCCAGGTTGTCCCTGTGCCTTCCCCTGCAGGCCCTGTCTGTCCCTGCTGGGCCCCTGTCCATCCCCATCAGGTCCCTGCCCGTCCCCCCCCGGGCTGAGCTCCCCCCAGGAAGTGCCGTGGAGCTGAAGCTGCTGCCATCCCCCCCCTGCAGCCACTGCCCCAGCCAAGGGAGCAGCAAAGGCAGGGCCAGGAGCAGAGGCAGCAGCAGGGGAGCCCTGGGGGGGCCGGGAAGCTCTTGTGTGGGTCAGGAAAGAGGCGCTGGGCACGAGGCCGGGGCTGTGCTGAGCAGGCCCAGCCCTCACATCCCCCCAGCCAACGCCGGCTGCCCGGGGGGCTTGGGAGGGACCCCCAGCCCGTGTGCCCCACACTGAGCTGGCAGAGAGAGAGCCAAGGGACAGGGCCACGGGCAGGGCCACGGGTGAGGGACAGGCAGGGCCATTGCAGGGCCACGGTGAGGGCACAGCCTGTGGCAGCAGAGCTGCCCAGGGCCGGGGGCAGCCGGGGGTGTTGGTACCAGGCAGTGGTGGGGCTGAGCAGAGCAGGAGGCCTCTTGCAGAGCCCTGGAGCAGCCTCCCACTTGCCAGCCCCGCCCTGGTGGGGTGACACTGTCCCCTCCCTACAGGACACTCCCACAGACCTCTTTGGGGGGGCCTTTTGTGTCTTTTGCTGGTTCCTGATTCCTTCTGGGGACCTGAGGGAGCCTCTTCAGTCCCATCCATGGGGCACAATCTCCTGTGCAGAGCTTGACTCACTGCAGACTTTGCAGGGAAATCTGTGCTGGCAGCTGCATCCTGAGCCCAAGGTCAGTTTGTATCCCTGAGTGCTGATCCATCCTGGGGACCCAAGGGATCCTCTGCCACTCCATCCATGCAGGAGTCACCCTGCTGCCCTTGACTCCCTGCAGAGGAACAAGTGCCATCTCTCTGTTTGGAAGAAGCCAGATGCTGCCCGTGGGCCATCAGAAGTGGTGCTGAAGCCTCTTTCAGCCCAGCCCCGGGTGCAGTTTTCTCATCCCCTCACTGAGTGCCCGCTCCCCCAGCCGGCACTGACCAACCAGGGCGTTTGGCACATGTGGTTTGGTGGTTTGGAGAAACAGCCCTGGGCTGGCAGGGGGCCAGAGAACCTCGAGGAACAGCCCTAGCAAGGTCCCTGCACTGGCAGAAGGCCAGAGGATCACTGCTCCACGGAACCAGCTGGAGCTCTGGGTGACCCTGAGCGGAAGGGCCTGTGACCTGTGGATGAGTCCAGGATGGAGCAGAGACCCCCCTGCAGCCCGGGAGGTGCCCACGCTGGAGTAGGGGATGCCCAAAGGAGGCTGAGAGCCCCTGGGAAGCCCCTGCAGAGCCGAGGGAGCAAAGCCCTGGTTTCCCAGGCTGCCCCCACACCCCAGTTTGTTTTTGGGAGAGTTTTTTTGGTCTAATCTTCATATTTTGGAGTATTTTTTTAGCTGAATCTCAACTTTTTGCAGTTTGGGTGGGTGAGGGTCTTCTTATTTCTGAGGAGTTTTTGTCTGAATTGTGATGGTTTGGGTTTTTCTGGGCTGAATCTTGGTGTTTTGGAGGTTTTTATGGTCACAGGATGCCTCGTGAGTTCTAGAGATGGACTTGGGCAGGAGGAACCCCCAAGCCAACGCGCTCAGCCCTTGTTTTCCCCCCATCAGGATTTGTCCTTCCCAAAGCTTGGGCGGATGGAGGAGGAGGCTGCGAGGAAGAGGAAGATGCCTTGGGCCCCCCAGGCAGGTGAGGAGGAAGTCAGTGTCCCTTTGGGCGGGTGTTGTGCTGGCTCTGTCAGCCGAGCATGGCCCCGGCTGCAGGACAACCCCGCTGGCGCCGCCGTCCTGCCGGGGCCGGAGTTGGGGGGATGTCCTTGGCCTTCCCTGTGGGCCGGAGGCAAATCCCCTCCCTGTCCTTCTTGCTTCCTGCCCCAGGCCCCGAGCTGAGGATGGAGAGCCCGGAGGACAAATCCCCCCGTGAGACCCTGGTGGGAGAGGCCGTTTTGAAGGGCTCCCCGGCGCAGGAAGGCAGCGGGGAGGAAAAGGGCCGGAGATCCCCCCGCAGGAGGGGCTCCAAAGCCATCCCAGGGTGCTCTGAGGAGGAAAGAGCCAGCCTGTGCCAGGAAGGCAGACAGAGCTTCCGCAGGACCTCTGACCTCGTAGTCCAGAGGCAACCTCCCTCTAGAAAAAAGCCCTTCAAGTGCTTGGAATGTGGGAAGAGTTTCAGGAGGAGCTTCCACCTGATACGACACCAGCAGATCCACACAGGGGAACAGCCCTACACGTGTGGGGAGTGTGGGAAGAGCTTCAGGGACAGCTCTGATCTCCTCACGCACCAGCGCATCCACACTGGGGAACGGCCCTACAAGTGCTTGGAGTGTGGAAAGGGGTTTCACACCAGCTCCAGTCTCCTCAGGCACCAGCAGACGCACACGGATGAGAGGCCCTTCCGCTGCACCGACTGTGGGAAGGACTTCATCCAGAACTCCGACCTCGTCACCCACCGGCGCATTCACACAGGGGAGAGGCCCTACAAGTGCTTGGAATGTGGAAAGAGGTTTCAGACCAGCTCCAGTCTCCTCCTGCACCAGCGGACGCACACGGATGAGAGGCCCTTCCGCTGCACCGACTGCGGGAAGGGCTTCAAGCAGAACTCCAACCTCGTCACCCACCGGCGCATCCACACCGGGGAAAGGCCCTACAAGTGTGGGGAGTGTGGGAAGAGCTTCACCGACAGCTCTAATTTGACCAAACACCAGCGGACCCACCGGTAAGAGAAAGAGAAACCCTACCAGTTTCCCAACCGTGGGAAGAGCTTCGGCCGCTGCTTCCACCCTGAATGAAGCCCCTGATTGTGAGGCAACCCCTGGAGTCCAGTGACTGTCACTCCATCACTTTTGACCAGAAACGGCCAGTCCCCTTTCCCAGGGGCAGGTTCTTTCAACAGAATCCTTCCTGGAGGATGTTTGGAGATTCCTGCCTTGGCTGGGGACCCCCCATGGTCAGTGCTGGAGGTTGAGAGCAGAGATCTCCCCACAAGCGTTGGTCTGGGGAAGTTTTATCCATCTCTAAGAATTATTGCTTTTGTGGCAGCTTGAGTAGAATTGCTTCAACAATTGCTTTAGTGTATAGCACTGTCCTCTCTTATCCTGTACTCCTGGTAGTTTTAGTGTGTATTTTGTGCAGTAAATAATTATGATGAAAATCTTTTGTCTGATCATTTGTAACCCTAAGTAATTCATTTGTATCAATAGATCTGATTTGCCATCAGTAAAACCTGGAGGACAAAAGTGATTCTGTCACACCTCTGTAATTACTCTAAACTGAAACTGTTGGCATGATCCAAGGCTGAGATAGGATCCAGCAGCCCCCAGCACACCACAGGAAGTTGGAAGCTCAAGGCCTGCCCCCCCATTTCCTAACCCCCTTGTGCCCAAAGACCCCCATAGGACTGTGGGACCTGCCAGACTATCCCTCCTTTTCCACCCTTTTCCCTGTTCCTCCCACTTTCCCATTGTCCCCTCAATCTCCAATTTTCCCCCAAAACAGTTTTGGGGTCCCAACCAATACTTTTTGCCCCCTCTCCTGTGGGCACTGAAGGAGAAAATGAGGCTGCACACACAGAGTTCCATTTTGGGACTTGTCCTCCCATCTTTCCGGCGTCCCCCTTTCATTGGGTTTCCTTTGGAAACAGCACCTGGGCTTTGTCTTTTAGTCCACTGAAATTCCCAGCATGGCCCCAAAGCAGTGCCCTGATCCCACACATTCCCCTCCCCTCATGTGCTGGCTGTGTTCAGCCACCAGAGAAAAACACAGGCTACCATGCAGAGTGTTCCAAGTGGTTTCCACTTTGGCAAACAGCACTCTCTGGATGGAAAACACCAGTCAAGGCCAAAACACTCCTTTTGGATCCTGATTAACTGAATGCAGCTGCTGCTGCCTTAACTTTTTCCCACAAAAAATCTCAGGGTTCCTTTGCTTCCAGGAGGCCCCACATGTCACAATGGCCCCTTGATTCCATGAGCTTCCCCAGTCTCCAAAGGTTCCTTTAGTTCCACGAGACCCTGCAGTCCCCAAATGCCCTTTGGATTCTCGGAGATTTCCCATTGTCCCAGGGTCCCTTGTGCTTCAGAAGGAGCTGCAGTGGGACAGTGGCTCCTTGGTTCCGTGAGCTCTGCAGTGTTCCAGGAATCCTTGGGTTCCAGGAGAGCCTGCAGTTTCACAAGGAGCACTTGAATGCAGGAGGTTCTGCAGGGTCCCAATGGCCCCTGGATTCTGGGAGGTTCAGAAATATCTCAGGCCTGAGAAAACTGGGATTGTTGAAGATGGAGAAGAGAAGGCTTTGGGCTGACCTAATTGTGGTTTTCCAGTGCCTGAAGGGAGCCAACCAGAAAGATGGAGAGAGTTTGGACAAGGGCCTGGAGTGACAGGACAAGGGGCAGTGGCTTCACATGCATAGAGGGAAGGGTTGGAGGAAATAGTAGGAAGGAATTCTTTTCTATGAGGATGTTGAGATGCTCTTGAAGGCCCCTCCGAAGCCAAAGCATTCCATGATTGTGGGACTGGTGGGTGAGGTGGTGGTTGGAACCATCTGGGGCACAGGGACCCAAAATGAGGGAGTTTTCCATTGTGGGGGAAGGAAGGAGGGGGCAGCAGAACTGACCCCTTGGACACCTGGCAGGCAGGCTTTGGCTGGAAGCTGGTGATGGGGAGCTGAGTGAAGCCCCCACAATGCAGGAGGAAATGGTCAGTGACCTGCTCTGCCAGTGAGACCCCCCCAAGTGCCTGGGCCCACATGGGATACAGCCAAGAGTCCTGAGGGAGCTGGAGAAAGAGCTGGCCAAGCCACTCTCACTCATTCCCCAGCAGTGCTGCACAACTGCACAAGTCCCAGCTGACTGGCAACAAGCACATGGGATGCCCATGCACAGGAAGGGCCAAAAGGAGCATCTGGGGAACTCCTGGCCTGTCCCATTGACCTCAGGACCAGGGAAGTCCATGCAGCAGATCCTCCTCAGTACCACCCCATGGCACGGGCAGGACAACCAGGGGATCAGGCCCAGCCAGCGTGGGGTTGGGAAAGGCAGGTCCTGCCTGACCAACCTCATCTCCTTCTCTGACAAAGGACCCGCTCAGCAGCTGAGGGAAAGGCTGGGATGTGTCTCTGTGGAATTCCAGAAAGCCTTTGGCACCATCTCCCCCAGCATCTCCTGCACAAACTGGCTGCTCATGGCTTGCCCAGGGAACTGTTTGCTGGGTGACAAAGTGGCTGATGGGCCAGGGAGTGGTGGGGAATGGAAGGAAATCCAGGTGGGGCCAGTCACTAGTGGGGTTCCCAAGGGCTCAGGGTTGGGGCTGCTTCTGGATGATCTGGGTGATTCTGGATGATATGGGCCAGGGGATCGAGTGCCCCCTCCGGAAAGTCATGGATAACACCATGTTGTGTTTGATTTTGGATGTGCTGGAGGGCAGGAAGGCTCTGCAGAGGGCTCTGGACAGGCTGGATCAATAAGGCCAAGTGTCAGGGCCTGCCCTTGGGTCCCAACAACCCCCTGGAACGCTCCAGGCTGGGGACAGAGGGGCTGGAGAGCTGCTCAGCAGGAAGGGACTTGGGGGTGCTGCTTGACAGGGGCTGGATATGAGGCAGAGTGTGCCCAGGGGGGCAAGAAGGCCAAGGGCATCGTGGCCTTTGTGGAGAAGAGTGTGGCCAGCAGGAGCAGAGAACTGATTGCCCCTCTGTGCTGGGCACTGGGGAGGCCCCAGCTGGAGTGCTGTGTCCAGTTCTGGCCCCTCAGTGCCAAAAGGCCCTTGAGGGGCTGGAGCGTGTCCAGAGAAGGGAACGGAGCTGGGGAAGGCTCTGGAAAACATGTCTGCTGAGGGACGGCTGAGGGAACTGGGCTTGTTGAGTGTGGAGAAGGGGAGGCTCAGGGGGGACCTCATTGCTCTCTGCAATGACCTGAAAGGAGGTTTTAGTGGGTGTGGGAGTCAGTCTCTTCTGCAAAGCCTTTAGTGACAGGAAGAGAGGAAAAGGCCTTAAGTTGCATCAGGTGAGGGATGATATGATATCACAGGAGAGATGTGATGTCATATGATGGATGTGACTTCATAGAGGATATGTGATGCCACAGGAAGGATGTGATGTCACAGGGGACATTGTGATGTCAAAGGGTGGACGTGATGTCACAAGGGAGATGTGATGTCAGATGATGGATGCGACGTCATGAGGGAGCTATGATGTCACAGGAAGGATGTGATGTCATATGGTTGTTTTGTGATGTCATGGGGAGGATGTGATGTCACAGAGGAGGATGTGACATCATAGGGATGATATGATATCACCGGAGAGGTGTGATGTCATATGATGGTTGTGACATCACAGGGGAGATCTGATGTCATAGGGGACATGTGATGTCATGGGGAGGTGTGCTGTCATAGAGGAAATGTGATGTCACAGAAAGGATGTGATGTCATATGATGGATGTGATGTCATAGAGGAGCATTGATGTCACAATAAGGATGTGATATCACAAGGGATATGTGATGTCATATGATGGTTGTGATGTCATAGGGGAGATATGATGTCATAGGAAGGATGTGATGACACGGGGAGGATGTGATGTCATAGGAGAGGTGTGATGTCACAGGGGAGGAGGTAATGTCATAGGGGAGCTGTGATGTCACGGGAAGGATGTGTTTTCATATCATGGATGTGATGTCATGGGGGAGATGTGATGTCACAGGAGATGTGTGATGTCACAGGGGAGGGTGTGATGTCACAGGGGAGCTGTGAAGTCACAGGGATGATATGATATCACAGGAGAGACATGATGTCATGTGATGGATGTGACGTCATGGGGGGGCTATGATGTTACAGGAAGTATCTGATGTCATGGGGCAGGTTTGATGTCAGAGGAATGCTATGATATCACAGGAGAGGTGTGATGTCAAATGATGGATGTGACCTCATAGGGGAGATGTGATGTCACAGGGCAGGTGTGATGTCACAGTGGAACTGTGATGTCACAGGGGAGATGTGATGTCTTGAGAAGGATGTGATGTCAAACGATGGGTGTGACGTCAGCTGTGATGTCACAGGAGGCTGCGATGTCATGGGGAGTTGTGATATTTCTATGAGATGTTATGTCATATGATGAATGTGACATCATAGGTGAGATGTGATGTCCCAGGAAGAATGTGATGTTACGGGGGATGTGATGTCATAAGGCATCTGTGATGTCACAGGGAGGATGTGATGTCACAGGGATGATATGATTTCACAGGAGAGATGTGATGTCATATGATGGATGTGACGTCACCTTTGATGTCACATGGAGGTGTGATGTCATAGGGAAGGTGTGATGTCACAGGGGAGGACGTAACGTCAGAAGAATGATATATCACAGGAGAGTTGTGATGTCATATGATGGATCTGATGTCATAGAAGAGATGTGATGTCACAGGAAGGATGTGATGTCATATGATGGACAGATGTCAGCTGTGGTGTCACAGGGGGCTGTGATGTGATGGTGTGTTGTCATAGGGGAGCTGTGATGTCACAGGGAGAATGTGATGTCATAGGGGAGATGTGATGTCATGGGGAGATGTGATGTCACAACAAGGATGTGATGTCACAGGGGATATTGTGATGTCACAGGGAGGATGTGATATCAGATTGGAGGATGTGATGTCATCGGGGAGGTGTGATGTCATGGAGAGGATGTGATGTCAGAGGAGAAGACGTGATGTCACAGGGATGATAGAATATCACAGAAGAGATGTGTTGTCATATGATGGATGTGACATCCTAGGACAGATGTGATGTCACAGGAAGGATGTGAAGTCACAGGAGACGTGTGATGTTACAGGGACGGATGTGATGTCACAGGTTAGGTGTGATGTCACAGGGGAGCTGTGATGTCACAAGGGAGGTGTAATGTCATAAGGGTGATGTGATTGCATAGCAAGGATGTGATGTCATAGGGGAGCTTTGATGTTGCAGGGACAATGTGATGTCACAGGGGAGGATGTGACGTCACAGGGATTATATGATATCACATGAGAGGTGTGATGCCATATGATGGATGTGATGTCATAGAGGTGATGCGATGTCACAGGAAGGTTGTGACGTCATATGATGGACATGATGTCAGCTCTGATGTCACAGGGAGGATGTGATGTCACAGAGGAGCTGTGATGTCATGGGGAGGATGTGATGTCACAGAGATGATATGATGTCACAGAGATTATATGATATCACAGGAGAGATGTGATATGATGGATGTGACATCATAGGGGAGTGGTGATGTCACATGAAGGATGTGATGTCACATGGAGGATGTGATGTCACAGGGAATGTGTGATGTCACAGGGATGATATGGTATTACAGGAGAGATGTGATGTTATATGATGGATGTTACATCAGCTATGATGTCACAGGGGAGCTGTGATGTCACAGGAAGGGTGTGATGTCATATGGTGTATGTGACGTCATAGGAGAGATGTGATGTCACAGACAGGTGTGATGTCACAGGAAGGATGTGATGTCACAGGAGAGCTGGGATGTCACAGGGAGGATGTGACGTCACAGGGATGATATGATATCACAGGAGAGATGTGATATCATATGATGGATGTGATGTCATAGGGGAGGTGTGATGTCACAGGGAGCATGTGATGTCGTAGAGAAGTGACACATCCCCCCCCACCTTGCTCCAGCTCATCATCATCATGGCGAGGCTTTGCAAACGATGATTTAGGAAGGCTCTATCCACGTTTGTTACAGGCACGCTGGTGACTTATGAGACCAATACGAGACAGACATATCCAATTGCAAAAGGCACAGCAGAAAGACTCCTTAGATGGTATATTCTGCAAGGCAAGATTCTTTCTGCGTTGTCTTTTCTCCTCGAGGGTGATCCTGCTGCGTTCTCAAAGGAGACAGCAGCGTTATAGATGGTGTGTCTCCAGGCCTCCCGACTGGAGGTCAGAGTAGACCAGTTATATTTTGATCAATATGGCCAAGGCTGAGATGTTGTTTCAGGGAGTCCTTGTATCTTCTCTTCGAGGCTCCTCTCATGCGGCAGCCAGTGGTAAGTTCACCATAAAGCAAGATCTTAGGGAGGGGGTGGTTGGTCCTTCATCCTGGAGACGTGCCCTGCCCAATGCAGCTGTGTTCTCAGCAACATGGCCTCAATACTTGTGACTGCTGCTTGTTCTAGAACAGATGTATTGGTCACATAATCTGACCAGTGGATGTTTAGGATTGTGCAGAGGCAGCGTTGTCGGAAGTGTTCTAGGAGACGCAGGTGGTGGCGGTAGATGACCCATGATTCAGATCCGTATAATAGAGTAGACAGCACTATGGTTCTGTAAACACTGATCTTTGTACTTTTCTTCAGGTATTTGTTTTGCCAAACTCTTTTATGAAGCTTTCCAAAAGCACTATATGCCTTTGCTAACCTGTTGTCTATCTCCATCAGTCTTACCATCCGAGGAGATGAGGCTATCTAGGTATGCTGGGTTGTATCTGCTCCCAAATCACACCCAGGGACAGTTTCACAAAGGTGCAGAAGGAGGGTTTGATGTACAATTGAAGAGCTGAGTTCAAGGAATGTAGATGCATTTTTCTGGTGCTGGTTGAGCAGCCTGGGTCCATCAGAGTAATGTCAGACAAAAGAACTTTGCTCCTGCAGGATTCTGTGTGTGGAATGTGTGAAATGTGGTGGTTCTTCTGGCAGGATAAGAAGTTTTGCCTTCATTGCTGTATCTAAAACAGGGTCTGGGGCTTGTGTAAACTTCAGTGAAATCCAAACTGAATCCATCAGGCTCCATGAAACCATTCCACCTTCACCCTGCTGGAGTCTGTCCGGGTGCTCTGGTGCTGTGGCACGGTGTCATCCAGGGAGAATTTGAGCAATAAGGAACTGGGCTACAAGGCAGGTTGCTAAAGAGTTTTACAAAACTGCCCCCCCTCCACAAAACCTCAGAAAATAAGTTTGTCATGTGTTACCAGAAGAATCACTGAAAACACCCTTTGTGCCACTCTGTGAACACCAAAATCATGGAATTGTGTGGACTTGTACTGTAAGTAAATCAGAGATTGTTTATAGGAATCCCCAAATTAGAAGAAAATCCAGATCCCTCATCTGTGGTAAAATGTCCTGTGAGCAGGACTGAAATGTGCTGCACACACACGTTTTAGAGCACATCATGGAAATATGGGAGACTGGAAAACGGTTTTCAGATTTAATAACATTTCAGTTCTAACAGCTCATTTAAAACTTGAAAAAAAAATGTGTAAATCCAAGGAGCTTCCCTTAAAAAATTAATTAAAACGTTGCTTTTCTAGGGTTTTTGTAATTCTGTCTTATCTAGGTTTTGTAGAGGACTCAGATGTGAATATTCAATCTGCTACCTGTGATTATACCTGACTTCACTTACAATATTTTTAATAGTTATATATTGTTTAATCTCATTCTCATACCTGTGATCTTAGACTTGTGTGACTCTGCTGTTGTTTGTAACAGAGAATTTCCTTTGACTTTGCTGTGAGAGCTCTGCATGGAATGATGAACAGTAGTAATAATATTAATCATTTATAGAGTGCTTTCTATGTTCAAAATACAGGATAATTTTTAAATGAGCTCAGCTTTGCTCTCAGATATGTGAGGGAACTCTTCATTGGTTTGAAAAATATTGTTACCTGACATACAATTTTCTTTTTTACTGGGTATTTTGGAAAGGGTTTCTTTATTTTTGTAGGGCAGAATATTGTCTTAAGTTTGAGATCTTAAAAGGTTTGCAAAGGACATGGAGGTTGCTGTGGTGTCATCTGATGATTTCAGCTGATAAACTGAATGCTTCCAATCCTTTTACCTGTGAGGGGACTGCAGGCCATGCTGGAAAGCAGGTGTTACTGCAGGTGACTTTTTCTGCTCTATGCAATGAGTTAGCTTATAAACTCCTAAGGTGAACATTTTTCTAGTGAATTCAGAAATTTTTACCAGTGTATCATAGGCACAAGAATTAACACTAACATTTGGAATTTGTAGTTATCACACAACTTTTCTAGAAGATCAGTCATTTCTGAGAGCTGGCTCCTGTTTGCAGTATAGAGCAGTCAGCTCTGCCACTGCATGGTTGCTTCATGTGTTGGTTGGTTTAGTTTCCAAGGTTTACAAGTACCATAAACTGTTGCCAAAAGCAGGAGAAATTATTAATAATATTTTTTCTCCCCAGTAGCCAAAGTTTTGTGTGTGTGAGTGTTATTGGTATAAATAGCAAGTCTTTGAGTAGGAATAAGACTAAGTTCCTAAAGAAAGTGAATTGTAGCAGACACAAGGTCTAACATTTGTTCTTCTCCCCCTTTCTTGTTTTTTCCTAAGAGATAACACTCATTACTTGATGTCGGGGTTGACAGAGAACCTGTCAGCAGCCTGGCAATTAGTGATGAGGAATTTAAACAACTTTTAGGAAATATTTACTGTAATGCCGGACGGAACAAACGTAATGCAGCCCAGACCAAAGGTCACCAATCAAAATGTGTGTAGTGTCACCAATAGCATGTCACAGCATGCACAGTGTCTTCAGTGTCACCAATAAGGGTGTGTGCAGTGTCTACAGTTTTTTATGCTTGAGACTTTTGACCAATTGTGTTGTGGCACGATAGTGTACAAAGAGTATAAAAGAAACACTTGAGAGCAATAAACAGCTTCCTGTTCACCTTACACCTGGACTACGTCTGATATCTGTGTCGCTCTGGCCGTTCCGACGTTATCAGCGACAGGGCAGCATTACAGCCACGCATGTTCCAGCAAGGACATGTGGAACCTCATGGAACCAAGGACCATTGTAACACTGCAGGGCCTTCTGGAGACAAAGGAGCCCTGAGACACTGGGCAATCTCATGGAATCAAGGCAGCACTGTCACCCTGGGAAACCTCCTGGAATTCAGGGCCCATTGTGACACTGCAGGTCCACATGGAACAAAAGGAATCCTGGGACACTGCAGAAACTCATGGAACCAAGGGACCATTGGGACATTGAGGGGGCTGATGGAATCAGGAGGCCATTGGGACAATCCAGGGCCTCATGAAATCAAAGGAATTCTGGGACACTGTCAAACCTCCTGGAACCAAGGGTTCCTGCTGACATGCGTGTCCTCCTGGAACCAAGGGAGCCCTGAGATATTTCTGAACCTCCCAGAATCCAGGGGCCATTGGGACCCTGCAGAACCTCCTGCATTCAAGTGCTCCTTGTGAAACTGCAGGCTCTCCTGGAACCCAAGGATTCTTGGAGCACTGCAGAGCTCACAGAACCAAAGGGCCACTGACCCACTGCAGCTCCTTCTGAAACACAAGGGACCCTGGGACAATGGGAAATCTCCAAGAATCCAAAGGGCATTTTGGGACTGCAGGGCCTCATGGAACTAAAGGAACCTTTGGAGACTGGGGAAGCTCATGGAATCCAGGGGCCATTGTGACATGTGGGGCCTCCTGGAAGCAAAGGAACCCTGAGAATTTCTGTGGGAACAACAAAAGGCAGCAGCAGCTGCATTTAGTTAATCAGGATCCAAAATGAGTGTTTTAGCCTTGACTGGTGTTTTCCATCCAGAGAGTGCTGTTTGCCAAAGTGGAAATCACCTGGAACGCTCTGCATGTTAGCCTGTGTTTTTCTGTGGTGGCTGAACACAGCCAGCACATGAGGGGAGGGGAATGTGTGGGATCAGGGCACTGCTTTGGGGCCATGCTGGGAATTCCAGTGGACTAAAAGACAAAGCCCAGGCGCTGTTTCCAAAGGAACCCCAATGAAAGGGGGACACTGGAAAGATGGGCAGACAAGTCCTGCAATGGAACTCTGTGTGTGCAGCCTCATTTTCTCCTTCAGCACCCACAGGAGAGGGAGCAAAAAGTGGTGATTTGGACCCAAAAACTGTTCAGGGGGAAAAATTAGGATTAAGGGGACAATGGGAAAATGGGAGAAACAGGGAAAAGGGTGGAAAAGAGGGTCTGGTGGGTCTGACGGTCCCATGGGGGTCTTTGGGCACAGAGGGGCTGGCAAAGGGGGCTGGCCCCCCAAGCTCCCAACTTCCTGTGTGGTGCTGGGGGCTGCTGGATCCAATCTCAGCCTTGAATTATGCCAACATTTTCAGTTCAGAGGAATTACAGAGGTGTGACTGAATCATTTTTGTCCTCCAGCTTTAATGATGGCAAATCAGATCTGTTGATAGAAAGGAATTTATTTAGGGATACAAATGATCAGACAAAACATCTTCATCAGAATTATTTACTGCACAGTAGAAACACTAAAATTACCAGGAGTACAGGATAAGATAGGACAGTGCTCTACAACAAAGCAATTGTTGAAGCAATTCTACTCAAGCTGGCACAACAGCAATAATTCTTAATTAGACATGGATGGAACTCCCCCAGACCAATGCTCGTGGGGAGATCTCTGCTCTCAACCTCCAGCAGTGACCTTGGGGGGTCCCCAGCCAAGGCAGGAATCTCCACACACCCCTCCAAGAAGGGTTCTGTTGGAAGAGGCTGCCCTTGTGAAAGGAGATAGGCCCTTTGTAGTCAAAAGGGATGGACCTCCAGTCACTGGACTCCAGGGGTTGCCTCACCATCAGGGGGTTCATTTGGGGTGGAAGCAGCGGCCGAAGCTCTTCCTGCAGTCGAGGCACTGGTAGGGCTTCGCTTACCGGTGGGTCCGTTGGTGTCTGGTCAAGTTAGAGCTCTTGGTGAAGCTCTTTCCACATTCCAAGCATTTGTAAGGCCGTTCCCCAGTGTGGAGGCGCTGGTGACTGCTTTGGGTAGACCTGTCGGTGAAGCTCTTCCCACATTCCCCACACTTGTGGGGCCTCTCCTTGGTGTGGATGCGCCGGTGGGTGACGAGGGTGGAGTTGTGCTTGAAGCCCTTCCCGCAGTCGGTGCAGCGGAAGGGCCTCTCATCCGTGTGCGTCCACTCATGACTGAGGAGATGTGAGCTGGTGTGAAACCTCTTCCCACATTCTTCACAGAGGTAGGGACGTTCTCCACTGTGGATGTGCTGGTGTTGGATCAGTCTGGAGATGTTCCTAAAGCTCTTCCCACATTCCTCACAGAGGTATGGACGTTCCCCAGTGTGGATGTGCTGGTGTTGGATCAGGTTGGAGCTGTTGCTAAAGCTCTTCCCACATTCCTCACAGAGGTAGGGATGTTCCCCAGTGTGGATGTGCAGGTGTTGGATAAGGCTGGAGCTGCTGCTGAAGCTCTTCCCACATTCCCCACACATGTAGGGCCGTTCTCCAGTGTGGATGTGCAGGTGTCGGATCAGGCTGCAGCTGTCACTGAAACTCTTCCCACAATCATTACACACGTAGGGCCGTTCCCCAGTGTGGACGCACTGGTGTTTGAACAGGTGGGAGCTCTGGTTGAAGCTCTTCCCACATTCCCCACACGTGTAGGGACGTGCCCCAGTGTGCATCTGCTGGTGTCGGATCAGGTAGGAGCTGTTCTTGAAGCTCTTCCCACATTCCAAGCACCTGAGGGGCTTCTCCCTGCTGGGAGGCTGCTCAGGGACCACCAGCTCAGAGCTCCCCCTCAAGCTCAGGCCGCCTTCCCAGCACAGGCTGGCTCTTTCCTCCTCAGAGCACCCTGGGATGGCTTTGGAGCCCCTCCTGCGGGGGGATCTCTGGCCCTTTCCCTCCCCGCTGCCTTCCTGCGCCGGGGAGCCCTTCAAAACGGCCTCTCCCACCAGGGTCTCACGGGGGGATTTGTCCTCCGGGCTCTCCGTCCTCAGCTCGGGGCCTGGGGCAGGAAGCAAGAAGGACAGGCAGGGGATTTGCCTCCGGCCCACAGGGAAGGCCAAGGACATCCCCCCAACTCCGGCCCCGGCAGGACGGCGGCGCCAGCGGGGTTGTCCTGCAGCCGGGGCCATGCTCGGCTGACAGAGCCAGCACAACACCCGCCCAAAGGGACACTGACTGCCTCCTCACCTGCCTGGGGGGCCCAAGGCATCTTCCTCTTCCTCGCAGCCTCCTCCTCCATCTGCCCAAGCCTTGGGAAGGACAAATCCTGATGAGGGGGAAAACAAGGGCTGAGCGCGTTGGCTTGGGGGTTCCTCCTGCCCAAGTCCATCTCTAGAACTCACCGGGCATCCTCTGTCCATAAAAACCTCCAAAACACCAAGATTCAGCTCAGAAAAACCCAAACCACTGACATTCAGGCAAAAAATTTTCAGAAATAGCAAGACCCTTAGTCCCTCAAACTGCAAAAAGTTGAAATTCAGCTAAAAATACTCCAAAATATGAAGATTAGCCAAAACATTTCTCCCAGAAGTTCCCCCTCTCTGGTCTCTACCCTCTGGGGTTCAGAGGGTCTCCCCTGTCTGAGATGCTGGGGGTCCCACTGAGGGATGCTGGGAGTGTTGGGGGTCCAAAGGGTTCCTTCTCCTGTGACTCTCGCCTTACGGGTGCCGTGTTCCCAGACATTCCCCCTCTCCACGTTCTCCACTCTGTTGTCCCAGGGATCCCAGAGGTCCCCACGGTCCAGGCTTCCCCTTCTCCTCTCCCCCGTCTCAGGCTCCTGAGTCGCTTCTCTCGCCCCTTTCCCATCGTGGCCGCTCCACTCACCCGACAGCGGCAGGAAGGGCAGGGACAGGGGCGGAGCAGCAACACAAACAGCAGGAAAACAAGCACCTTCCCCCCCATCCTGTGGGTACCCAGGAAGGGGGAACTCGTCCCAAATATCCTGGGGAGAGTGCGGGGGGTCGGGACATACTTGGGCTGGCAGCACAGACTTCCCTGCAAAGTCTGCAGGGAGTCAAGCTCTGCAGAGGAGATTGTGCCCCATGGATGGGATTGCAGAGGCTCCCTCAGGTCCCCAGCATCAATCAGCAACCAGCAACAGACACAAAAGGCCCCCACGAAGATTTCTGGGGGAGTGTCCTGCAGGGAGGGGACAGTGTCACCCCACCAGGGCGGGGTTGGCAAGTAGGAGGCTGCTCCAGGGGTCTGCAAGAGGCCTCCTGCTCTGCTCGGCCCCAGCACTGGCTGGTCCCAACACCCCCGGCTGCCCCCGGCCCTGGGCAGCTCTGCTGCCACAGGCTGTGCCCTCACCGTGGCCCTGCAATGGCCCTGCCTGTCCCTCACCCGTGGCCCTGCCCGTGGCCCTGTCCCTTGGCTCTCTCTCTGCCAGCTCAGTGTAGGGCACACGGGCTGGGGGTCCCTCCCAAGCCCCCCGGGCAGCCGGCGTTGGCTGGGGGGATGTGAGGGCTGGGCCTGCTCAGCACAGCCCTGGCCTCGTGCCCAGCGCCTCTTTCCTGACCCACACAAGAGCTTCCCGGCCCCCCCAGGGCTCCCCTGCTGCTGCCTCTGCTCCTGGCCCTGCCTTTGCTGCTCCCTTGGCTGGGGCAGTGGCTGCAGGGGGGGATGGCAGCAGCTTCAGCTCCACAACACTTCCTGGGGGGAGCTCAGCCCAGGGGGGACGGGCAGGGACCTGATGGGGATGGACAGGGGCCCAGCAGGGACAGCCAGGGCCTGCAGGGGAAGGCACAGGGACAACCTGGACTCCCACACTGCCACGGCTCTCTCTGCTCCTCCTTGCAGGCTCCGTGGCCAGGCACAGTTTGTGTTCCTGGGTGCCCACCATCTCAGCACTTGGAGACGCTCAAATCAGCGCCCGCAGCTCTGCAGCAAAGCCCCAGCTCACCTGGCACACAGGGGATGGACACAGCACCTGCTCGGGGATGGGCACTCACAGTTTCCCTTCTTCCTCACCACGGGGCTCTCCTTCCTCAGCAGCACCTCTGCCTTGCACTTATTCTCAGCCTCACCTCAGGGACAGCTCTGGGCTCACCTCCACGCCACTTCTCAGCCTCACCTCAGGGCCTGGGCTCAAGGACAGGAACCTGCAGGGAGGGGACATCAGGTGCAAGCTGAGGGCTGCCTGCTTGCACTGGCCTCTGGGCTTCCTTCTCCTTCTATAACCAGCCCACAACTTAGCCTGCTTTTCTAACACCACACATTTACAGACTAACCTTGGAGATAGATATGGACAGACATCTCTATCACCCTGGGGATAGAGCCTCAAGCATGTGCTGCCATAGGAATGGGAATCAGAGAATCACAGAATCAGCTGGGTTGGAAAAGACCTCCGAGATCAAGTCCAACCCTGGATCCAACCCCGCCGTGCTTCCCAGACCATGGCACTGAGGCCACATCCACTCTCACCTTCAACACCTCCAGGGACGCTGACTCCACCCCCTCCCTGCCCAGCCCATTCCAAGGCCTGATTACTCTCTCAGCAAAAAATTGCTTCCCAATATCCAACCTAAACCTCCCCTGGCACAGCTCAAGACCCAGCCCTCTTGTCCTACTGCTGCTTCCTGGCAGAACAGCCCCACCCCCACCTGGCTCCAACCTCCTGGCAGGGACTTGCAGACAGGCAGGAGGTCTCCCCTGAGCCTCCTCTTCTCCAGCCTCAACACCCCCAGCTCCCTCAGCCTCTCCTCACACCACTTGGGCTCCACTCCCTTCCCCAGCCTCGCTGCTCTTCTCTGCTCCTGCTCCAGCCCCTCCAGGGCCTTCCTCAACTCAGGGGCCCAGAGCTGGACACAGCACTCCAGGGGTGGCCTCACCAGCGCTCACTCCAGCCCAACAATCACTTCCCTGCTCCTGCTGACACACTCTTCCTCACACAGGCCACCAGCCATTGGCCCTCTTGACCACCTGGCCACACTCTGCCTCCTCTTCAGCTTTCTGTCCATCCACACTCCCAGCTCCCTTTCTGCCTGCCTGCTCTCCAGACACTCTGGCCCCAGCCCGGGGGGCTGACGGGGCTTCTTGTGCCCAAAGGGCAGGACCCGGCCCTTGGCCTGCTTGACCCTCATCCCCTTGCAATCAGCCCATGGATCCAGCTGGGCCAGGTCCCTCTGCAGAGCCCTCCTGCCTTCCAGCACATCAACACACCCCCAGCTTGGTGTCAGCTGCACATTTGCTGATGAAATGCCTGGTTCTGCAGCAGCTGCAGATGCTCAAGGGGCAGCAGGACCAAGTCAGGGGCCTGGGGGGCTTTGGGGTGTGGGAGGGTCTTGGGGGAGCTGGGGAGGGGCTTTGGGGATTGGGGGTACAGATCAGGACAGACCAGTACAGAGCAGTACCTCCTCACTGCTCCCCAGATCTCTCCTGGAGCTGGGCCACGTTGTCGTGAGACACCTGAGGCCCCCCCAGTGCCCTCCCAGTACAGCCCAGTGTCCCCAGTACAGCCCACTGTGTTCCTGTCCCAGGGTGCTGGGTGATCCCTCTTTGGGGGTGTTAGGAGGGATTTGGGGGGAGGGGCTGGGGGAGATTTGAAGGGATCTGGGGGGGAGTTTGGGTGGGGATTTGGGGATTTTGGGTGTATTAAAGGAGGTCTTGGGGGCATTGGGGGGTCAAAGGGATCTGTGGGGGGAGGGGATTAAAGGGAAAAAGGGGGTTAGAGGACATTTGGGAAGGGTTAATAGCACCTGGTGGGGGAGAGGAGGGGCTGCAATATGAGCAGGTGAATCCTGAGATCCACCTTGGTGAACCCAAGGCTCTCTTGGTGTCCCTAATTCCCCCCTTGACACCTGAAGACCCCCCTGGTGTCTCTAGCATCTCCAGGGCCTCTCCATGGCCATTATTCCCCCCTTGACACCCCCAATTCCACTGTCCCCAAACCCCTCCCCACTGTCCCCATTGTCCCCAAACCCCATCCCTAATGTCCCCAACCTTCCATCTCACCCCAGGAGCCCCCCCTGAACCCTCTGAGCACAAAACACCCCCCCCTCACAGAAAGGCCAAGGGCATCTGGGGACACGCTGGGGACAGTTGGGGGGCTTTGGGGGGCACTGGGTGTTTACTGGGGGATACTGGGACACACTGGGGGGAACCAGGGGGCACTGGGAGGGACTGGGGGTTACTGAGGGATTCTGGGAGGGCACTGGGAGGGACTGAGGGGAACTGGGGCACACTGGGGGTCACTGGCAGAGAACTGTGGAGTTACTGGGGGATACCAGGACACACGGGGGGACACTGGGAGGCTACCAGGCCATACTGGGGGTAACTGGGTGCTCCCTGGGACACACTGGGTGGTCACTGGGGGGTTACTGGGCTATACTGAGGGTCACTTGGAGGTTATTTGGATATTCTGGGGGCACTGGGATCCCCTTACCCGCATGTAGTATATCTCCCCCCTCCGATTCTTGGGGAGCATCCCTAGGACTTCTCCCCTGGGGTCTTGGGGACCCACCAAACCCACTGCTGGGCTTTAGGGGACTCCACAAAATCCCCTCAAAACCCCTGAAATCCCCTCAGAAATCCACCCCTCTACCCATTGAAACCTCCTCAAGGTCCCCTCAAATCCCCTAAGAGACCTCATCCCCCCACCCTGGACCCCCTAAACCCTCTCAGTGACCCACAAAACACACCTGGGACCCCCCCAGCCCATTCAGGGACCCCCCAGTCCCTCTAAGGGAGACTCAAAGCCGTCTGGAACCCCCTAGAGACCACAAAAACTGCTGCAAACATCCCTGCAAAACCCACCCAGGACCCCCAAACCCCCTCAGAGATCCCCCAAGCCCACCTGTGAGCCCCCAATCTCCTCAGTAACCCAAACTCCCTGAGAGACTCCCAAACCCCTTCAGGGACCTTCAACCTCCCCCCCCCCGGGGCCCCTCAGGACACCGAACCCCCTCAGGGACCCCTCAAAATCTCCTCGGGAACCCCCGAACTCCTCTGCTAAACCCTCCCGAGCCCTCCAGCCTTTCCACCCCCAGCCGCGCTCCCCGCAGCCCCCGAGGGGATCCCCAGACCCCGCTCCCCCCGCAGACCCCCCCAGCTCACACACCCAAGCGCAGCTTTTCCCGGGGCCGCCGACCCCGAATCCCCCACGCGCCAAAGATGGCGCCCTTCGCGCGCTGCGGGTGGAGACACCCCCGCCGCAGCCAATCAGCGCGCGGCCACGCCCCCTGCCCGCCCTCCGCCCCGCCCCCGCCTCGCGCGGGGCACCCCGGGAGATTCCCCAGTCAGTGCCCGGGAACAGCCCCGGCAGCGCAGCCCCCGAGGGCACACGATGGGCTGTGGGCTGGAGAGGACCCTCCTCAGCCTGGGCAGCAGGGCTGCAGGGGGGATTCCCTGACCCTCCCCAGATGGGCCCTTCCTGCCCACCAGCTCCTGCTCCAAAGGGCTCCCACACACCCTGGGCCACTTGTCCCACTTGGGCACTGGAGCTGCCCCAGGGCATCTCTGGGCAGTGGCCAGCTCTGGCACTGCTCTGGCAAGTCATGGCCTGAAGCCATGAGTGTGGAATTTAGGAGACACCTGAAACCTCTGCAGAACAGAACTCTTGATAATTGCTGAAGGCTTCCTGGCCAGCATTGACAGACCTTTGATTTTTTTTTTTTATTTTTTTTAATCTCAACAATTTTTCTCCATTTGTTTCCATTGACAACACCTTCTATATATTCTATTAAGCTGATTCTTTCATTGCCTACATGAATAGTTTTGTGCAGCTACTTATCAAAATAAATATCCCATCAGTGATTCAGTTATGGAAACCTGGCTCAGAGGAAGCTCCTGATTTTTGGGGCACCTTTCATCTCTCTAATTTGGCCTCTTTTCTTCTTCCTCTCCCTATTTTTGTTTTGAAAAAGCTCTCCAGGATGTGTGTGCCTGGGAGTGTTTTCACACTCTGAGCTGTGCCCTGTGCCATGGGACAGGGGACAAATGCACCTTCCAGAGAAATCTGCCACTGCTGCTCACAGAAGCCCTCTGAGTGCCCAGGTGAGATGGTGCCCAGGCTGCTTTGCTGGTGTGGAATGAAAGGGCCAGGCCAGAAAGGCAGAGGAGGGTGTTGGAGGAGACAGGGCCATTTGCAGGGGATGTGTGTGAGGCTGGGGAGATGAATGTCCCTGGGCCAGTGAAGGCCGTTCCTGGAGTCACCCCAGAAGTGTCAGGGCTCTGACAGGGCTCCAGAGGGCATCCTCAGTGCCCCTCCTCCCCCCACTTTTGGGGGGTCCCACTCCCCTCCCACTCAGTTTGGGGTCCCACCACCCCTTCTGTCCCCTCTGACCCCCCTTTTCCCACTGACCACCCCCTTCCCACCCCCCACTCACCCGAGAGCTCCTCGCCCGCAGCCGGGAGGGCTCCCAGCACCACCAGTGCCCAGAGAAGTCCCCCCAGAGAAGGGGTTGGGTGGGGTCTTGGGTGGGCTTTGAGTGTGTGTAGGCAGTCCTCCAGAGCCTGTGTGGAGGCTTAGGGGGTTCCCAGCACCTTTCTAAGTGTGCTGGGTGCCTTATTGAGGGGCAGGTGCCCTCCCAGAGCCCCCCCAGAGCGGGCTGACAGGGGGGAACAAAGGGGGGTCCCCATTCCCGATCCATCCCGGGGCCTGTTCTGTCCCCCCCAAACTCGGCTCCACCCCCTGGGATTCCCCCAAGCCCCTTCCCCACTGCCCCCCAATAACCGGGACTGGGGAGAACTGGGAAGCTTTCCTGGGATCAGGAGTGGCAGCAGGGGAGGGAGGGACACACGACCCCCCCAAAATCCTCACAGGGACAGGAGGGGTCCAGGCTGGGCCCGAGGCCCCGGGGAGGGGCTGCGGCCGCCGCCGGCTCAGGAGCTCTGTGGGGAGAGAAAAGGGGGTGACACCGGGGTGGGGGGTCCCCGGGGGGGCACAGACGCTCTGGGGGGACACACGACCCCCTGGGACCCCCCTCACCTTCTGGCGCAGGTAGAAGCCGAGCCCCAGCGCCAGGGAGACGAAGGCCAAGAGGAAGCCCCCGGCCCCTCCTTGGCAGCAATTGCTCAGGCTGATGGAGCCCGGCAGGGCCGGGGCCGCCGGCGGTGTCCGATCCCGGCAGGAAGCGGGGAGGGCCCCGGGGAGCGGCGGCGGCGGGCGGGGCCCTGGGGGAGCCGCCCCGAGGGGTCCCCGCCGCCCGTGGCACTGAAGGAGCCGCCCCGGGACGGGCCCTGGCGGGGGTCGCCAGAGAGGGGGGGCGAGCTCGGAACGGAATCAGCTCCGGAGAATAAACCAAGGGAAACCAAAGGGCCGCGCCGGGGGAGTCTGCGCCGCCCCGGAGCTAAAAGAGCTGCCCCGCGGGACGGGCGAGGAGGGGCGGCGGTGAAACAGTCGCCCGGGGTGTGGCGAGGGAGGCGGGAATGGGATAAAAGAGAGAGAATAGAGGGAGAAATCGCTTTGTTTCCCCCCTCCCTCCCCACCCCAGCTCCCTTTTGTATACAGATAAAAACAGAGATCAGCATGTGCTTCCCTTCCCCCTTTTCCCCTCAGGGGATGAGAAAACAAAAGAGAAAACCTTGGGAAAGAGGGGGAAAAGCCAACTCTGCAAAACTATCCCCTCTGAGATAAGGTGTGTTGCCAAGGGAAACACTGACTCCAGAGGTGCCCCAGCCCTGCAGAGCCCCCACCCTGCCCACTCACACACTTCAGCTCAACATTGGGGTTTTCCCCTCCCTGGCACTGCCCAGTCCAGCCCCTCCCTGGTCCCCCCATCTCCCTGCCCCTGCCCCAGCCCAGCAGAGCAGCACACTCAGGTGTTGCCCTGCAGCAGGACATGGAGGCCATGGAGCTCAGGGACAGGCCCTCTGGGGCTGCAATGCTCAGCACATCATCAGCTCAGGCAGCTCCTGCAGCCCCAGGGCCAGCCCCGCTCCCCAGCACAGCAGCAGAGAATCGGCCCCGGGCTCCTCAGGCCCCATTTGCCATCTCCAGGGGCACTGGCCACCACCAGCACCAGCTGCAGCAGCCTCAGCCCCCACAGTGGGACCCTGAGGGCAGCACAGGGACTCCAGGGAGAAACCAGCAAGGCAAGGACCCTCTGGAGAGTCTGCTCCTTGGCCTTGTTCTTGAGAGCCCTGGAGAAGAAGAGCTGAGGCTTCAGGCTGTGCCCGGAGCAAATGGAGCCCCGTGTGTGGTGGAAAGAGTGCAGTGGAGCCCAGGTCATGCCAGCAGTGCCATGGCCACAGGACTGACCCAGCCCAGCCCAGGGACCAAGGCCCAGAGCACTGAGGCCTCAGCCGAGGCCCAGAAGGGGAGGGGGGCAGGAGAAAAAGAGCAGCTCTCAACAGGCCAAATGCTGCTGCTCCCTGGCACTGCTGCTGTGCTGGGACTCTCTTTCCCTGCCCCTCTGCACACAGGCACTGCCCTGCCAGACTCATCAGAGGTCTCAGAAGATTGAACTCACAAAAACAAGTCACTGAAGGATCCCTGACTTTGTTTCAATGCATTCCTCATTTACACAGACTCTGAGTTAAATTCAAGATGTAGACAGTGAACCAGACATGGGATGAATAATCAATATTCACTGTACACAACTTTATCCCAGGAGAAAACCCACATGAAAACCCTAACCCAGCAACACAAAAACCTGAGCAGGCAGGCTGGAACAAGGAGTCCCATTCTGAATGCTGTGGAAGAGAAAACAGGCCCTTTGTGCCTTTAGAAAAGCATCCAGCCATCATTTTCCTCAGGGCATCCTTGAAGTAAAAGATTTCTTAAGACAGATGCCAGAGCTTGGCAGCAGGCTGTCCTTCTCAGCTTGGTAAATCTCTGCTAACTTGCCTACCAATGGTACAAACCCCCCACATTAATGTTGTCAAACAGCTGCACCTGCAGGATTCATGTTCCAGCATTACCTAATGCACAGTTATCACACCTCTTTTTAAAATTAAAGGGGAGGGGAAAAAAATGTGGGGGGTGGGGGGAGACTCCCCACCCCAGTCATCCATCAAGTGTACATCCTGGCCACTGCTCCCAAGAAATTTAATATATGCTAAAAAGATATAAAAGACATCAAAAGCTTTCAGAAATAAAAGTGCTTCAGAAGCTAGAATTTAATATTGCCAAGTGGGTTTTTGCCAGATTATAAAGTTGACTGAAATGCCAGGATACTGCATTTTGGAAGCAGCAGCAGCTCACATATTGCCTTGTATTAGTGGCTGAAGTGTATTGCTGATTCCAAAGCTGGACTATCATCATCTGTGGGGGAGAGTAGGTAAATAAATGAATAAAAATTGGCATTCCCTACCAACCCTGCTGCCTTGAAGCACTCGTTTCAAGTGCAGCCTCCACAAGAAAAACAGTTAAGAGCACTTTATTTTGATTATAGTGCTTTCCCCAGGCAGGAACTTTTATTTCAGTTAGAATCTTTGAGCCATTCCATTTTCAGTGAGGCATTTTGATATTTACAATTGACATCTTCATAGAAGAATGAAACTTTTGAGCAACAGCTCTAAAGCATGAAGGTTGCCTGCAGGAAATACTTAAATTATTTTACACCCAAATGGAGCCTGTTGTTTTTAGCTAAAATTTAATAAACCTGAAATCAATGACCTTTCTTTTACTGAAAGCCTGCACTTTGGAAAACTAACTTTCCCAAGAAACATATTTGGGTGAATAAATGCCAAACAAAGGGCTATTGAAATCTAAACATTTTCTCCATTTATAGCTTGTGAACATTTAGTTCCTAAATTCCCAACTGCTACCTAATGTACAGAACAGTGGTGCCTTGGTTGAATCACATATCATTGATTTCAGAGTGTCACAGGGATCTCATTGACAGGAATCAATTAGAATCCAAAATCAATCAAATATGTTCATGCACTATCATTCATCGAATTTGAATATCCTCAAATTAATTGGAAGCATGTGAAAGAACCTAGAAATCAATTTTGAAAAGGTACAAAAATAAAAATCAGTAAACTTTGAGAAGATAATAGTGCATCTGAGCATGTTTCATGCCTGCTGGGGTAAGTTAATGGTGAATCACACCTTCCCTTCCCAGCACAGGCTGAGATATATTCTTTTTGGAACATGAAAATACCCAGGGACTGAAGGCAGAGGACACACCAGTCAATGATCCAGCATTATTTTATGAACAGCCTGTTACACACCCAATATCAAACATGCTGCCAGGATATTACAAAATGCACAAGTGTGTGACACTCTGAAAAACTGCACATTGTAAGTGAGCCACTGCACTTCAGGGAGAAAGAAAGGAGAGAATTCCTGAATCTCTACCAAAAGCATGAATAGATGTGGCCACTTATCCAAAGAGCTGTTCTTGTTGCTGAGGACTCCTCTCTGAACACATTCACCTGTCATTCTGTCAAGGTAATAAATCCTTCTACTCATTACAGCACACTCAAAAGCACCCTGCTATTTAATTTTAAGGGAAAAAATGGCCCAAAGTGCCTAAAACATTTCCTTTTGTTCATGTAAAAGTGCTGGCATTTTACTTCCTTCCTGATAAGCCAGTGCCAATGGACCTGATTATTCTTTTCTTATTCAAAGCACATCAGTAGTTCCAAAGCACTCTCCATCTTATCAGGTGTCTGAACAGCACAGTTACTGAAAACAGTTTGTCCTGCTCCTCTCTCTTTCTGCCAGGCTATCAGATAAACCCAACTAACTCTCTGTATTTACACACAATCAAACATAAGCTGTGTCTTCAACCCACTGTAGCCTGTTTCTGGCATGTTACAGGTTTGCTGCTTGACATTAGTTGTACCCAAAACAGCAGCAGTGAATTAGCTTAGAACAAAAATATAGTCACTCCATAGCACGGAACACAAAAGGGACACAGGATAGTGTATTCACACATATATGAATATGTGTGTATATATAATGTGATATATAAACCCCAAAAAACTATATAATTAACTATTTAAAAATTTAAAGCCTCCTTTTCTACTTAGCTAGGAAAAAAACCCCAGACATTCCTAACAAAACGAGCACCCAAATCCATTCCATGGGTGGAACTGGGAGCGAATACAGCTCTGTGTGTTCCTGTACAGATTAGAGCTGCATCCTAACATATATATATATATTATCTATACACCATGTGTGAACATTTGGACGGTTAGATGTGTGTATTTAGATATAAGAAAGAGAAATCAAAGCTCCAGAACTGATCCATTTCCTCTGTGAGTGTGCAGGGATCAGTGGACTGACTCAGCCTCATTTTAATGAGAGAAGGGCTGCACTGTCGTGGCTCTGCATTAGTAAATCTGGGAAGGTGCCTAGATTTACTACAGTGTTGGGGGGTTTAGTTCTTTTGTAAAGCAAGTTTTGCTGAACTGAAAGGGCATTGAACACACAACCCTGTGAGCACACCTGCATAAACATCACTGAGCCTGGTTCCAGCAAACCACTGCTTAGAGCCAGCTCAGAGTTGTTCTTCTGTCACATGAAAGGTCTCTGATTAAACTTGTTCCAACACAATGACCATACTCAAATTTAGAGACACTGTTTGCACTGAAACACACTCACAGAACTCTGTGTTGAAAGAATCAGTGATGAATTAGGGATGCATTTTTTTCTCTCAGAAGCTACTACCTTTCCTTAAAATTACCACTAAGAGGCCATACTTATTTTCCAGGTTCAAAGTGTTTCTGCCCCTACCAGCAAAAACAGACACAGGCTTTTTCTGGCCAGAAAAACAAACAAACAAACAAACAAACAAACAAACCACAAACAAACAAACAAAAAAACCAGCACTGGAAAGACAATGATTTCTTAGAATGCAGCTCAACCCTTACAAAATCTTTTGTGACTGGAGCCCTGACATGATGCAAATGGCAGTCTTTTAGATCCAAACAAATCAGTGCACAACCTCAAAATGCACTAATACCATTCACAAATGGAAACACAAATGCCTTCTCCAAATCTGTTCCACAGCATTTTACCAAGTAAATACAGCAACAGAACCAAATTCCAAAACATACAGGTTCAATAGACATGTTTGTGTCTGTTAACAGCAGAGAGATTCCAGTGTTATGTATTTAACCTGATGTGAAGACTGGGCCTGCTGCCTACAAACATGGTATAAATACAGTTAAGTTTAGGAATTGGAACCACCACAGCAAAACTGCAGCTCAGACCACTGTAGAAAAGCAGGCAGTAAAAGCTTAATTACCAGTAGCATTATGCTGTCTATATTGTTAAATGGGAACTCTGTCATCAAGACGTAGATTGGCTTGTGAGCACTGGATTAAAGAGCTCTGAAATGTAGAGTAAAATTTAAGTACTCTGTAGAAACATCAGGGACAAAAAAAAAATCTGTTTTTAACACATTTTAAAATGAGAGGTACTAATGCAAGGTACTGTCTTAGAACATCTTTAAGTATCAATTTGATAAACATAGATTTGGGGATAAAACCAGAACCTCAATATGATGTCTTTATGTATAGTTCTCTGTATGACTGTATGAACTCAAAATACAGGTCCTACAAACTGATTTACATGTGCACATGAGCAAAACATGAAAATGCAAATATATTGTTTGTGCTGAGTATCTCTCCAAGTGTCTATTTATAGATTTGGCTCTTTCAATATTTTTTATTCCAAAATGCTTTCAAATCTTTGCATGTGTATGTGTTCTCTCATGTAAAAATCACCCATAAGGAATCCCTATGCATGTGTCATTTGATGGGGTCACTTTTCTGTGTTAAGTTCCCTGGAATACACCCTCCTTAAAATATGACAGCTGATCCATTTGGAAACTCACCAAAGGACAGGTGAGCTTCATTTCTACTTTCCTTCATTATCTCCTAAGATTTGATATTCAGGGGCTGAAACATGAGGGTCTCTCCTTCTGTCCTGATCTGTCTCCTCTAAGCCCTCCTTTTCCTGTTCACCTGGCTTCCACTACCTTGTTAGCTTGTCATCTCCCCCCCCCCCCTTGCACCCCCAAATAACACGTTTTTCCTCTCCCCCTGTGAGCCATCACTACTTTTCTCTCAACCCTCTTCCATCCAAGCCAGCAGTTCTCTTCCCTGCCAGTGCTGCTGCTTGGAGAACCAGAAATCCTGGGCTTTCCTTTCCCTGTTGATAAACAAAGCAGTGGCTTCTACCCCTGGGGACTGAAAGTGTCCCCTCCCCCAGACTGGGGCCTGGAATTCCAACCACATTCCTGAGCTTGGGTTTCTGTTTGGGGGAGGGGAAAAGAAAAAAAGGTCAAGAGATTACAGCAGCAAGGAAACTGGGGCTAAGTGTACCTTCATTTTCTCAAGCTGTTCTGGAGAAATAAATAAAAATAGTACTATGGAGGAAAAAAAAAAGCTCAAGCCAGGTATCAGTTTCCTGAATTTGATCAGGAAATGCAGAAGAAGAACATGCCTGCAAACACACATCTGCACTAACTTCTCAAACTGTACAGTACAAAATCTGACCCCAAGGAGTCTGTACAAAACAGTGGGAATGGAATCAGAGAGGGGAAGGAAAAAATCATCAGCAGTGCCTGTCCCAGTCAAGGGGCATTACTGAGCAGCACCTACATTCCCATGGCTCTCTGGGCAGGTCATTTTTCATGTGTGCCAAACAGCACATCTTGAAGCTTCTTCCCTTTGAAATACTAGAGACATTTCAGGGCATCTGAACAGCCAGATTCTTAAAGCACAACTACCTCAAGGCAAGGGAAGAAGTGAGATTCAGTGGCACTTGGCAGAAGCTGCCCAGTGCATTGTGTCAAATGGGTATTTACCCAAAGGAGCAACAAGCTCAAGCCATCAGGGAAAGAGCCAGATGATGGAAGGGTGTTAGCTGCTGAGAATTTCTTTGGGAAGAAGTAGACTGTTACCTTGAGATAGAAATTTGCAATATACCATGGAACCTTATTCAAAGTCCAGCTGCAAAATACCTTAGTGTTAAGAGTGTGAAATAAATCCTAAAGGGTCATCAAATATGTGATTTGACTTTATTCCCGATCACTAATTAAAGAAACATAACTCTGATGTGATCTCACTCTGTGCTCCAGTGACATTAACATTAGAACAATATTGTCACTGTCTACTGGTCTCTTGTGCTCCTCACTGGCAGGCACTTGGTGCACCCCTGGATATCCTGCTAATGAGGTAAAAAAAATAACCCTTCTAAAGTTCCAGATTTTCCTCACCTATTTGGACACAGTTGGACAAACTGGACCAAGTTATTCCTTGAAAGCCACCTGCTGGATTTAGCATTAATTACTCCTTGTTTTGATTGTGGAGGAAAAAAGCTCACACAACACAATCTCTGTGGACCCACCCAACAGAGAAAACATCCCCAGGGTCTTGTTAGAGCACAAACCTGCAAACAGGGATGACAGGTCAGAGAATCACAGAATCATCAAGGTTGGAAAAGACCTTCCAGATCTTCTAGTCCAACTGTAAACCCAGCAGCACCAGAATCACCCCTAAACCCCATCCCAAAGTGCCACATTCAGATGTCATCTGAACAATTCCAGAGACTCCACCACCTCCCTGGGCTACTTGTTCCAATGCCTGAACACTCTCTCAGGGGAAAAATGGTTTTTGAATATCTAATATGAACCTTGCCTGATGCAATTTAAGGCCGTTTCCTCTCTTCCTGTCACTAAAGGCTTTGCAGAAGAGACCAACTCCCACACCCACTAAAACCTCCTTTCAGGTCATTGCAGAGAGAAATGAGGTCCCCCCTGAGCCTCCCCTTCTCCACACTCAACCAGCCCAGTTCCCTCAGCCGTCCCTCAGCAGACATGTTTTCCAGAGCCTTCCCCAGCTCCGTTCCCTTCTCTGGACACGCTCCAGCCCCTCAAGGGCCTTTTGGCACTGAGGGCCCAGAACTGGACACAGCACTCCAGCTGGGGCCTCCCCAGTGCCCAGCACAGAGGGGCAATCAGTTCTCTGCTCCTGCTGGCCACACTCTTCTCCACAAAGGCCACGATGCCCTTGGCCTTCTTGCCCCCCTGGACACACTCTGCCTCATATCCAGCCCCTGTCAAGCAGCACCCCCAAGTCCCTTCCTGCTCAGCAGCTCTCCAGCCCCTCTGCCCCCAGGCTGGAGCGTTCCAGGGGTTGTTGGGAGCCAAGGGCAGGCCCTGACACTTGGCCTTATTGATCCAGCCTGTCCAGATCCCTCTGCAGAGCCTTCCTGCCCTCCAGCACATCCACACTCACACCCAGATCAGTCAGTCTCCCAAACAGGACAAAGTCTGACCACCAGCAGTCCAATGTGTCAGTTCTGCTGCCCCCTCCTTCCTCCACCCAGAATGAAAACTCCATCATTTTGGGGTCTCTGTGTCCGTCAGCTCCAACCACCACATCCCCCACCAGTCACAGAATCATGGAATGGTTTGGGTTGGAAGGGACCTTAAAGAGCATCTCAGTCCAACCCCCTGCCATGGGCAGGGACACCTTCCACTAGACTCAGAGCTCAGAGCCCCATCCAGCCTGGCCTTGAACACTTCCAGGGATGGGGCAGCCAAAACTTCTCTGAGCAACCTGTGCCAGGATCTCACTACCATCACAGTCCAGAAATTCTTCCTAATATCCCATCTAACCCTTCCCTTTCTCAGTGTGAAGCCACTGCCCCTTCTCCTGTCACTCCAGGCCCTTGTCCAAAGTCTCTCTCCATCTTTCTTCTTGACTCCCTTCAGGCACTGGAAGGCCACAATTAGGTCACCCCAAAGCCTTCTTTTCTCCAGCCTGAACAATCCCAGTTCTCTCAGCCTTTACTCACAGCAGAGCTGCTCCATCCCTCTGATCCTCTTGATGGTCCCCTCTGGACTCGCTCCAACAGGTCCATGTCCTTCCTGTGCTGGAGCCCAGAGCTGGAGGCAGCTCTGCAGGGCTGACAACATTACAGCCCTGTGTGTTCCAGCAAGGACACTGTGGAACCTCCTGGAGTAAAGGGGCCATTGTGACACTGTAGGGCCTTCTGGAGCCAAAGGAACCCTGGGACACTGTGGAATCTCATGGAACCAAGGATTCATTGTACCATGACGGGCCTCATGGAACCAAGAGAGCCCTGAGACATTTCAGGACCTCATAGAATCAAGGGGCTATTGTGACACTGAGGAACCTCAGGGACTCAAAGGCCACTGTGACACTGCAGGGCCAATGGAACCAAAGGAAGCCTGGGACAATGTGGAACCACATGGAATTACTAGGCCTCTGACACTGCAGGGCCTCATGGAACTAAAGGAACCCTGAGATTTTTCAGAACCTCATGGAATCAAGGGCCACTGTGACACTGCAGAGCATCATGGAGACAAAGGGACCCTGGGACACAGTGGACCTCAAGAAATCAAGGGTCCATATTGGCACTGTGGAACCTCATGGAATCAAGGAGACATTCTTACACTGCAGGGCATTATTGAGCCTAAGTGACCATTGTGACACTCTGGAACCTTATGGAATCAAGGGGCCATTGTCACACTGCAGGATCCCATGGAAGCAAAGGAATCCCTATGACATTGTGGAACCTCATGGAACCAACGGGCCACTGTGACACTGCAGGGCTCATGGAATCAAAGGATTCCTGTGACACTGTGGAATCTCATGGAACTAAGGGGCCACTGTGATATGTGGGGCCTCCTAGAACCAAAGGAGTCCTGAGACATTTTGCAAACTCATGGAATCAAGGCTCCATTATCACACTGCAGAGCCTTACAAAGCCAAATGGACCCTGAGACTCTGTGGAACCTCATGGAATCCAGTGGCCATTCCCACACTGTAAAACCTCATGGATACTCTCAGGTTCCCATTATTAAAAGACGCCTCTGACCAAATTCAGCTGCAAAGGAGACCATGTGCCAAAGTCAAGCAGTCCAGGTTTGATTTAACAGTAAATAGGAGGCAGAGACAGAGAAAGAAATAGAAAGAGAGAGAAGAAGAGGGTGGTGGGAAGCCACTGAGAGAGAGACAGAGATGAAGTAAATGTATCACACCATGGAGATCCCTGAGGCTCCCATCGGTCCTTCTTCACCCTGCTCTGCTCGGTGCAGGGTCCCCCAGTTGTGCTTCTGGGCTATCACTTTTATACAGCCCAAGCCCCGGGTATTCAGGGGGGTAGATGCTGTTCCCACAGCTTGGGCTGGCACATGTACAAGGACTTGCTTCCTTTCCCACAGCTTGCCACGGTGGGAGTTTTGCCCGCTGTGCTTCCAGTCTGCAGGTGGGAATCTTTGTCTGGATGGGTTCCCCAGACCTGCCTTACCAGCCCTGGCTTCCTGTTGGGGCTGTCTGCTCTTTCCCACACTCTGCACAGTGCAATTCTGTCCTGGGGGCTACTTCCAAAGCTTCACCTCCCTTTAGGTCTTGGAATTAAAGGCCTTCCTGTTTGCCACGAGTGCTTATGTGTTGTGGTGCCTTCCTTATGGGATTTTCCTGCTTTGACAGTGTTTTGAGACAGTTCATTGTGCCCTTCAAGTCCTTCCATGTGCACACACACCCCACTCTCACCAGTGTCTGGCCCTCCAAAGAACACAAGCCCTGATGATTTGTAGCTCCCACTCCAGTGGTTGGCACTTGGACCTCCCTCCATACCCAGAGCTCAGAGCTCCCTTGTCCCAGAAGGTTTAAAGATATTGTGCCTCATTCTGCCAAGACAACCCTTGGAAAAAAGTGTCCCTCTGTGTTTCCTGAGATAAGAGCACTCTATTGTCATCTTCTAAAACTTTGGAGAAGTCCCAGAGATCTCCCAGGAAGGAATTTGGGGCCTCAAGCACATGACCCATATATAGAGGCTGAGGACTCAGGGGTCAGTGGTGTGAAGATTGAGGACAGTAGAGGAGTAGCCTGAGAGGTCTGGAAGGGGGGTGTCAGAGCTGGTGGAGCTTTTCTTCCTGTCAGAAAACAGCCTAAGAAAGAACTAGTGCCACCAAGGGCAGCTGGGGTGGCCTAGACTGGTGACAAGAAGTAAGAAATTCCCCTCTGAGGTCAGTGTTGTGGTGCAATATGTCACAAAGAAGGAGTCTGGATGAGCCCAAGGCTTTGTGTGTGCAGGAAGAGCCAGGGAGGACGCAGAGATGTCAGTGCAGGAAGGTGCCAGCCAGGTGGGGCAGCTGGGGGGATGACGACAGCCTGCAGGGAAAGGGGCAGGGCATGGACACCGTAGGACAGCCTGGGCTGGAGAGGAGACAGGGATGGGGAGAAGCTGAAAGGCCCTGACACAGCCACCTTCTGCAGGCCTTTGGCCAGGGCTGCTGTCTGTGCCCCTGATGCCAGGAGGAGGGGAGTGCCCCTTGCAGCCCTGGGGCCTCATGGCCTCCTTGTCCCTGCTCAGCAGCCTGGCAGGTGCCACCCCATGGTCCTGCCCTTGGCATTGCACATCCCACATCCCAGTGCCCCGGGAAGAGCCCTGAGGAATGAGGCAGGGACAGGATCTGCCTTCCCAGGGGCTGGGGGTCAGGCCTTGGCCTGTTGGATTAAGGAAACAAGTCAAGGTTTGTTCAGCATCAGTCACCTTTCCCTTGCTTGTCCATCCTTGTCATCACTGTCTGAAGTTTTCTGCTCTAACTGGAATCTATGGACACGTTCTCAGTTGTGTCCATCAATGAGACTCATTAGCACTACAGGAAACTTCAGTGTTTCCATCTCATTTTGATTTCTTGAAAACTTGTTTGAACTTCCTCTCAGGGACTGAGTCTCATGTAAATGACACCAATCCCCCTGAGGGTCATGAAATGCCTGGGGCTGTTGCTGTGCTGCTGAGCTGGGCCGGGCTCCTGGCACACAGGGAGCTCCTGGCAAGCAAGAAGAGCTTCAAAGAGACAGCTCTGCTGGTGAGCAGCTCCTCTGCACAGCTCAGCAGGGCTGAGGGCACTGCCTGCAGCACCCAGGGCACAGGAGAGAAGGCAGAGAGAGGGCACACACAGCCTGAGCTGTGAGGGAAGTCGAGAGGAAGATCCACTGGAAGATGAATCTTTCCAGGCTTCCTCACGGTGAGTCAGCATGAAGGGCAATGTGTCTGCAGTTGGTGCAAAGATCTCCTAACGCTGGCACATCCCACTCCCTGCTGCACCATCCCAGCCACATCCCAGCAGGGTTCCCTTCTCCCAGGGATGGTTGCAGGGTTGTGAAGCCGGGCTGTGCCACCCAGGCTGCCCCAAGCTGTCCTGCAGAGCAGGGTCCTGCAGCCCAGGGCTGTGCCGGGGCAGGAGCTCTGCCACTGCCAGGGGCAGCTCTCAGCCGGGCTGGGGAGCTCCCTCAGGGCTGGGCAGAGGCTGGGGGTGGAAAGAGCAAAGCCTGGCAGGGCAGGGCAGGTTTCTTCTGCTATCAAGCAAGACTTCCATGGGTCAGGGCTGCTCACAGAACCAGAGCACTCCAGGATATTTTCCAGGGGATACTTCAAGGGGAAGGTCCAAGGAGGGATTTCTCTCAAGCTCTCAAGCCACATGCCTGGTGGTTTGAGTTCCAGAGGGAACTGTGAGGAGCTGCTCAGGGCTGGGAACAACTTGCTGGCACTGTTGGTGTCTGGCAGGTGGCCCAGCTGGCTCAGGGTGACGCTGCCCTGAGTACCCAGTGGGCTCTGCCCTGGCCTCTCCCAGCTGGACCCTCCCTTTGCATTTCCCTAGTTCTCAGCTTGCCCATGGTCCTGAAGTTGTTCCCTCCTTCTTTCAGTCAGACTCACTGGGAGGGGAGTTCAAGCTACACAGTCCAACACTGATCCTGGGATTCCCCTATGGCAGGTGTGTCCCTGGGAATGAGACATTCCCATTGTCCTCTGCCCTGTGGGGTGTGGGCAGTGAAGTCTGTGAGCCTGGGTAAGGAGCTCTTTTTCCCTCAATCAGACCCCGTCATTAGGACACTTGGCTCTTTTCTGAGGTGTCCTTCCAAGCTGGGAGCTGCCCTCAAGAATGCAAATCCTCCCAGCACAGCTGTGTTCTCTGAAAGCCCCAGTGGAGAGGGGCAGAGATGCTGTGCCCATGCCAGGAGATGCTGTTGGGTTGGGGAGGTGAGCCATGGGTGTCCTTGGCTCCAAGTGGGGTGCTGAGCCCTTGAGACATGCTGAGACCTTGAGGGGTCTGGGATGGATCCCTCTGCTCTCAACAGTGTCTGGTGGCTTTTCAGACCCAAATGGGAGTGTCATCAATGTCCATCTCAGGAAGAAGCAAAGCCAGAGCAGTTGGGAACAAGGGAGAGGGACAGACCAGCTCCCTCACTCTGCACTAAGCCCCAGAAAATCCTCCTGCCTGGCAGGACCTGCTCTGTTCTCCCTGAGTGCATCAGAAGTGCTGAGGGGTTCTGACATCCAGGAACACTCCTCAGCAGAGATGAGAGAGTCTAAAAAAAAACAAACCCAAGCTTCTGAAACTGCCTTCTGCTCTCTTGGTTCTTCTGGGAGTGCAGATGCTGACAAGCCCTTTTGCAGTAGGAGCAGTTTCATCTGACACAGCTGAACACCAGGACGGGCCCCTGTGCCCACCATGCCCATGACCCCACCGGTGCAGAGCAGGGCTGACCCCTCACAACCAGTGGGCAGAGGGTCTGCTCCTCATGGAAGATGTAGTGAGCCCCGAGCAGGGCTCCAGCCCTGGAGCTGAAGGAGAGACTCCTAGAAAAGGAAAACCAAAGGAGCAATGAGAGGGGTGTTGGAAAGTGGCTTTGAATTTTCTCAGAATGTTCTGCCCTAACTTGTCACTGTTATTTCCTACTTGAACAGTGCCCCACATCCAGAGTCAACAAATGTGCAACAGCAGCTCCTTCAACCAGTTCCTCCTCCTGGCCTTTGCAGACAGGCGGGAGCTGCAGCTCCTGCACTTCTGGCTCTTCCTGGCCATCTCCCTGGCTGCCCTCCTGGCCAACGGCCTCATCCTCAGCGCCGTAGCCTGTGACCACCACCTGCACACCCCCATGGGCTTCTTCCTGCTCAACCTCTCCCTCACAGACCTGGGCTGCATCTGCACCACTGTCCCCAAAGCCATGCACAACTCCCTCTGGGACACCACAACCATCTCCTACACAGGATGTGTTGCTCAGGTCTTTTTACTTTTCTTTTTCATGTCAGCAGAGTTTTCCCTCCTCACCATCATGTGCTACGACCGCTACGTTGCCATCTGCAAACCCCTGCACTACGGGACCCTCCTGGGCAGCAGAGCTTGTGCCCACATGGCAGCAGCTGCCTGGGCCACTGGCTTTCTCTATTCTCTGCTGCACACAGCCAATACATTTTCCCTGCCCCTGTGCCAGGGCAATGCCCTGGGCCAGTTCTTCTGTGAAATCCCACACATCCTCAAGCTCTCCTGCTCACACTCTTACATCAGAGAATTCAGGCTTCTCTTGTTTTCCATCTCTTTAGCATTTGGTTGTTTCATTTTCATTGTTTTCTCCTATGTGCAGATCTTCAGGGCTGTGCTGAGGATCCCCTCTCAGCAGGGACGGCACAAAGCCTTTTCCACCTGCCTCCCTCACCTGGCTGTAGTCTCCCTGTTTATCAGCACTGGCACATTTGCCTACATGAAGCCCCCCTCCATCTCCTCCCCATCCCTGGATCTGGTGGTGTCAGTCCTGTACTCGGTGGTACCTCCAGCACTGAACCCCCTCATCTACAGCCTGAGGAACCAGGAGCTCAAGGATGCCCTGAGGAAACTGATAAGTGGGTGTTTTTCAGAAGCAATAAACTCTCCTTCTTCTGCATGTTATCCATCTCATTAAAGGCCAATTCTTTTACAGACTTCATTAAAGGCCCACCATATCTTTTCTATTTTTTGCTCCTGGCAGGGGCACTATTTTTCTGAGAATTTGTTCACACCAAAAAATCTTTATGTATATAAATATATATATAAAGATATATATATATAAAAGTATATATATATATATTTATATATATGTAAACACCATTTTCAATTCAGTGTTTGCCTTTCTAGCCTGGCCCAGAGGCTGTACAAATCAGGAACTGTACTTACTGTGTGCTTAAACTAAATAAAGAACTATGCATTGACTTCTTTGCCTGACATCTTTCCTCTCTGACTTCTCTGCAGCTGCAGGGTCTTTGCCTCTGTGCAGAGCTGGGCCAGAAGAGAGTCCCAGCAGAGCAGCACTGCCAGGGAGCAGCAGCCCTTCTCCTGCGTGGCCTCCTCTCCCTTCCCTTCCACACTGTCCTGCAGAGCCCTGTGTTGTTGGAGGCCTCAGTGCTCTGGCAGTCGGTCCCAGTCCTGCTGCAGGACTGTCCAGGGACTGCAGGCAGGGACAGCCACGGGCACTGCTGGCACAGAGCTGACCTCTGCAGCAGCACTGCCATCCTGCAGGGGCATCTCCTCAGGCCAGGGCCTCAAAGCTTCCATCTGCTTTCCACTTTGCTCTCCAGGATGTGCCCAACACAACGCCCTGCAGAGGAAAACAGCAGTGACCAGCACAAGGGTGGGAGTGCTCAGGGTGGGGGCACCCAGCAGTGCCCTGGCACAGCCAGCGCCGCTCCCAGCACTGGCCTCTCACCCCAGGCCATTGGGCTTGTTCTTCCCTCCAAGGAGGGACATCAAATGACCAGCTCAGGAGTCCATGTTTGCACTGCATGCACAAGACATGCCCCTGTGTCACGGCTTGGGGCTGAGGGGGTGGAAGGCATAGACAAAGTTGATGGCAGAAGCCGTCTCATTGAGCTACGAGGGGAAGAAAGGACCCCATTGCTTTCTAAATTCCTTCTCAGAGAGGAGCCTGGGGGTGGCTGGATCCAATCTTAAGCTCAGAGTTTGATTTAAATTGAGGAATTATAGAGGTGTGATTCAAACACTTTGTCCTGCAGGTTTTAGTGATGGCAAATCAGAAATATTTCTATAAAATGAATTGTTTATTATGACAAATGAACAGAAAATTGATCACACAATTGAATAGATGAAAGACCTTAAAAAGAATTATTTCCTGCAGAGTATAAAAGCCAAAAACCTCCTAGTACTATAGTGTACAATAGGACAGTGCAGTCTATCAGTCATTCTCCTAAAGTATTGGATCAAAGCCAGCAAAAAGAAACAATCCTGAAGCAGACATTGAGGTAACTCACCCCATAACAACAGGGGGTAGTTCTCTCTCTTTCACTTAACCCCTGGGCAGTGACCATGAAGAGCTGTCCCTGCTTCATGGCAGAAGCTCCACACACTTCAAGGAAGTCTGTGGAAGAATCTGCCCCATGACAGTTGGACGGGGCTTTTCTAGTTATCAAGGGTTTGACTGCCAGACATATTTGCAGGCCAGGGAGCAGCTTATCTGTCAAATCTTGCTTCCAAAAGCAGGATGTGTGTTTGAAGTTTCAAGAAGTATTTTGGGTTTAGCATAATTCAACATTATGCTAATTCAACATTATTCAACACCAGCAGTGACTCAATACAGAGAGTGTGCATTGTTTGCATTCTCTGACCAATTTTTAGGTATTGTCAGAGCAGAGCATCCTGCCAGAAATGGCCCCTTGATTTCCATGAGGTTGCAAAAACTCTGAGGGTTCCATTTGTTCCATGAGGCCCTGCTGCATCACAAAACCTCCTTGATTCCACGATGTTCCAGAGTATCCCAGGGTTCCCTTGGCTCCAAGAGGCTCCCCAGTGTCCCACCGGCCCCTGGATTCCAGGAGGCCCTGCAGTGTCCCAATGGCCACTCGGTTCCAGGAGCCACAGCGGCTGCCGCCGGCGTCTGTGCCCGGAGCCGCCGCTCCCACGGGGCTGCCGCACTCACCGCCGGGGTTGCCGCTCGCGCAGCCGCCGCTCTGCCCCGGCTGCACCGGGACCCGGCACCACCTCGGGCCTGCGCTGCCGCCTCAGCGGCCACAGGGACACAGGGATGGGGGACCTTTGCTCTGACACTGAGGGGGCCTGTCTTTGTTCTGCTGGGGTCTGGGCTTTAGGAAATTGCTGTTCATTTTCCTGCTCCACTGGAACACCTCCGGAATTCCAAAGGTTTCCTAATCCAGGGGGAGGGGTTTCTATGGCATCGGAGGTCTTGCCCCTCGGGACACATTTCAATAAACCATCCAGCTGATTTGGATGGGTGTAAGAGCTGGGGAACACAGGATAAGGAGTCATCCCCTGAAAACCTTGGAACATTCCCTGACTGAATGGTGACCCAAATGAAACAGTTTGGATACAATTCCCAAATATTTGGGAAACTCCATTCATTCCTGACCCCAGGATGGAAATTCAGCAGATAACTAAAGCCAGTCCCCTTGGGAGCCCACAACCAGCGGGGCTGAGGGAGGCCCTGGCAGCTCCCCAGCACCTCCCTCTCAGTGGGACACCTCTGGCAGCCTCTCCCAGCTCGGGAACCCTCCAGTTTGCAACACTCCAAAGATCATCACTGATGCCCAGGACAATTCTGATCCCCCTCCACAAACACTCCTCCAGCTGTGCCCCTTGTCTGGTAGCAAACACAAAGGGATTTGGGGGAGTGTTTCCCTGACAACAAGGAGAATTTGGGAGAGGGACCTTTGCACACCCAGCTCTTGATGTGTCCACACATCTCTGCCTGGGTGTGGGTGTGAATTGACTGTGGTGTGAATGTTGTTGTTGTGAATCTATAATTCAGTCACTGTTAAAATTACAGCACATGCTATTGAATCACCTGATAACTGTTCAATTGGTCAATGATTAAGTGCTACTAATGTCTTTTGTCCCCTTATCTTTGGATCCAAATCCTTCCTGCCCTGACCCTCTTGCATCCGAAGGATCTGTGTAAATCATTCCCTTTCATCAAAAAATATATATTTTTCATGACTTTCACTTTAAAGTCATCCTCCTTAGCTAAACTACAAAACAACTCCAATTAGCTCTAGAAGTCTTGAAGGCATGAAGACAATTAAAGGAAGAGAAAGAAATTGTTTTTCAGTGTTTTAATGAGCCCCACGGTGTTTGGAGCTGCATCAGCTGTCAGTCCAAGATGGACCATGTCAGAACTGGTAAGGTTGGGGGGTGAGGAGCAAGTTTGATCATACAGGGTCAGTGTGGATCTCCTCAGAAGACACTCAGCATCAAGATCACTTGAACAACTCTATCACCTCTTCTCTGTACTGAAAAAATATCCATAACTGAATTAAAAAAAATACAAATTTTGAAGACTTGTTTTGAAATTGCCTTGAAGACAATTAAAGGAAGACAAAGAGATCCTGAGGGATTTCTGGAATTTAATGAGCCCCACGGTGTGTTTGCAGCCCAGCCCATGATCCTGAGGTGCTGAGAGAAGATTGAAGCAGCTGCTGAAGAAGTGAGAAGCCAAAGTCCAAGTGCCTTGAAGCATTGCTGGGCCCCACTGAGGGCAGGCCCTGACAAAGCCTCCCCAGGGACTCCTTGGAGCAGCTCCTTGGAGGCCAGGAGTGCAGGCAGACAAAGGCTCTGGGCAGGCCCCTGCAATGCTGAGCAAAGCCTGCCTTGGTTTTGTGGAGCACAAAGGCCAAGGCCTGAGCCCCAGGCCCTGGCCCAGCAGATCCTGTCCCTCCCGGCTGGCTCAGGGCTGTTTGGGGGGCACTGGGATGGGAGGGGGAGGAACAACAAAGGCCCAAAACTGGGCAACCCCTGCCAGGCTCCTGAGGGAGGGGCGAGGCAGAAACCAAGGGCAGAACCTGCCAGGCAAGTTGCTTGTGGTGGCCTGAGTGGCAGAGGCAGCTGCCAGAGGCAAGGGGACAAAGGCCTGGGTGCCTTTGGGCCTTGCAGCCCTGCCAGAGCCCTTGGCCATCTCTCCTGCAGGCTGTCCTGCCCTGGCCCTGCTGCTGCTCTGGCCTTGCAGGCTGCACACACCCCTCCTGCTTTCCCACCCCCTCCCAGCAGCATTTCTAGACCCTCCCTGATGTCTCTGCACCAGCTCTGCCTGTTCCCTGGAACACAAAGCCATGGGCTGATCCTGACTCCCTCTGGGTGACCTCTTGCACCACAAGGGTCCCCATTGAGTGACATTTCTTTTTCCTCACCTTCAGTCTGAACTTTCCAGGCTACTCTTTGAGGAGATTTCATTGTATTTCCAATGCAGAGAAAAGCTCATTCTTGTCAGATCTCCTCTAGACCCTCTCCAGTTCTTCCTCATTCCTCCAGAATGGGGAACCTCACAGACAGACAGACCAGTCCAGATGTGGTGACCCCAGGGCTGAGTCCAGGGGGGTGACAACTCCCTTGTCTGGGTGCCCACACTCCCCCCAAGGCAGCCCCATGTGCAGTTGGCCTTAAATCAAGAGGCCATTCTGATTCTTTGTAATGTCACGGAATCAAGTGGCGCCGTGACACTGCAGGGCCTCCTGGAACCAAAGGAATGCAGGGACACTGTGGAATCTCATGGAACCAAGGGCCCATTGTGACAAGGGCCCATTCCATGACTCTTTGGAACAAAAGGAACTCTGAGACATCTCAGAACCCCGTGGAACCAAGGGGCCATAGTGACACTTAAGAGTCTCATGGCACCCACTGTGCCTCCCCAGAACTCCATGGAATCAAGAATAGCCACTGCCTCCCCCCCGCTGCCCCGCTTGGACACCTCTGGAGTCAGCGTGTTCTTGGGCAGCACAACTGATCTCAGACCAGAGAGTTTCCCACATTTTGCTTTGTCCTCTCTTTCCCCTGGTTTTGTTTTTTGTTCTTTGTTCATTCAGGGGGAAAATGGGGAAGGGAGGCACGTGTGGATCCCTGTTTTTAACTGTTTACAAAAGGGAGTTGGGTCGGGGGGGAGAGAGGAGGCAATTTCTCTCTCTGCTGTTGCTTTGAACTCTTCTGTTGGTATTGCTGTTTTTGCTGCTATATTTCTTGTCAGTCAACTCTTATTTTTTCACTTATACCTCCTTGTATTTTGTCTCCCTGTAGTTGTGGGGAATAAAAGTGGAGTGAGTTAATTTGATTGGAGTTCCTGCCCCAAAATGTTTCTTTAAACCAGGACCGGTTGCTCAAGGGCTCCCTGAAATTTGGCATCATTCACAAAGGACTTGAAAACACATTTTGTCCCAATGTACAGAGAGATAATAAAGATGTTCTACAATGGTGTTCAAGGGCTGGTCACTGAGCGATTTCATCAGGAAGTTGCTGCCAAGAGGACTTTGTACCATGGATTTGATTTGAAACTCTTCATTCAGCCAACTTCCCACCCACCACATCTTCCACTTCTTCAGTCCAGCTCTCACCAGTTGGCCATAAGGAGATGACAGGAGACCATGTCAAGGGCCTTGATAAAGTCTGGGCCCAAAACATCCCCTTATTTTCCCTCCCACAAGGGTTCTGCAATTCCTGCCTTGTCCTTCCAATGCCTGAGAATGACTGCAGGAGGACTTGCCCTATCCCCTTCCCAGCCTGACCAGTCTGGAACTCTCCCAACCCTCTTTGCTGCTGAAAAACCTCGATATGATTAACTACTCAAAGAATTTTGTATCTTTAAGCTGCAAAGTATTTGTTTATTCAATGTGAGAGCAACCCAGCTCATGCTGGATAAGCTTGCTCTACCTGAATGTGCAAAAGGAAGCCATTTTATACACTTTAGATACAAGGTTAAATCATTTAACATACATATTAATAAGTAGGCTAGTCTCTGGGTGGAGTCTTTCCAGGCATGCACAGTCTTCTACTCTGGGGATGTTCTTCTCAAGCCTTCATCCCTCTGGTGGTCACCACGGATATCTTCCTTGATTTGACCTCTTCAATTTTCTTTGTCAGGTGACCTGAATTCTTCAAGCTTGCAAAACCCTGGCTTTGGGCCTTCTATATCCTATTCAAATGTCTTGTTTACCTAATTTATTTCCATGTGTGTACTGCTCCTTTCTATAATAAGTTCTTTGGTCCAGTGAGCAGAACAGAACATGATATTAACCAGTGCTCCTGAAATGTTCTTCTAGCAACACAGGTATTGGGGTTTCTTAGCAGGCCAAGATATCTCAGTTAACTCTTTTAGGCCTGGCTCCCGTTTCAGTGGCTGTGCTGGTTTCCAGAGGCTTCTGGCTTCCCAGGCAAAGCCAAGGCAAGAGCAGGTGGGAAGGGGCTGCGCTGCTGCTGCTCCTGCCCGAGAGCCCCGGCTGGGCCGGGGACGGAGCCCACGGCGCTGCAGCTCTGCCTCCTCCAGAGCCGGGGGGCTTTGGAACCAGGAATGACAGGGGGGGAAACAAAGGGGGCTGGGGGGCTGCACTGATGGTCACACTCGGGCCACCGTCAGCAGAGAGCTTCAGCCCCCCCAAATTAAAGCAGAGGGAAATGGTGCAAACTGTTTCATTTCAACCTTTCTTTACTCACTGATATAAAATGACCCAACTAAAAGGAGGACAAGCAGGGCCTGATCCCATGTCCTTTGGGAGAATCCCCACAGCTGGTGCTGTAAGGGGCTGTGAGGGGCCGTGAGGGCCTGTGAAGGGCTGTGAGAGCTATGAGGGGCTGTAAGGGGCTGTGAGGGGCTGTAAGGGACCATGAGGGGCTGTGAGGGACCATGAGGGCCTGTGAGGGGCCATGAGGGGCTGTGAGGGGCCATGAAGCATCGTTGTTGCCTAAAACCAGCTCTTAAAGAAACCGCTAAGACTCAATTTGTGAGTTTTAATAGGCAGGCATTTTTATTACAACACTGCGTGATTTCAGCTAACTAGGTGCCCTGGGAATCAGTTCACCAAAGTGAACACAGAGGTATCTTCACTCCTGCTTCTATGTCAGCATTACATGGTTATCCATTTTTTGTTCCCTGCATTCCTGTTACATATTCAGGGCATTCACAGACACACTGGACCTGCAGCTCCCAACACTTCATTAGCATATATACATATCTTTATAAGGTCTCTGAGGGGCTTCATCGAGCGTCTTTGGTGGTCTTCTCTGTTTGGAGTCCCCGAAATTCCAAGTGACTGTCTTATGAACTCCTTTGAGACAGTATTCCTGGTTATAAATATACCTGCTGCTTCAGCTCCCTTCTTCATTTTTCTCTCACCTTGCTTGGACGATTTCTCTAAATTGCACACGGTAATTTTCTGTGACACATTTTGTTGCAAAAACTATTAGTTCTTGTTACATCTCCACACCCCAATATCAAACCAGTCAGGTCTTATACATGGGTGCAGAAGGAGAGCGTGGAAGTTGAAAGAGAGCAGCTCAGAATAAGTTCTGGTGCTCCCTGGCAGTGCTGCTGTGCTGGGTCTCCTTTTCTCTATGCATCTGCACACAGGGACAGTCCCTGCTACTTCAAAAGTACCAGAGGAAGGATTAAATCCAAAAAAGTTTCTACAAGAAAATTAGTTTTTTTGAAATCCATAAATTACAATTCCTCATTTAGACAGTATCAGAATCAAATTCAATAGCAGACAATGAATTAGAAAGGGCAGGAAGAAAAACATTTTCTTTTGTGGAAAAAAATTATTGCAAGAAAAAAGAGAACAGCTCCCAAAAATTATTGCCATAAGAAACCTGAGAAGGCAGGCTGGGCCATCCATTCTGAATGTTATGGAGCAGAAAAAAGAAACATTTTTGCTTCTGAAAAACATCAAGTCATCATTTTCTTCAGTGTGTCCTTGAGCTCCTGGGTCCTCAGGCTGTAGATGAGGGGGTTCAATGCTGGAGGAACCACAGAGTATAGAACTGACACCAACAGATCAAAGGATGGGGAGGAGATTGAAGGGAGCTTTAAGTAAGTAAACAAGCCAGTGCTGACAAACAGTGAGACCACGACCAAGTGAGGGAGGCACGTGAAAAAGGCTTTGTGCCGTCCCTGCTGAGAGGGGATCCTCAGCACAGCCTTGAAGATCTGCACATAGGAGAAAACAATGAAAACAAAACAACCAAACACTAAACAGGCAATAATCACAGTGAGCCCGATTTCCCTGAGGTAGCCTGAGTGTGAGCAGGAGAGCTTGAGGATGTGTGGGATTTCACAGAAGAACTGGCCCAGGGCATTGCCCTGGTACAGGGGCAGGGAAAATGTATTGGCTGTGTGCAGCAGAGCATTGAGAAACACAGTGGCCCAGGCAGCTGCTGCCATGTGGGCACAAGCTCTGCTGCCCAGGAGGGCCCCGTAGTGCAGGGGTTTGCAGATGGCAACGTAGCGGTCGTAGCACATGATGGTGAGGAGGGAAAACTCTGCTGACATGAAGAAGGCAAAGAAAAAGAGCTGTGCAGCACATCCCATGTAGGAGATGGTTCCGGTGTTCCAGAGGAAATTGTGCATGGCTTTGGGGACAGTGGTGCAGATGGAGCCCAGGTCTGTGAGGGAGAGGTTGAGCAGGAAGAAGCCCATGGGGGTGTGCAGGTGGTGGTCGCAGGCTACGGCGCTGAGGATGAGGCCGTTGGCCAGGAGGGCAGCCAGGGAGATGGCCAGGAAGAGCCAGAAGTGCAGGAGCTGCAGCTCCCTCCTGTCTGCAAATGCCAGGAGGAGGAACTGGGTGGGGGAGCTGCTGTTGGACATTTGTTATTTCTTAGCACAGGATCTGTTTCAGAAAAGGAAAGGACAAGGAACAGTTAAGACAGACCTCTGTGAAAAAGCCACTCCATTCCTAAAGGAAATCAATGTGTCAAATGTCACCAAATGCACTGCCAAGGAGTCAGTTTTGCTCTGTTGCAGCTGGACATGGAACTTTTTTGGTAGAGCTCTCATACACACAAGGAATGTCAGATGTAAGAGACCTTGAATACAAAAGTTCCATCTCTACTGTAATGACTCAGAAGAGCTGGGGCTGCAGAGCAGAAGCTTAGTCTGAGTTTAGAATAATTTTGCCTGTGTTTTCTATTTCTACCATCACATCTGGGAAGGTTCTTTTCCACTGCAGGAATCCTCATTTCTATGGCCCAGCACACAGTGCCCAGCAGAGCTGCAGGGAAGGGATCCCAGAGCTGCCTGAATGCCCCCTCCCCCAGGCCTTTGGGAGCTCTTGCCCCCCACTCCCTGCCCAGGGCTCTGCTGCCTGGAGCTGTCCCTGCCAGCAGCTGCTTCCCTTGGCCCAGGGCTGAAAAAGTAACACTGATGCTGTCTATAAGACAATTTCAATGTCTGACACTCTCAGGTTCAATCTCCTCTAATCTAACAGAGTTCATGTTTCAGTGTCTCCTCCTGTGCTCAGAGATAGATTTCTCTGTCACAGTCAGCACCCAGACAACCCAGAGTATAACACTGAAAGAACTGGTTCATTTTATTTAAGGTACCTCCTGTCTGTCTGTGCCTCTTGCAAATACCTTCTGGGAAATTTCCTGCTTTGATCTGGAGCTGTGACCAGCCCTCATCCCTGCAGCCCACTTTGGAGATCAGAAGGACTCTGCCCTGCTCTGCCCTCCCAGGAGCTGTTCCTTCCCCACAGCCCTTCTCCCCCAGCCCCCACCTTCACACCCCACCGCCAGCCCTGGCACAGGGAACCTTCTGGCCCTGGGCCTCTGATGGGGCAGCAGCAAGTCCTGCTCTGCAGCAGCTTCTCCTGCTGCACCCCAGCAAATCCAGCAGAGCCATCCTGACAGCTCCTGCCACTGCTGGCATTGGCAGCTGGGAGAGGCACTTGCAGGAACTCACCTGCACTGCTCTGCAGCCAGAGCCAGACCGTGGCAAAGGGCTGGCAAGGTTCCTGCCCTGAGCAGCTCTGCCCTGTCCTCCCACCCCAGGATCCCTTGAACCTCCTGCTCCCTTCTCCTCTCTGCCCTTGCTGCCTGCAGCTCCTGCCCTGCTCTGCCATATGGCCACTTCCCCTGCACTGCAGGAACTGGGAGAGTCCTGGGGAAAGATCCTAGAAGCTGTGGGATGTGTCAGCTTTAGGAGATGCCTCCAGGAAGGCAAGTTGAACTTTCCCACAGCCAGAGAATTCTTCCTTCAAATCCTGGGAAGGTTTCTCCTGTAGTGAGAGCTCAGTCACCTCCCAGCCCAGGCTGCCTCTCATCTCTCTGCCTTCTCTCCTGTGCCCTGGGTGCTGCAGGCAGTGCCCTCAGCCCTGCTGGGCTGTGCAGAGGAGCTGCTCACCAGCAGAGCTGTCTCTTTGAAGCTCTTCTTGGTTGTCAGGAGCTCCCTGTGTGCCAGGAGCCAGGCCCAGCTCAGCAGCACAGCAACAGCCCCAGGCAGCCCTTGCTCTGCCCCTCTGGGCTCCCTCCAGCTGTCCCTGGGGCTCCAGGGGAACCTGCTGGCACACAGCTTAAGGAAATAATGATATGCCTTCTCTCAGCTGGGCACAGACACTTCTTTCAGCACTGTCATTTCTCCAAACACACACAGAGTTCAAGAGTCCCCTTTTCATGTCCCATCATTAGACAGGAAACCCAGACAGTGCCCAGGAGGGATCTCCTTCACCTGCACTGAGGGAAGGGACTCAGCTGAGTCAACAGAGGTGTCTCCATGTGGCTCTGCAGACCTGGGGCCAGAAGGACACTCAGCTCCCTCCACAACCCCCATGGGCTGGGATTCCTCCTGCCCCACTTCAGTGGGCCCAAAAGAGGCACCTGCAGGTGACTCCTTGTCCCAGCTCCCATGGCAATGAAGGAAGACCAAAGCCAGGAGTGACCTGCTGGGACACAAACCCCTGGTTCCTTCTGAGGGGCCAGAGGTGACCAAGATTCCTGCTGGGAACTGCAGGCTGCAATGGAGCAGTTCCTAGGGACAGGGCAGCAGCTGTGGGATCTCCTTGGAGGCTGCTGGGACATTGCTTTGGCCAACTTCAGTGGCAGAAGGTGCCCACATGTAGGACAAGGGAACCTGTCACTGTTCCTTCTGTCCAGGGCAGCCCCTAGAGGTGCTCAGGTGACCAAACGGAGTCAGGTGGCACAGGGAGAGAGGTCTATCTCCTGTTCTTTCTCAGGGTATTTTCTACAGGTACTCAGAGTACAATGGCAGTTGTCTCATAGACATCTCTTCACTGCTGAACCTAATTGAGGGCAGCTGAGCCTGGACTGAACAGCCAAAGAGGGACCTGTAGTGCAGGGGAGGTGCCAGGGCTCTGCAGCACAAGTGCAGCAGCTGCCCTGGACAGCACAGGGCCTGTGCAGGGACCCCGTCCCCATTCCCAGCAGTTGTGGGACAGGCACCACCCAGGGCTTCTCAGACACATTGGGGGCCTTTGGGGCAGGGAGTGAATCCCAGCCCTGCAGGGACACAAAGGCTGTCCCTTCTCTGCCCAGCCAAGGCCGGGCCAGGCACGAGTCCAAAGCACATCAGCCCAGGCTGTCCACACTTGTTTCCTCCCTCTGCTGGCTCTTCTCTCCCCCAGCATTTCAGCAGCATGTGCTGATCTCCTCAGGGATCAGGCCTGGGATTTTCCCCCTGGGCCTGAGTCCCAGCACGTCCACCCCCGAGGCCATTGTCAGCAAAGCCTCTGCACACCCCAGCTCTCGGGGCTTTCAGAGCAGCTTTCCCCACTGCAAGTCTGTTCTTACCCCGGTGCCCCACTGAGGGGCTGCAGCCAGACAGGCCCCAATGCCCTGCGTGTGGGGCACAGGCAGGAGGAGCTGCAGCCCCAAGTCTCTCTTCATTCCACTTGCAGGCAATAACAGCCCAGGCCTGCTGAGACAGTTCCCAGGTTGCAGGGCTGTGATGGGTTGGGAGAGAAGGCCAAGGAGACACAGGAGAGAAAGAGCAGGAGAGAGGTGTCCTCAGCGGGAAGGAGCTTCTTGGACCTGTGGAGCTGCTCTGGAGGATGAACAACTTGGGTGAACTTTTGTGGGTGAGGGTCAGAGGAGAGAGTGGTTTGGGTGACATTGTGGAGTGAGACAAAGAGCCCATTCAAGTTGGCTTTGATAACCCTGGAATTCACTGGAAAGGCAGCACGACAGGATGCAAAGAGTCCCAGAGGTTTGTGCAGGGTCTAGGTGAAGACACCCCTTTGGACACAGGCCTTTAGAGCACAGCTGCCAGGCTGGTGGACAAGAGGGAGGCTCATCTGCATCTGCTTCTGTCCAAGAGGAACCAAGAGGTTCCCACAGAAACTGACCGTAGCAACGGGAATGTATGCTGGTTGCCATGGTAACTGACTTCAGCAATGGGAATGTATGATGGTTGCCATGGTAACTGAATGTAGCAATGGGAATGTGTGATAGTTGCCATGGTAACCGAACGTAGCAGTGGGAATGTATGAGGGTTGCCATGAAAACCGACCATAGCAATGGGAATGTGTGATGGTTGCTGTGGTAACTGACCATGGGAACAGCAATGTATGATGGTTGTCATGGTATTTCACTGTACCAGTGAGAGGTATGACGGTTGCCATGGTAACTGATAGTATCAATGAGAATGTATGATGGTTGCCATGGTAACCGACTGTACCAGTGGGAAGTATAGTAGTTCCTGTGGTAACTGACCATAGCAACGGGAATGTATGATGGTTGCCATGGTAACTGACCGAAGCAGTGGGTTGTATTATGGTTGCCACGGTAACTGACTGTAGCAACGAGAATGTATGGTGGTTGCCATGGTAACTGACCATAGCAAAGGGAATGTCTGATGGTTGCCATGGTAACCGGCAATAACAATGGGAAGTATGATGGTTGCCATGGTAACTGACCATAGCAACGGAAATGTATGATGGTTGCCACAGTAACTGACAGTAGAGACGAGAATGTGTGGTTGTTACCATGGTAAACGACCATAGCAATGGGAATGTATGATGGTTGCCATAGTAACCGACCGTAGAAATGCGAATGTATGGTGGTTGCCATGATAACCGACTGTAGTAATACAATGTATAATGTTTGCCATGGTAACTGACTGTAGCAGTGGGAGGTATGATGGTTGCAATGGTAACTGACAATAGCAATGGGAATGTATGAGAGTTGCCATGGAAACTGACCATAGGAAAGAGAATGTATGGTGGTTGCCATGGTAACTGACAATGGCAATGAGAATGTATGATGGTTGCCATGGTAACTGACCGTACCAACGGGAATGTATGATGGTTGCCATGGTAACTGACCATAGCAAAGAGAATGTATGGTGGTTGCCACAGTAACTAAGCATAGCGACGAGAATGTATGGTGGTTGCCATGGTAACTGACCATAGAAATGGGGCTGTATGATGGTTGCTATGGTAACCACCCATAACAGTGGGAATGTATGCTGGTTGCACTGGTAACTGATGATAGCAATGGGAATGTATTCTGGTTGCCATGGTAAGCGACTGTAGTAATACAATGTATGAGGTTTACCATGATAACTGACTGTAGCAGTGCGAGGTATGATGGTTGCCATGGTAACTGACAGTAGCAATGGGAATGTATGAGGGTTGCCATGGAAACCGACTGTAGCAATGAGAATCTATGAGCGTTGCCATGGTAACCAACCATAGCAATGAGAATGTATGATGGTTGCCATGGTAACTGACAGTGGCAATGAGAATGTATGGTGGTTGCCATGGTAACTGACCATAGCAAAGAGAATGTATGATGGTTGCCATGGTAACTGACTGTACCAGTGGAAATATTATGGTTGCCATGGTAACTGACCGAAGCAGTGGGTTGTATGATGGTTTCCACAGTAACTGACTGTAACGACGAGAATGTATGGTGGTTGCCATGGTAATGGACCATAGCAGTGGGAGGTATGATGGTTGCCATGGTAACTGACCATAGCAATGGGAATGTATGATGGTTGTAATGGTAACTGACTGTAGAAATGGGAATGTGTAATGGTTTCCATGGTCACTGATTGTAGCAATGGAAATGTGTAATGGTTGCCATAGTAACTGACCATAGTAATGGGAATGTGTGATGGTTGCCATGGTAACCGACTGTACCAGTGGGACATATGATGGTAGCCATCATAACTGATGGCAGGCCCTGACACTTGGCCTTATTGATCCAGCCTGTCCAGATCCCTCTGCAGAGCCTTCCTGCCCTCCAGCACATCCACAATCACACCCAACGTGGTGTTGTCCATAAATTTCCTGAGGGGGCACTCGATCCCCTGGCCCAGATCATCAGTAATGATGTTAAACAGGAGCAGCCCCAACCCTGAGCCCTTGGGAACCCCACTAGTGACCGGCCCCACCTGGATTTCCTTCCATTCCCCACCACTCCCTGGGCCATCAGACACTTTGTCACCCAGCAAACAGTTCCCAGGCAAGCCATGAGCAGCCAGTTTGTGCAGGAGATGCTGGGGGAGATGGTGCCAAAGGCTTTCTGGAATTCCACAGAGACACATCCCAGCCTTTCCCTCAGCTGCTGAGCGGGTCCTTTGTCAGAGAAGGAGATGAGGTTGGACAGGCAGGACCTGCCTTTCCCACCCCCACACTGGCTGGGCCTGATCCCCTGGTTGTCCTGCCCATGCCATGGGATGGCACTGAGGAGGATCTGCTGCATGGACTTCCCTGGTCCTGAGGTCAATGGGACAGGCCAGGAGTTCCCCAGATGCTCCTTTTGGCCCTTCCTGTGAATGGGCATCCCATGTGCTTGTTGCCAGTCAGCTGGGACTTGTGCAGTTGTGCAGCACTGCTGGGGAATGAGTGAGAGTGGCTTGGCCAGCTCTTTCTCCAGCTCCCTCAGGACTCTTGGCTGCATCCCATGTGGGCCCAGGCACTTGGGGGGGTCTCACTGGCAGAGCAGGTCACTGACCATTTCCTCCTGCATTGTGGGGGCTTCACTCAGCTCCCCATCACCAGCTTCCAACCAAAGCCTGCCTGCCAGGTGTCCAAGGGGTCAGTTCTGCTGCCCCCTCCTTCCTTCCCCCACAATGGAAAACTCCCTCATTTTGGGTCCCTGTGCCCCAAACGGTTCCGACCACCACCTCACCCACCAGTCCCACAATCACGGAATGCTTTGGGTTGGGAGGGGCCTTCAAGAGCATCTCAGCACCCTCAGAGTCAAGAATTCCTTCCTACTATCTCCTCCAACCCTTCCCTCGATCCATGTGAAGCCACTGCCCCTTGTCCTGTCACTCCAGGCCCTTGTCCAAAGTCTCTCTCCATCTTTCTGGTTGGCTCCCTTCAGGCACTGCAAGGCCACAATTAGGTCACCCCAAAGCCTTCTCTTCTCCTGCCTGAACAATCCCATTTATCTCAGCCCTGAGATATTTCTGAACCTCCCAGAATCCAGGGGCCATTGGGACCCTGCAGAACCTCCTGCATTCAAGTGCTCCTTGTGAAACTGCAGGCTCTCCTGGAACCCAAGGATTCCTGGAACACTGCAGAGCTCACGGAACCAAGGGGCCACTGTCCCACTGCAGCTCCTTCTGAAGCACAAGGGACCCTGGGACAATGGGAAATCTCTGAGAATCCAAAGGGCATTTTGGGACTGCAGGGTCTCGTGGAACTAAAGGAACCTTTGGAGACTGGGGAAGCTCATGGAATCAAGGGGCCATTGTGACATGTGGGGCCTCCTGGAAGCAAAGGAACCCTGAGATTTTTTGTGGGAAAAAGTTAAGGCAGCAGCAGCTGCATTCAGTTAATCAGGATCCAAAAGGAGTGTTTTGGCCTTGACTGGTGTTTTCCATCCAGAGAGTGCTGTTTGCCAAAGTGGAAACCACTTGGAACACTCTGCATGGTAGCCTGTGTTTTTCTCTGGTGGCTGAACACAGGGAGCACATGAGGGGAGGGGAATGTGTGGGATCAGGGCACTGCTTTGGGGCCATGCTGGGAATTTCAGTGGACTAAAAGACAAAGCCCAGGTGCTGTTTCCAAAGGAAACCCAATGAAAGGGGGACGCCGGAAAGATGGGAGGACAAGTCCCAAAATGGAACTCTGTGTGTGCAGCCTCATTTTCTCCTTCAGTGCCCACAGGAGAGGGGGCAAAAAGTATTGGTTGGGACCCCAAAACTGTTTTGGGGGAAAATTGGAGATTGAGGGGACAATGGGAAAGTGGGAGGAACAGGGAAAAGGGTGGAAAAGGAGGGATAGTCTGGCAGGTCCCACAGTCCCATGGGGGTCTTTGGGCACAAGGGGGTTAGGAAATGGGGGGGCAGGCCTTGAGCTTCCAACTTCCTGTGGTGTGCTGGGGGCTGCTGGATCCTATCTCAGCCTTGGATCATGCCAACAGTTTCAGTTTAGAGTAATTACAGAGGTGTGACAGAATCACTTTTGTCCTCCAGGTTTTACTGATGGCAAATCAGATCTATTGATACAAATGAATTACTTAGGGTTACAAATGATCAGACAAAAGATTTTCATCATAATTATTTACTGCACAAAATACACACTAAAACTACCAGGAGTACAGGATAAGATAGGACAGGGCTCTACACTAAAGCAATTGTTGAAGCAATTCTACTCAAGCTGCCACAAAAGCAATAATTCTTAGAGATGGATAAAACTTCCCCAGACCAACGCTTGTGGGGAGATCTCTGCTCTCAACCTCCAGCACTGACCATGGGGGGTCCCCAGCCAAGGCAGGAATCTCCAAACATCCTCCAGGAAGGATTCTGTTGAAAGAACCTGCCCCTGGGAAAGGGGACTGGCCCTTTCTGGTCAAAAGTGATGGAGTGACAGTCAATGGACTCCAGGGGTTGCCTCACAATCAGGGGCTTCATTCAGGGTGGAAGCAGCGGCCGAAGCTCTTCCCACGGTTGGGAAACTGGTAGAGTTTCTCTTTCTCTTACCGGTGGGTCCGTTGGTGTTTGGTCAAATTAGAGCTGTCGGTGAAGCTCTTCCCACACTCCCCACACTTGTAGGGCCGTTCCCCGGTGTGGATGCGCCGGTGGGTGACGAGGTCGGAGTTCCGCTTGAATCCCTTCCCGCAGTCGGTGCAGCGGAAGGGCCTCTCATCCGTGTGCGTCCGCTGGTGCAGGAGGAGACTGGAGCTGGTCTGAAACCTCTTTCCACATTCCAAGCACTTGTAGGGCCGTTCCCCAGTGTGGATGAGCTGGTGCCTGATGAGGTGGGAGTTGTGCTTGAATCCCTTCCCACAGTCAGTGCAGCGGAAGGGCCTCTCATCTGTGTGCGTCCGCTCATGCGTGATGAGAGTTGAGCTGCGCTGAAACCTCTTCCCACATTGCAAGCACTTGTAGGGGTGTTCCTCGGTGTGGATGAGCTGGTGTTTGCAGAGGCTGTCCCTGTAACTGAAGCTCTTCCCACATTCCCCACATGTGTAGGGCCGTTCCCCAGTGTGGATGTGCTGGTGTTGGATCAGGTTGGAGCTGTGCCTGAAGCTCTTCCCACATTCCCTACACGTGTAGGGTCGTTCCCCAGTGTGGATGTGCTGGTGGCTGAGGAGGTTGAAGCTCTTCCTGAAGCTCTTCCCACATTCCAAGCACCTGAAGGGCTTCTCCCTGCTGGGAGGCTGATCAGGGACCACCAGCTCAGAGCTCCCCCTCAAGCTCCGGCCGCCTTCCTGGCACAGGCTGGGTCTTTCCTCCTCAGAGCACCCTGGGATGGCTTTGGAGCCCCTCCTGCGGGGGGATCTCCGGCCCTTTTCCTCCCCGCTGCCTTCCTGCGCCGGGGAGCCCTTCAAAACGGCCTCTCCCACCAGGGTCTCACGGGGGGATTTGTCCTCTGGGCTCTCCGTCCTCAGCTCGGGGCCTGGGGCAGGAAGCAAGAAGGACAGGGAGGGGATTTGCCTCCGGCCCACAGGGAAGGCCAAGGACATCCCCCCAACTCCGGCCCCGGCAGGACGGCGGCGCCAGCGGGGTTGTCCTGCAGCCGGGGCCATGCTCGGCTGACAGAGCCAGCACAACACCCACCCAAAGGGACACTGACTTCCTCCTCACCTGTCTGGGGGGCCCAAGGCATCTTCCTCTTCCTCGCAGCCTCCTCCTCCATCTGCCCAAGCTTTGGGAAGGACAAATCCTGATGGGGGGGAAAACAAGGGCTGAGCACGTTGGCTTGGGGGTTCCTCCTGCCCAAGTCCATCTCTAGAACTCACCGGGCATCCTGTGTCCATAAAAACCTCCAAAACACCAAGATTCAGACAATATTAAGAAGACCCTCGCCCCCCCAAACTGCAAAAAGTTACAGTTAAGCCAAAAAATACTCCAAACTATGAACATGCAGCGCAAAAAAATTCTCCCAGAAATTCCTCCTGTCTGGTCTCTTCCCTCTGGGGTTCAGAGGGTCTCCCCTAACTTACCCTCTGACTCCTCTTGGGTGTTGGGGGTCCCAAGAGTCCCTTCTCCTCTGACTCTCACCTTCGGGGTGCCATATTCCCAGACATTCTCCCTTTCCACCGTTTCCACTTCGTTGTCCCAGGGATCCCAGGGGTCCCCACTGTCCAAGTTTCCCCTTCTCCACGCCCCCCGTTTTCAGGCTCCCTCGGGTCCTGTGGCTCCTCCTTCTCCGTGCTCCCCCCTCCAGGCTGCCCAGGGTCCCTCAGCTCCGCCATCACCCCACTCCGCCCTCCACACTCAGCAGCTCCCGGGCTCCACACCCACCCCCGGCACTCCCGGGGGGCCCCAAACCCGCTGTGTCCCCCCCGCTGGCACCGGGCTGACAATGGAGCTGGCGGGGCCTGACCCAGCAACACCAACCCCCACCGCGGGGGGGACCCGCATCCCCCCACCCACCGCCGGGGCTCTGCTGCCAACCCAGCCCAGCACCCCCAAAAAACAACTCCTGCCCACCCCCAAGAGCCCCCAAAAGAGGAGAAGCAACAGCAGGAGAACAATCGACCCCCATCCCATGGGTGCCCAGGAAGTGGGAACTTGTCCCAAATATCCTGGGGGGAGCGCGGGCAGTCGTGACACACTAGGACTGCCAGCACAGATTTCCCTGCAAAGTCTGCAGTGGGTCAAGCTCTGCAGAGGAGATTGTGCCCAATGCATGGGATTGCAGAGGCTCCCTCAGGTCCCCAGTAGGAATCAGCAACCAGGAAGAGACACAAAAGGCATCCCGGAAAAGTTCTGGGGATGTGTCCTGTAGGGAGGGGACAGTGTCACCCCACCAGGGCAGGGCTGGCAAGTGGGAGGCTGCTCCAGGGCTCTGCAAGAGGCCTCATGATCTGCTCTGCTCCAGCAGTGCCTGGTACCAACCCCCCCGGCTGCCCCCGGCCCTGGGCAGCTCTGCTGCCACAGGCTGTGCCCTCACCGTGGCCCTGCAATGGCCCTGCCTGTCCCTCACCCGTGGCCCTGCCCGTGGCCCTGTCCCTTGGCTCTCTCTCTGCCAGCACAGTGTGGGGCACACGGGCTGGGGGTCCCTCCCAAGCCCCCCGGGCAGCCGGCGTTGGCTGGGGGGATGTGAGGGCTGGGCCTGCTCAGCACAGCCCCGGCCTCGTGCCCAGCGCCTCTTTCCTGACCCACACAAGAGCTTCCCGGCCCCCCCAGGGCTCCCCTGCTGCTGCCTCTGCTCCTGGCCCTGCCTTTGCTGCTCCCTTGGCTGGGGCAGTGGCTGCAGGGGGGGGATGGCAGCAGCTTCAGCTCCACGGCACTTCCTGGGGGGAGCTCAGCCCGGGGGGGACGGGCAAGGACCTGATGGGGATGGACAGGGGCCCAGCAGGGACAGCCAGGGCCTGCAGGGGAAGGCACAGGGACAACCTGGCCCCCCACACTATCAGGGCTGTCTCTGCTCCTCCTTGCAGGCTCCGTGGCCAGGCACAGTTTGTGTTCCTGGGTGCCCACCATCTCAGCACTTGGAGACGCTCAAATCAGTGCCTGCAGCTCTGCAGCAAAGCCCCAGCTCACCTGGCACACAGGGGATGGAGACAGCACCTGCTCAGGGATGGACATTCACAGCTTCGACTCTTCCCCACCACGGGGCTCTCCTTCCTCAGCAGCACCTCTGCCTTGCACTTATTCTCAGCCTCACCTCAGGGACAGCTCTGGGCTCACCTCCGCGCCACTTCTCAGCCTCACCTCAGGGCCTGGGCTCAACGACAGGAACCTGCAGGGAGGGGACATCATCTGCAAGCTCAGGGCTGCCTGCTTGCACTGGCCTCTGGGCTTCTTTCTCCTTCTACAACCAGCCCACAACTTTGCCTGCTTTGCTAACACCACACATTTACAGACTAACCTTGGAGATAGATATGGACAGACATCTCTATCACCCTGGGGATAGAGCCTCAAGCAGGTGCTGCCATAGGAATGGCAATCACAGAATCACAGAATCAGCCGGGTTGGAAAAGACCTCCGAGATCATCAAGTCCAACCCTGGATCCAACCCTGCCGTGCTTCCCAGACCATGGCACTGATGTCACATCCACTCTCACCTTCAACACCTCCAGGGACACTGACTCCACCCCCTCCCTGCCCACCCCATTCCAAGGCCTGATCACTCTCTCAGCAAAAAAATTGCTTCCTAATATCCAACCTAAACCTCCCCTGGCACAGCTCAAGACCCAGCCCTCTTGTCCTACTGCTGCTTCCTGGCAGAACAGCCCCACCCCCACCTGGCTCCAACCTCCTGGCAGGGACTTGCAGACAGTCAGGAGGTCTCCCCTGAGCCTCCTCTTCTCCAGCCTCAACACCCCCAGCTCCCTCAGCCTTTCCTCACACCACTTGTGCTCCACTCCCTTCCCCAGCCTTGCTGCTCTTCTCTGCACCTGCTCCAGCCCCTCCAGGGCCTTCCTCAACTCAGGGGCCCAGAGCTGGACACAGCACTCCAGGGGTGGCCTCACCAGCGCTCACTCCAGCCCAACAATCACTTCCCTGCTCCTGCTGACACACTCTTCCTCAGCCAGGTCCCTCTGCAGAGCCCTCCTGCCTTCCAGCACATCAACACACCCCCAGCTTGGTGTCACCTGCACATTTGCTGATGAAATGCCTGGTTCTGCAGCAGCTGCAGATGCTCAAGGGGCAGCAGGACCAAGTCAGGGGCCTGGGAGGGGCTGGAGGAGCTGGGGAGGGGCTTTGGGGATTGGGGGTACAGACCAGTACTGACCAGTACAGACCAGGACAGACCAGTACCTCCTCACTGCTCCCCAGATCTCTCCTGGAGCTGGGCCACTCTGTCCTGGGACACCTGAGCCCCCCCAGTGCCCTCCCAGTACAGCCCAGTACCCCCAGTACAGCCCACTGTGTTCTTGTCCCAGGGTGCCGGGTGATCCCTCTTTGAGGGGGTTGGAAGGGATTTGAGGGGGGGCTGGGGGAGATTTGGGGGGATCTGGGGGTGTTTGATTGGAATTTGGGGGTTTTGGGGGCCTTTGGGTGCATTTGGGGGAATTAAAAGGTCTTGGGGGCACTGGGGGGTCAAAGGGATCTGTAGGAGGAGAGGATTAAATTTAGAGGGGTGTTGGGGGATATTTGAGGGGGCTAATGGGGCCCTGGGGGGAGAGGAGGGTCAGCACCACCAGCTTGCGATGCTGCAGTTCGGTGTTAAACCCAACCCTGAGACCCCCCTGGTGTCCCCAAGACCCTCTTGGTGTCCCCAGTTCCCTCCTTAACACCTCAAGACCCCCCTGGTGTCTCCATTTCTCGCAGGGCCTCCCCACGGCCCCAATTCCCCCTTGACACCCCCAATTCCCTTGTCCACAAATCCCTCCCAACTGTCTCCAAACCCCATCCCTGATGTCCCAAATTCTGCATCTCACCCCAGGACCACCCTGGACACTGACCCCAAAAACACCCACCCCCCCCCACACACACTCACAGAAAGGCCAAAGGCATCTGGGAATATGTTGGGGACAGCTGAGGGGCTCTGAGGGGCACTGGGTGATTACTGGGGATACTGGGACACACTGGGGGAAACCAGGGAGCACTGGGAGGGACTGGGGGGAACTGAAGAATGCTGGGAGGGCACTGAGAAGGACTGGGGAGTTACTGGGGGATTACCAGGACACACGGGGGGACACTGGCAGGTTACTCGGCCATACTGGGGGTTACTGGGTGCTCACTGCAGGATCACTGGGCCATACTGGGGGGCAGTGGGAGTCACTGGGACACACTGGGTAGTCACTGAGGGGGTTACTGGGCTGTACTGAGGGTCACTGGGAGGTCACTGGGATATACCGGGGGCACTGGGATCCCCTTACCCAGATGTGGTACATCTCCTCCCCCGGATTTGGGGAGCATCCCTAGGACCCCTCCCTTGGGGCCTGGAAGATCCCCTGAACCCCACTGCTGGGCTTTAGGGGACCCCCGGGCCCCCCTCCCTGTGGGGTCTCTGTGTGCTGAGTGTTGGGGGTCTCTGGGGTTCGGGGGGGTCACTGGGATCCCAGTTCCCTGGGGTCGGTCCACCAGGCCGGCAAGGGCGCTGTGGTGGGAAAAGTAATGGCGGATCGCGCACAGCCTCATGGGAGTTGCAGTTTCCTCATGAGTACTCCGCCGGCGCGCCTGCGCAGTGCAGCCAGGGCGCTCGATCAGCCCCCCCACCCCCTCCGCGGCTTCCAGGCCTCGCGCTCTGCCCTTCGGGAACCCCCGAACCCCTCGGCTAAATCCTCCCGAGCCCTCCAGCCTTTCCACCCACACCCGCGCTCCCCGCAGCCCCCGGGGGGATCCCCAGAGCCCCGATCTCCCGCAGGCCCCGCCAGCTCACAGTGCAGCGCGGAGCCAGCGCCATCTTTGCTTCCCGGAAGCCAACACGGCGCTCTGCGCGCGCACCGCCTTTAGAGAGCTCCCCCCCCCCGCCCTCCGCCCTCCGCCCGCCGCGCTCCCGTCAGGAATGTTCGCACGGGCGGTGCCGCAGCGCCCTCAGCCTGAACTGAACCTGGTTTAACCTCATGAAATCTTTGATCTCTGGTAGCCAAGACCCTCTTTCCTTCCCCAATTGTCTTGTCCTTTGGGGGGGGTCATAGCGGCCCTTTGCACTTGAGCGGACTGAGGTTTCTACCACAAAGGGCCAGTCCCCTTTCCCAGGGGCAGCTTCTTCCAACAGAACCCTTCCTGGGGGTGTGTGGAGATTCCTGCCTTAGCTGGGGACCCCCCAAGGTCACTGCTGGAGGTTGAGAGCAGAGATCTCCCCATGAACGTTGGTCTGAGGGAGTTCCATCCATCTCTAATTAAGAATTATTGCTTTTGTGCCAGCTTGAGTAGAATTGCTTCAACAATTGCTTTAGTGTAGAGCACTGTCCTGTCTTATCCTGTACTCCTGGTAGTTTCAGTGCTTCTATTGTACAGTAAATAACTGTAATGAAGATCTTTTGTCTGATCATTTGTAACCCTAAATAAATTGATTTCTATCAATAGATCTGATTTGCCATCATTAAAACCTGGGGGACCTAAATGGTTCAGTCACACTTCTGTAATTCCTCTAAACTGAAACTGTTGGCATAATCCAAGGCTGAGATTGGATCCAGCAGCCCCCAGCACCCCACAGGAAGTTGGGAGCTCAGGGGGCCATCCCCCTTTGCCAACACCCGTGCCCAAAGACCCTCATAGGACCATCCGACCCACCAGACCACCCTCCCTTTTCCACCCTTCTCCCTGTTCCTCCCACTTTTCCAAAGTCCCCTCAATCCACAGGCCCCACCCCCGGATTACTCTGGGGGTCCCAACCCCCATTTTTCCCTCCTCTCACATCTTCCACATCATCCCCCAATCCCCAGCTTCCTCCAACTCAGTTTGGGGTCCCAGCACCCCAAAAAAGGGGTTAGGTGGGATCCTGGGTGGGCTCTGAATATGTTTGGGGGGTTCTCCGGGGCCCATGGGGAGATTAAGGGGGGTCCCAGCACCTTTGGGGGTGAGCTGGGTGCCTTTTAAGGGGCAGGTGCCCCACCAAGACCCTCCCAGAGTGGCTTGACACAGGGGGAACACAGGGGGGTCCCCATTCCCAATCCATCCTGGGGCTGGTTCTGCCCCCCCAAACTCGGCTCCACCCCTTGGGATTCCCCCAAGCCCCTCCCCCACTGCCCCCCAATAACCAGGACTGGGGAGAACTGGGAAGCTTTACTGGGATCACTGGGAGCAGCCGGGCAGAGGCAGAGTGACAGCAGGGGAGGGGGGACACACGACCCCCCCAAAATACGGGGATGGGGAGGGGGGTCCAGGCTGGGCCCGAGGCCCTGGGGAGGGGCTGCGGCCGCCGCCGGCTCAGGAGCTCTGTGGGGAGAGAAAAGGGGGTGACAGGGGCCACAGGAATCATACTGGGAGCACCTGACAGCATGGTGGAGGCATCTGGGATATACTGGGAGTGGCTGGGAGTGACTGGAACCATAGTAGGGATGACTGGGAGCAACTGGAACCACGCTGGGGGCAACTGGGATCATACTGGGAGCAGCTGGGCTCCTATTGGAGTCATACTGGGATCATACTGGGAGTGACTGCAATAATACTGGGAGTGTGTGAGAGGGACTGCAGCCATACTGGAGATGAGTGGGATCAAACTGGCTTCCTACTGGAAGTGTCTGGAAGTCACTGGTATCATACTGGTGGCAATTATGATTGTACTGAGATCATACTGGGATCAGACTAGGATCATACTGGGAGCAACTGGTTCTATGCTAGGGGCAACTGGGAGCTACTAGGATCCCACTGGGAGGAAGGGGGAGCAACTGGGACCATGCTGGGCACAACTGGGATCATACTGGGAGCAACTGTGCCCACATTGAAGGTGGCTGGGGTCATACTGGGAGTGACTGGGAGCATTCTGAGGGCAGTTGGGACCATGTTGGCACAACTGGGATATACTGGGAGCAAGTGGGATCACACTGGAATTGACTGGGATCATACTGGGAGGCACTAGGACCCCACTGGGGGTGACTGGGAGTGGCTGCGAGCAACTGGGATCATGCTGGAAGCTACTGGGAGCATTCAGGAGTGAATGGGACCACACTGGAGGCAACTGGGATATACTGGGAGAGACCAGGAGTGACTGGGATCATACTGGGACTGCCTGGGAGTGTACTGGGAGTGACTGGGAGCATGCTGAGGTCAGCTGGGATATACTGGGAGAGACTGGGAGTGACAGGGATCCTACTGGGAAGGACTGGAACTCTAGTGGGGTGACTGGGAGCAAGTGGGACCCTGCTGGGGGCAAATGGCTTTATCCTGGGAGTGCCAGGGAATGTCTGGGTTCATCCTGGGTGTGAGTGCCACCATACAGGGTGCCGCTGGGATCATACTGGAGTCATACTGGGAGGGACTGGGAGAGACTGGAACTACAGTGGGGTGACTGGGAGCAACTGGGCCCATGAAGGGGTAACTTGGGGGGTAACTTGGATCCTACTAGGAGAGACTGGGATCATTCTGGGAGTGACTGGAACCATAGTAGGGGTGAATGGGAGCAACTGAAACCACGCTGGGGGCAACTGGGATCATACTGGGAGCAGCTGGGCCCCTACTGAGGTTGTACTGGGGTCATACTGAGAGCAGCTGGGCCCCTAATGGGGTCTTACTGGGAGTGACTGCAATAATCCTGGGAGTGTGTGAGAGGGACTGCAGCCATGCTGGGGATGAGTGGGATCAAACTGGCTTCATACTGGAAGTGTCTGGAAGTTACTGGGATCATACTGGGGGTGACTGGACTCATACTGGGATCATACTGGGAGCAACTGGGACCATGCAAAAGGCAAATGGCATCCTCCAGGGAGTGACTGGAAGTGACTGGGGCCACACTGGACTCAGACTGGGAGTCCCTGAGAGTGAAAGGAACCATCCTGGGGGTGGCTGGGAGCAACTGGGACCACCTTGGGGGCAACTGGGATCCTATTGGGAGTGACTGGCAGTGACTGGGATCATAGTGGGAGTGACCAGCACCATACTGGAATCATAGTGGGAGTGACTGTAAGGGACCAGGATCAAACTGGGAGTGACTGGAACTACACAGGGGGGATTTGGGAGCCAGTGGGACCATGCTGGAAGCCAACTGGGAACATCCTTGGAGCAACTGGGATCCTGCTGGAAGCAACTGGAAGTAACTGGGAGTGACAGGGTGCATGCTGGAGACAACTGGCATAAACTGGGAGTGAGTGGGAGTGACCAGGATCATCCTGATGGAAACTGGAACCATCCTGGGGCAAGTGGAAGTAACTGGGTGCAGTGGGTTTCTGTGGCTGGGTTTTGGTAGCGGGGGGGCTACAGGGCTGGCTTCTGTTAGAAGCTGCCAGAAGCTTCCCCTGTCCCGTGGAGCCAATGCCAGTGGCTCCAGGACAGAATTCCTGCTGCTGGCCAAGGCCAGGCCAGTCAGGAGTGACAGTAACACCTCTGGGATAACATATTTAAGAAAAAGAAGGAATTCCAGCCAGGAAAGAGCGGAGTGAGACCATGGGAACAGCAATGCAGACCCCAAGGGCAGTGCAGGAGGAGGGGCAGGAGGTGCTCCAGGTGCCAGAGCTGAGGCCCTGCAGCCCGTGGGGCAGAGCAGGGTGGGGCAGCTGTGCCCCTGCAGCCCCTGGGGGAGCATCGGGGTGCAGAGACCCCCCTACAGCCCCTGGGGGACCATCGGGGTGCAGAGACCCCCCCTGCAGCCCATAGGGGAGCATCGGGGTACAGAGACCTCCCTGCAGCCCCTGGGGGAACATCGGGGTGCAGAGACCCCCCCTGCAGCCCATAGGGGAGCATCGGGGTGCAGAGACCCCCCTGCAGCCCATGGAGGCTCCCACGCTGGAGCAGGTGGATGCAGGAAGGGGGCTGTGACCCCGTGGCAGGCCCAGGATGGAGCAGGGTCCTGGCAGGGACCTGCAGCCTGTGGAGAGGGAAGCCCAGGCTGGAGCAGGCTTTTCCTGGGCAGGACTCGTGGCCCCTGTGGGGGACCCACACCAGTACAGCTCATCCGTGAAGGACTGACCCCATGGAGGAGTGACCCACGGGACAGCAGGCTGGGAAGAGCTGCTGCCCGAGGGATGGACCCACGACAGAGAGGTCCATCAAGGACTGTCTCTCATGGGAGGGACCCCACGGGAGCAGGGGAAGGACTCCAACTCCTCTCCCTGAGCAGCAGCAGAAACAACAACTGACCATGACCCCCATTCCCGTCCCCCTGCACCGCTGAGGGGGAGGAGGGAGAACATGAAAAGAGGGGCGGGGGGAAGGTGTTTTTAAGACTTTTATTTCTCACTCTTTGGCTCTTATCCTGTTAGTAATAAATTTAAGTACTATTCCCACTTGGAGTCTGTTTTGCCCATGAAGGTGATCAGTCACTGACCGCTCCCAGCTCTTATCTCTGCTCAGGAATTCTTAGCTGTTTTTTTTGTATCTCTCCTCTGCCTAGTTGCAGAGGGAGAGTGAGAGAATGGCTTTAGTGGGTACCTGGTATCTGGCCAGGGCCAACTCACTACAAGAATATAAAAAGAAGTAATTTTTTTTTGTCTTGTTCTGATATGGTTAAGGAGTTGGAAAACCAAGACTGGTGCAGGGAGGTCCAAAGCATGGCTTTGTGTCTGGATGAGGGAGACATCACATTTAGAGGAGACAGACTCTGCAGTTGCTTTCTTAGACTTTGTCCCACCTTAATGGTGTTTTTCCACCCACAGCAGCGTTGCTGGGAGATGTTGCAGTGGCACATCCACCCTTCTCTGCCAGGGCAGCATCTTGGCCCTTCCCACCCCACCATGGATTTACCATTCCTGTGGCAGGGACTTGTCCCCACCTGATATCCATATGGGAAATGCAACTCCTGTGGGTGGCTTTCATGGTTCCACCACAGTCTGGCACAGATTCTGATCCACCTTTGAGAAATTGTGTGGTCTACGTGTTCTGGATAAAGCTGTCCCACCTTTGCACGTTGTGACCCGAGGGAGTTTTGGTGGCCAGTTTGTGTATCAAAAGCACTCAGTATTAAAACGTAGCAAGTTGCACCTGTGCACGAATCTGCAGGAGCTCAATGCCCTGAGTACCCACACAGGCTTTTCTGTCTCGAATCCTGCTGATTTCGTGCCTGGGACTGGATTTATTTCAGCAGCTAAATGGTTCACTGGAGGACTAATTGGCTCTGACAGCTCCAGTCCTTTGCAGCAGATTATTGGCATGCTGGCAGGAGCAGCTCCCTTCCTTCCCTTCCCCCTTCATTATAAAAACACGAACTGTAGAGAAACCAAATACCACACAGCCCCTGCGCCGAGCCCATCAGTGCTCCCGGCTCGGTGTTCAGCACAGAAAGTCCCTTTTATATTTGGGAAGCGGAGGGAGAAAATTCTGGAAGCGCGAGAACGCGGCGATAGCTGGGATGAACTAGGAGCCCTTAAGAAAGGACTGGGAGGTACTGGGATAAACTGGGAGCCCCGAGGAAGGAACCGGGGCTTTTCCGCCATTTGCGTAGCGCTGAGGGCAGGGCGCTTACGCCATTTGCGTAGCCTTACTTAGTTTACGTAGCTCTCGTCCCTTGCCGTTACTGGCGCCCCCTTACGCCGTTTGCGTAGGGCTGTGGGCAACGGCAGAGCCCCTTACGCCGTTTGCGTAGCGCTGTGGGCAACGGCAGAGCCCCTTAAGCCGTTTGCGTAGCGCTGTGGGCAGCGGCGTTAGGAGCGGACTGGGGCGGACTGGGATGGACTGGGAGCCCTTAGGAAGGGACTGGGAGCCCTTTGGAGAGGACTGGGATGAACCGGGAAAGGTCCGCGAGCCCTTAGGAAGCCACCGGGGTCCTTCCGCCATTTGCGTAGCGCTAAAGGCAGGGCCCTTGCGCCATTTGCGTAGCCTTACGCAACTTACGTAACTTCCTCCATTGTTATTACCGGCGCCCCCCTTACGCCGTTTGCGTAGCGCCGCGGGCATTGCCAGCCCCTTACGCAATTTGCGTAGCTGTGCTCCATTGCCGCCAGCGGTGCCATCTTACGCCGTTTGCGTATCCCTGCGCCGTTTGCGCAGCGCGGCGGGGGCGGGCCCGTATCCCTGCGTGCCGATATTTATTTATCAGTGTCCAGGCGCTCGACCCCTCAGCCCCTCACACACCCACGGGCCCCACGGCAGCGCGGGGGAGGATCCCAGCGGGTGTCCAAAAGCTCCTCCAAAAGTCAGTTTATGGCTTTGCAGAGGGTTCTCGGGAGTACCAAGGGGCTGAATGTAAAGAGAGAAAAATTAAATCTTTAGGGGGGAAAAAATATAACAATTGCATTTCTGTTTTCCTGAGGAGCCGTGGGTGTTTTTAGGCAGCTGCCTGCAGAGGCCATCGCCATTTCGTGAGGTGGCATTAATGCAGGAGGAGACTTGTTGTGCTGTTCATGGAAATTGGGATTTTAAGGTTTTTCTCCTTGGTTTGAAGCTTCTTCATTCTTCCTTCGCCCTCTTTCAGAGCAAAGGCTTTAATTTTTAAACTTAGGGGGAAAAAAGTAATAACAACAAGTGAGGAAAACTAGGGGGAAAGGGAAAAGTTCTTCTGAAGGGATTACAATGTGCAGGCAAAATCAGTTCTCTCTCCAGGAGAGAAAAAAGTATTAGAGGTGTAAATTGGCTCCAAAAATGCCCCCAACGCCATGGGGAGGATAATCACGATGACAAGTCTCTGGGAGCTGTGAGAGAGAGAATAAATGCTGGCATTTGGAAAGACAAGTGATAGTGCTGCATTTGATCTGGGTTTCATGTCATTATTTTCTGGTTTCAGAGTAAGAAAAAGCTGCTCATTTACTTTTCATGTAGCTGTATTGTTTTTCCTGACTTCTTGAGGAGGCAGAGCTGATGAAATCGTGCTGGAAGAGGCCTGAAGCTTTTGATCTGATGTTCAGCTTCAGCAAATTTCACTTGTGGAGTTTCTGCACTTTGGGGGAGGCTGCAGGTTATAGAATGAATTAGTGCATCTGCTAAAGGAAGAGGAGTATTAGTCATGTTTAAAACCAACTCAGATTCCTCCACATTGGCTGCAGTTGAATTTTGCAAGGTTTCTGATCTCCTGGCTCTGGTTGTGAAGGTGTTTCCTTTTCAAGCCTGTCACCTGCAAAGATTTCTCTGGGACAGTGATTTCTTCATCACAGAAAAGCAATGTAGAGAAACCTCTTTGCCACCCCAAGATCATTATTTTCTTGATTGCCCTCTTGTACTCTGCTGAGGTTCCATTACATCTGCAGGTCAAATGTAACCTGAATGCAGCACTGATCACAGAGAGCAATAAATATAGTACAGAGCTTTAGTGTGAACTTCATGCACATCCTTGGTTTGTTTGTGTAAGACTGTGTATTATACAGATAATATAAAGCATAAAATAGTTTTCATATATAAAAATTACTTTTCCAGCACATACTAATGTGCCTTTCATAACCTCCTAATTAGGTTATGTTTTCTCCTAAACTTAATTCCACTTTGTGACCAACAGTTGAGTAGACTTCAACTTCATTTTTGGTTCCAATTTTCACTCTGTTCAGTGTGTGTGTATATATATGTATACACAAGAAGATAATCCTTTATTCAGCATACGTGCCTACATACCAAGCCCAAAGCCCTCTACTCAGTGCTGATGGGCAAACGCCTCTAACAGATAAAACCTCCATTCTGAATCGATGGTCTGAACACTTTCAGACTCTTTTCAGCACCAACTGTGTAGTCCAAGACTCAGCAATTCAGTCCATCACACAACAACCAGTGAAATATGAATTGGATACTGCCCCCACTTTAGGAGAAACCCTTAAGGCCATACAGCAGGTGAAAATCGACAAGGCAGCTGGGGTTGATGGAATTCCACCCAAAGTCTGGAAATGTGGGGGCCTTGCTCTCCATGCTAAATTTCATGAGTTTGTGGTGTGCTGTTGGGAACCAGGCGAACTACCATCAGGCCTTCGAGATGCAGTCATCATCACTTTGTATAAAAAGAAAGGTGCTAAATCAGACTACTCAAATTACCGTAGTATTACTCTGCTCTCCATTGCTGGCAAAATCCTGGCAAGAATACTCTTGAACATCCTAATACCTGCTATAGCAGAAGGAATGCTACCTGAAAGTCAGTGTGGTTTCAGAGCCAACAGGAGCACCACAGACATGGTGTTTTTTCTCAGACAACTGCAAGAGAAGTGTAGGGAACAGAACAAAAGTCTCTATGTAACCTTTGTCGACCTCACCAAGGCTTTTGATACTGTGAGCAGAAAAGGTCTGTGGCAGATTTTGGAACGTTTAGGTTGTCCCCCCAAGTTCCTTAAAATGATCATCTCACTCCACGAGGATCAGCACGGCCAAGTCAGATGTGGTGATGAACTTTCTGAGCCCTTTCTAATAACCAATGGTGTGAAACAAGGCTGCGTTCTTGCACCAACCGTATTCACAATCTTTTTCAGCAGGATGCTCCAAAGGGCCACAGCAGACCTCGATGATCAGGACGGGATCTACATCTGATACCGTACTGATGGAAGCCTTTTCAACCTAAGGCGACTGAAGGCCCACACCAAGACCTTAAACCATCTTGTCCAGGAGCTGCTTTATGCTGATGACGCCGCCCTTGTTGCACACACAGAAGCAGCTCTGCAGCGTTTAACATCCTGCTTTGCAGATGCTGCTGAGCTCTTTGGGCTGGAAGTCAGCTTAAAGAAGACAGAGGTTCTCCATCAACCTGCACCTCAGGAAGTCTTCCTTCATCCCCATATCACCATTGGCCAATCAGTGCTCAAACCAGTTCAGCAGTTTAATTACCTGGGTAGCCTCATCTCTTCGGATGGTAAGATTGACAGAGATAGACAACAGGTTAGCAAAGGCATAGAGAGCTTTTGGAAAGCTTCATAAAAGAGTTTGGCATTATAAACACTTGAAGAAAAGTACAAAGATCAGTGTTTACAGAACCATAGTGCTGTCTACTCTATTATACGGATCTGAATCATGGGTCATCTACCACCACCACCTGTGTCTCCTAGAACGCTTCCATCAACGCTGCCTTTGCACAATCCTAAACATCCACTGGTCAGATTATGTGACCAACACATCTGTTCTAGAACAAGCAGCAGTCACAAGTATTGAGGCCATGTTGATGAGAACACAGCTGTGCTGGGCAGGGCACGTCTCCAGGATGAAGGACCAACCACTGCCTCCCTAAGATCTTGCTCTGTGGTGAACTTGCCACTGGCTGCTGCAAGAAAGGAGCCCCAAAGAGAAGATACAAGGACTCCCTGAAACAACATCTCAGCCTTGGCCATATTGATCATCATAACTGGTCTACTCTGACCTCCAGTCGGGAGGCCTGGAGACACACCATCTATAACACTGCTGATGCTTTTGAGAACGCACACAGGATCACTCTTGAGGAGAAAAGACAATGCAGAAAGAACCATGTTTTGCAGAATATACCACCTAAGGAGTCTTTCTGCTGTGCCTTTTGCAATCCGTTATGTCTATCTCGTATTGGTCTCATAAGTCACCAGCGTGCCTGTAACAAACGTGGATAGAGCCTTCCTAAATCATCGTTCGCAAAAGCCTTGCCATGATGATGACGAATGTTGTTATTGTGAATCTGTAATTCAGTCACTGTTACAATTGTAGCAAATGCTATTGATCCAGTTGATAACTGTTCAACTGGTCAATGGTTAAGTGCTACTAATCTCTTTTGCCCCCTTATTTTTGGATCCAAATCCTTTGTGCCCTAAGCCTCTTGCATCCTAAGGCTCTGTGTAAATCGTTTCCTTTCATCAAAAATATATATTTTTCATGACTTCCACTTTAAAATCTTCTTTCTTAGCTAAACTACAAAACAACTCCAATTAGCTGTTCAAGTCTTGAAGACAATTAAAGGAATGAAAATAATTTGTTTTTCAGTGTTTTAATGGGTCCCACAGTGTGTTTGGAGTTGCATCAGCTGTCAGTCCAAGATGGGCCATGTCAGAACTGGTGAGATTGGGGGGTGAGGAGCAATATTGATCATCCAGGGTCAGTGTGGATCTCCTGAGGAGACACTCAGCATCAAGATCACTTGGAGAACACCTCTATCACCTCTTCTCTGAACTACAAAATAGCCATAATTGAATTAAAACAAAAAAGTACAAACTTTGAAGACTTGTTTTGAAATTGCCTTGAAGACAATTAAAGGAAGACAAAGAGATCCTGAGGGATTTCTGCATTTTAATGAGCCCCACAGTGTGTTTGCAGCCCAGCCCATGATCCTGAGGTACTGAGAGAAGATTGAAGCAGCTGCTGAAGAAGTCAGAAGCCAAACTGCAAGTGCCTTGAAGCATTGCTGGGCCCCACTGAGGGCAGGCACTGCCAAAGCCTCCCCAGGGACTCCTTGGAGCAGCTCCTTGGAGGCCAGGAGTGCAGGCAGACAAAGGCTCTGGGCAGGCCCCTGCAATGCTGAGCAAAGCCTGCCTTGGTTTTGTGGAGCACAAAGGCCAAGGCCTGAGCCCCAGGCCCTGGCCCAGCAGATCCTGTCCCTCCCGGCTGGCTCAGGGCTGTTTGGGGGGCACTGGGATGGGAGGGGGAGGAACAACCAAGGCCCAAAACTGGGCAACCCCTGCCAGGCTCCTGAGGGAGGGGCGAGGCAGAAACCAAGGGCAGAACCTGCCAGGCAAGTTGCTTGTGGTGGCCTGAGTGGCAGAGGCAGCTGCCAGAGGCAAGGGGACAAAGGCCTGGGTGCCTTTGGGCCTTGCAGCCCTGCCAGAGCCCTTGGCCATCTCTCCTGCAGGCTGTCCTGCCCTGGCCCTGCTGCTGCTCTGGCCTTGCAGGCTGCACACACCCCTCCTGCTTTCCCACCCCCTCCCAGCAGCATTTCCAGACCCTCCCTGATGTCTCTGCACCAGCTCTGGCTGTTCCCTGGAACACAAAGCCATGGGCTGATCCTGACTCCCTCTGGGTGACCTCTTGAAGCACAAGGCTCCCCGTTGAGTGACATTTCTTTTTCCTCACCTTCAGTCTGAATTTTCAATGCTACTCTTTGGAGATTTCACTCTTTTTCCAAAACAGAGAAAAGCTCCATCCTGTCATATCTCCTCTAGACCCTCTCCAGTTCTTCCTCATTCCTCCAGAATGGGGAACCTCACAGACAGACAGACCAGTCCAGATGTGGTGACCCTAGGGCTGAGTCCAGGGGGGTGACAACTCCCTTGTCTGGGTGCCCACACTCCCCCTAAGGCAGCCCCATGTGCAGTTGGCCTTAAATCAAGAGGCCATTCTGATTCTTTGAAACATCACGGAATCAAGTGGCACCGTGACACTGCAGGGCCTCATGGAACCAAAGGAATGCAGGGACACTGTGGAATCCCATGGAACCAAGGGACGATTATGAAGTGTGGGGTCTCTTTGGAACAAAAGGAACCCTGAAACATCTCAGAACCTCCTGGAACCAAGGGCCCACTGTGCCTCCCCAGAACTCCATGGAATCAAGCAGAGCCGCTGCCTCCCCCCCGCCGCCGCACGGACCGGAGTCGCCGGCTCTGCCCTGCTTGGACACCTCTGGAGTCAGCGTGTTCTTGGGCAGCACAACTGCTCTCAGACCAGAGAGTTTCCCAGATTTTGCTTTGCCCCCTCTCTCCTCTGGTTTTGTTTTTTGTTCTTTGTTCATTCAGGGGGAAAGGGGAGAAGGGAGGCAGGTGTTGATCCCTGTTTGTGTCTGTTTACAAAAGGGAGTTGGGGCAGGGCGGTAGAGAGGAGGCAATTTCTCTCTCTGCTGTTGCTTTAAACTCTTCTGTTGGTATTGCTGGTTTTGCTGCTATATTTCTTGTCAGCCAGCTGGGGTTTTTTTCACTTATACCTCCTTGTATTTTGTCTCCCTGTAGTGGTGGGGAATAAAAGGGGAGCAAATTCATTTTATTGGAGTTCCCACCCCAATATGTGTCTTTAAACCAGGACAGTTTGCTCAAGGGCTCCTTGAAATTTGGCATCATTCACAAAGGACTAGAAAATGCATTTTGTCCCATTGTATAGAGAGCTCTTCAGCATTGGTGGGCATAGACTGATCACTGAGGGATTTCACCAGGAAGTTGCTGCCAAGAGGAGTTTGTACCATGGATTTTATTTGACACTTCATTCAGCAAACTTCCCATCCACCACATCTTCCACTTCTTCAGTCCAGCTCTCACCAACCTGGCCATAAGGTCAGGGCACCATGTCAAGGGCCTTGATAAAGTCTGGGCATACAACATCCCCTTCTTTTCCGTCCCACAGAGGTTCTGCAATCCCTGCCTTGTCCTTCCCATGCCTGGCAATGGCTGCAGGAGGACTTGCCCTATCCCCTTCCCTGCTGAGCCTGAGCAGTCTGGAACTCTGCCAACCCTCCTTGCTGCCCTGTTTGCAGACTGGTTCCATGTCTGCCTTTGCCAAGGCCCCAGGAAGCTCTGGGCTGGCTCTGGCCTTTCCAAGGGTTTGGGAGAGGTCTCCCAGTGACACTGCCCAGCCTTCTCAATAGCCCGGACACAAAAACCTTTGCAGTATCTCACACTGCCAGAGGAGTGCCCAGGACACAACACAGGTTGTCCTGGTGGTTCTGGAGAATGAGAAGGGATTTCTCCCTAGAGGCCAACCCTTCCAATTGGATTTGAGTGCAGCTGAAAGGTTCCCTCATCATTTTCCCCCAGTGCCTCCCTACCCTGAAAGTTTCTGGGCATCAGGCTGGAGCTGAGGGGGTTGGGCAGGTGCCTGAGGAGGGGGTAGAACAAGGGCTGTGTCCAACTGTGCCAGGAGGGCTGTGCTGGGCAAGGATGAGGAGGCTGCAGAAAACAGTGGCACTGGGGAGGGGAGAGGAGCAGCTGGAGAGACCTTGTGCCTGCCCACACTGGGCAGGAGCTGCCCCAGGATGGCACCTCTGAAGCACTCCCAGGATGTCCCTGTGAACAGGAGGGGAAGACTGGATCTGAAAATGGAACCTGGAAAGCAGAGAGCAGGAGTGTCATGGTGTCACTGCAGGAGAGTTCCAGCCCTGGAGCAAGGACACAGAAGAAGTGACCCAATACATGCACTGCCCTCAGAAGATCCCACAGCATCCTGGAGATGCTGTAAGGGAGCCCAGTTCTGCTTCACAAGTTCCCAGGGCCTGTCCCTGCCTGTGCTCCAAGGGCTTCCAGCCCACAGGACTGTGCTCAGAGAGCACTCAGGCCTTAGAGCGAGAAAGGGGCTCAGGAGGACAGTGTGGAAGTGGCAAGAGAGCAGCTCTGCAAAGACCAAGCCCTGCTGCTCCCTGGCAGTGCTGCTGGGCTGGGAATATTGTCCCCTTCCCATTTGCAAATACACCCTGTCCTGCAGTGTGCTGTCCTTTAGGAACAGCTAAGAAGAAGGGTCTTGGACAAAGATGGCACTGCAGGGTCCTTTATTTTGTTTAAATACTCAGAGAGCACAATTCATCATTTATACAGCCTCAGTGTCAAAATCAAAAGGTGGACACTACTTTAGAGGGCAGATGAATAATAATATTTAATTGCACAGAAAATTATTGCAAGAAGAATACAGTGACCTCCACGAAAACCTGAGCAGGAAGGCTGGGCCAATAAGGAGTCCCATTCTGAATGCTATGCACCAGAAAACAGGCACTTTATTGCTCCTGAAAAGCATCCAGTCATCATTTTCCTCAGGGCATCCTTGAGCTCCTGGTTCCTCAGGCTGTAGATGAGGGGGTTCAGTGATGGAGGAACCACCGAGTACAGAACTGATACAATCAGATTCAGGGATGGGGAGAAGATGGAGGGAGGTTTCAGGTGGGCAAATATGCCAGTGCTGGCAAACAGGGAGACCACAGCCAGGTGAGGGAGGCAGGTGGAAAAGGCTTTGTGCTGTCCCTGCTGAAAGGGGATCCTCAGCACAGCCCTGAAGATCTGCACATAGGAGAAAACAATGAAAATGAAACAACCAAATCCTAAACAGACACTAACCACAATGAGCCCAATTTCCCTGAGGTAGCCTGAGTGTGAGCAGGAGAGCTTGAGGATGTGTGGGAGTTCACAGAAGAACTGGCCCAGGGCATTGTCCTGGCACAGGGGCAGAGAAAATGTATTGGCTGTGTGCAGCAGAGAATAGAGAAACCCAGCAGCCCAGGCAGCTGCTGCCATGTGGGCACAAGCTCTGCTGCCCAGGAGGGTCCCGTAGTGCAGGGGTTTGCAGATGGCAACGTAGCGGTCGTAGCACATGATGGTGAGGAGGGAAAACTCTGCTCCAAGGAAGAAGAAAAAGAAAAAGACCTGTGCAGCACATCCCGTGTAGGAGATAGCTGTGGTGTCCCAGAGGGAATTGTGCATGGCTTTGGGGACAGTGGTGCAGATGCAGCCCAGGTCTGTGAGGGAGAGGTTGAGCAGGAAGAAGCCCATGGGGGTGTGCAGGTGGTGGTCGCAGGCTACAGCGCTGAGGATGAGGCCGTTGGCCAGGAGGGCAGCCAGGGAGATGGCCAGGAAGAGCCAGAAGTGCAGGAGCTGCAGCTCCCTCCTGTCTGCAAATGCCAGGAGGAGGAACTGGGGCATGGAGCTGCTGTTGGACATTTACTGCTTTTTAGCACAGGATCTGTTCAAAAAAGGAAAGGACAGGGAACAGTTAAGACCTCTGTGAAAAAGCCACTCCATTTCTACAAGAAATCAATGTGTCAAATGTCACCAAATGCACTGCCAAGCAGTCAGTTTTGCTCTGCTCCAGGGGGACATGGAATTTTTTGGTAGAGCTCTTACACACACAAGGAATGTCAGATGTAAGAGACCTTGAATACAAAAGTTCCATCTCTACACCCATGACTCAGAAGAGCTGGGGCTGCAGAGCAGAAGCTTAGTCTGAGTTTAGAATAATTGTATCTGTGTTTTCTATTTCTACCATCACACCTGGGAAAGTTCTTTTCCACTGCAGGAATCCTCATTTCTATGGCCCAGCAGAGCTGCAGGGAAAGGCCCCCAGAGCTGCCTGAATGCCCCCTCCCCAAGGCCTTTGGGAGCTCTTGCCCCCCACTCCCTGCCCAGGGCTCTGATGCCTGGAGCTGTCCCTGCCAGCAGCTGCTTCCCTTGGCCCAGGGCTGAAAAAGTGACACTGATGCTGTCTATAAGATAATTTCAATGTCTGACACTCTCAGGTTCAATCTCCTCTAATCTAACAGAGTTCATGTTTCACTGTCTCCTCCTATGCTCAGAGATAGATTTCTCTGTCACAGTCAGCACCCAGACAACCCAGAGTATAACACTGAAAGAACTGGTTCATTCTCTTGAAGGTACCTCCTGTCTGTCTGTGCCTTCTGGGAAATTTCCTGCTTTGATCTGGAGCTGTGACCAGCCCTCATCCCTGCAGCACACTTCAGAGATCAGAAGGACTCTGCCCTGCTCTGCCCTCCCAGGAGTTGTTCCTTCCTCACAGACCTTCTCCCCCAGCCCCCACCTTCCCACCCCACAGCCCAGGGAACCTTCTGGCCCTGGGCCTCTGATGGGGCAGCAGCAAGTCCTGCTCTGCAGCAGCTTCTCCTGCTGCACCCCAGCAAATCCAGCAGAGCCATCCTGACAGCTCCTGCCACTGCTGCCATTTGGCAGCTGGGAGAGGCACTTGCAGGAACTCACCTGCACTGCTCTGCAGACAGAGCCTGACCGTGGCAAAGGGCTGGCAAGGTTCCTGCCCTGAGCAGCTCTGCCCTGTCCTCCCAGCCCAGGATCCCTTGAACCTCCTGCTCCCTTCTCCTCTCTGCCCTTGCTGCCTGCAGCTCCTGCCCTGCTCTGCCATATGGCCACTTCCCCTGCACTGCAGCAACTGGGAGAGTCCTGCTGAAAGATCCTAGAAGCTGTGGGATGTGCCAGCTGTAGGAGATCCCTCCAGGAAGGCAAGTTGAACTTTCCTACAGCCAGAGAATTCTTTCTTCAAATCCTGGGAAGGTTTCTCCTGTAGTGAGAGCTCAGTCACCTCCCAGCCCAGGCTGCCTCTCATCTCTGCCTTCTCTCCTGTGCCCTGGGTGCTGCAGGCAGTGCCCTCAGCCCTGCTGGGCTGTGCAGAGGAGCTGCTCACCAGCAGACCTGACTCTTTGAAGCTCTTCTTGCTTGCCAGGAGCTCCCTGTGTGCCAGGATCCCGGCCCAGCTCAGCAGCACAGCAACAGCCCCAGGCAGCCCTTGCTCTGCTCCTCTGGGCTCCCTTCAGCTGTCCCTGGGGCTCCAGGGGAACCTGCTGGCACACAGCTGAAGGAAATAATGATGTGCCTTCTCTCACCTGGGCACAGACACTTCTTTCAGCACTGTCATTTCTCCAAACACACACAAAGTCCAAGAGTCCCCTTTTCATGTCCCATCATTAGACAGGAAACCCAGACAGTGCCCAGGAGGGATCTCCTTCACCTGCACTGAGGGAAGGGCCTCAGCTGAGTCAACAGAGGTGTCTCCTTGTGGCTCTGCAGACCTGGGGCCAGAAGGACACTCAGCTCCCTCCACAACCCCCATGGGCTGGGATTCCTCCTGCCCCACTTCAGTGGGCCCAAAACAGGCCCCTGCAGGTGACTCCTTGTCCCAGCTCCCCTGGCAATGAAGGAAGACCAAAGCCAGGAGTGACCTGCTGGGACACAAAGCCCTGGTTCCTTCTGAGGGGTCAGAGGTGACCGAGATTCCTGGTGGGAACTGCAGGCTCCAGTGGAGCAGTTCCTAGGGACAGGGCAGCAGCTGTGGGATCTTCTTGGAGGCTGCTGGGACATTGCTTTGGCCAACTTCAGTGGCAGAAGGTGCCCACATGTAGGACAAGGGAACCTGTCACTGTTCCTTCTGTCCAGGGCAGCACCTAGAGGTGCTCAGGTGACCAAATGGAGTCAGGTGGCACAGGGAGAGAGGTCTCTCTCTTGTTCTTTCTCAGGGTATTTTCTACATGTCCTTGGAGTACAATGGCCATTGTCTCATGGACATCCCTTCACTGCTGAACCTAATTGAGGGCAGCTGAGCCTGGATTGAACAGCCAAAGAGGGGCCTGTAGTGCCAGGGGAGGTGCCAGGGCTCTGCAGCACAAGTGCAGCAGCTGCCCTGGACAGCACAGGGCCTGTGCAGGGACCCCGTCCCCATTCCCAGCAGTTGTGGGACAGGCACCACCCAGGGCTTCTCAGACACATTGGGGGCCTTTGGGGCAGGGAGTGAATCCCAGCCCTGCAGGGACACAAAGGCTGTCCCTTCTCTGCCCAGCCAAGGCCGGGCCAGGCACGAGTCCAAAGCACATCAGCCCAGGCTGTCCACACTTGTTTCCTCCCTCTGCTGGCTCTTCTCTCCCCCAGCATTTCAGCAGCACGTGCTGATCTCCTCAGGGATCAGGCCTGGGATTTTCCCCCTGGGCCTGAGTCCCAGCACGTTCACCCCCAAGGCCATTGTCAGCAAAGCCTCTGCACAGCCCAGCTCTCGGGGCTTTCAGAGCAGCTTTCCCCACTGCAAGTCTGTTCTTACCCCGGTGCCCCACTGAGGGGCTGCAGCCAGACAGGCCCCAATGCCCTGCGTGTGGGGCACAGGCAGGAGGAGCTGCAGCCCCAAGTCTCTCTTCATTCCACTTGCAGGCAATAACAGCCCAGGCCTGCTGAGACAGTTCCCAGGTTGCAGGGCTGTGATGGGTTGGGAGAGAAGGCCAAGGAGACACAGGAGAGAAAGAGCAGGAGAGAGGTGTCCTCAGCGGGAAGGAGCTTCTTGGACCTGTGGAGCTGCTCTAGGAGATGAAGAAATGGGGTGACGTTTTGTGGGTGAGGGTGAGAGAAGAGACTGGTTTGGGTGACCTTGTGGAGTGAGACAAAGAGCCCATTCCAGTTGGCTTTGATAACCCTGGAATTCACTGGAAAGGCACCATGACAGGATGCAAAGAGTCCCAGAGGTTTGTGCAGGGTCTTGGTGAAGACACCCCTTGGGACACAGGCCTTTAGAGCACAGCTGCTCTAAAGGTTGGTGGACAACAGGGAGGCTCATCTGCATCTGCTTCTCTCCAAGAGGAACCAAGAGGTTGCCATAGTAACTGCCCATAGCAATGGAATGCATGGTGGTTGCCATGGTAACTATCCATAGCAATGGGAATGTATGCTGGTTGCCATGGTAACTGACCATAGCAATGGGAATGTATGATGGTTGCCATAGTAACTGACCGTCAAAATGGAAATGTGTGATGGTTGCCATGGTAACCGACACAACACAACTGTGTGATGGTTACCATGGTAACCGACTATAGTGATGGGATTGTTTAATGGTTCCCATGGTAACTGACTGTAGCAACAGGATTGTACGATGGCTGCCAGAACTGACCGTAGCAACACGACTGTGTGATGGTTGCCATGGTTACCAACTGTAGTGATGGGAATGTTTGATGGATGCCATTGTAACTGACCTTGGCATTGGGAATGTATGCTGATTGCCATGGTAACTGACTGTAGCAGTGGGAAGTATGATGGTTGCCATGGTAAGCAACAGTAGCAATGGGAATGTATGATGGTTGCCGTGGTAACTGAACGTAGACATGTCAACTTATGCTGGTTACCATGGTAACTGACTGTGGCAATGGGAATGTATGATAGTTGCTATGGTAACCGACTGTAGTAATGGAAATGTGTGATGACTGCCATGCTAACTGACTGTAGAAACAGTAATGTATGATGGTTTCCATGGTAACTGACTGTAGCAACGGGAATGTATGATTGTTGCTATGGTATCCGACCATAGTAATAAGAATGTATGATGGTTGCCATGGTAACTGACTTTACCAGTGTAAGGTATGATGGTTGCCATGGTAACTAACCAGAGCAATGGAAATGTGTTATGGTTGCCATGGTAACCGACTGTAGCATCGTGACTGTCTGATGGTTGCCATGGTAACTGACTGTAGCGACGGGAGTGTTTTATGGTTGCCATGGTAACTGACCGTAGCAACAGGAATGTATACTGGTTGCCATGGTAAACGACCATAGCAATGAGATTGTATGATGGTTGCCATGGTAACTGACCATGGCAATGGAAATGTATGCTGGTTGCCATGGTAACTGACCGTAGCAATGAGAATTTGTGCTGTTTGACATGGTAACTGACTGTAGCAATGGGAATGTGTGATAGTTGCCATGGTAACCGACCATACTAATGGAAATGTGTGATGATTGCCATTGTAACTGACTGTAGAAATGGGAATGTATAATGGTTGCCATGGTAACCGACTGTCGCAACAGGAACATATGATAGTTGGCACGGTAACTGACTGTGGCAATGAGAATGTGTGATGGTTGCCATGGTAACCGACCATAGCAATGAGACTGTATGATGGTTGCCATGGTAACTGCACATGGCAATGGAAATGTATGATGATTGCCATGGTAACTCACGCTAAGAATGGGAATGTATGATGTTTGCCATGGTAACTGACCATAGTGATGGGAAATGTATGATGGTTGCCATGGTAACTCAGCTTAGCAATGGGAATGTATTATTGTTGCCATGGTAACTGACAGTGACAATGGGAATGTGTGATTGTTGCCATGGTCAACGATTGTAGCAAAAGGAATGTATGCTGGTTGCCATGGTAACTGACCGTAGCAATGGGAATGTATGATGGTTGCCATGGTAACTGACTGTGGCAATGGGAATGTATTCTATTTCCAAGGTAACTGACCGTAGCAATGGGAATGTATGGTGGTTGCCATGGCAACTGTGATTTCCTTAGACTATGAGCACGACATTTTCATCTGCAAAAACATCTGTGAGTGTCCAGAAATCTCCCAAGATGGGCTTTAAAGGTCTCAAGCACATGAGCACTAGAGAGGGGCTAAGGAGCTGTGGCCTCACTGGTGTGGAGACTGAGGACAGTACAGGACAGCCCTGAGAGGGCTTGAAGCGAGGGTTTAGAGCTGATGGATCCTTTTGTCAGAGCAGAAAAGAGCATGACACAGAAAGAATTAATGCCAAGTGCAGCTGGGGAGGTCCTGAGTGGACACGAGGAAAAAGGAATTTCATTCCATGGAAAACACTGTGCTGCAACACATCACCCAGGAGGAGTCTGGATGAGCCCAAGGCTTTGTGTGTGCAGGAAGAGCCAGGGAGGACGCAGAGATGTCAGTGCAGGAAGGTGCCAGCCAGGTGGGGCAGCCGGGGGGATGACGACAGCCTGCAGGGAAAGGGGCAGGGCATGGACACCGTAGGACAGCCTGGGCTGGAGAGGAGACAGGGATGGGGAGAAGCTGAAAGGCCCTGACAGAGCCACCTTCTGCAGGCCTTTGGCCATGGCTGCTGTCTGTGCCCCTGATGCCAGGAGGGGAGTGGCCCTTGCAGCCCTGGGGCCTTATGGCCTCCTTGTCCCTGCTCAGCAGCCTGGCAGGTGCCACCCCATGGTCCTGCCCTTGGCATTGCACATCCCACATCCCAGTGCCCCAGGAAGAACCCTGAGGAATGAGGCAGGGACAGCATCTGCCTTCCCAGGGGCTGAGGGTCAGGGCTTGGCCCGTTGGATTAAAGAAACATGTCAAAGTTTATTCTGCATTAGAGCCACCTTTCCCTTGCTTGTCCATCCTTGTCATCACTGTCTGCAGTTTTCTGTTCCAACTGGAATCTGGGGACACTTTCACAGTCATGTCCTTCAGTGGGACCCATTAACAGTACAAGAAACTTCAGTATTTCAAACTCAGTTCCTCTCAGGGACTGAGTCTCATGTAAACAACATCAATCCCCCTGAGGGTCATGAAATGCCTGGGGCTGTTGCTGTGCTGCTGAGCTGCGTCAGGCTCCTGGCACACAGGGAGCTCCTGGCAAGCAAGAAGAGCTTCAAAGAGACAGCTCTGCTGGTGAGCAGCTCCTCTGCACAGCCCAGCAGGGCTGAGGGCACTGCCAGGGCAGCTCAGGGACACCAGCAGGGCACAGACAGAGCTTCAAGGGGCTCAGCACTGGCAGGATGGCTGAGAGCTCCCCGCAGGAGGAATCTTGGCAGGGTGCACATGGTGAGTCTGTGGCTGCAGGGCAGTGCAGGGGCAGCTCCTGGAGGCATCTCCTGAAGCTGGCCCAGCCCCAGCTGATGGGATGGGTGAGCAGGGGCTGTTTTGGGGCACTTTGGAAGAGCTGTGAAGCCGGGGGTGCAGCCAGGGGCGCCCAGGGCTGTGGGGCAGAGCAGGGTCCTGCAGCCCAGGGTGCTGTGCTGGGCAGGGACTCTGCTGCCTGCCAGGGGCAGCTCTCAGCCGGCCTGGGGAGCTGCTGCCAGGGCTGGGGCAGAAGGGCTGTGGGCAAGGAGCAAACCTGGCAGCTAAGGTAGGATCTTTTCCATGTCTCCCTGTTGCAGGGTCAGACCTGCTCACAGACCACTACATGATACTGAACGGAGAAGTTTTTGCAAAGCTCACAAAAGACACGGGCTACAGGAAAGGAATTAGTCCTGAGGTGTGTTTCCTGCTTAGGCATTGTAGCAGAGACATTGTTCTCTCAGTTCAGGAGGCTGCACTGAAATTCCAACTCTTTTACTCTCAGACATGAATATTTCAGACAGGATCAGAAATGAGCACAGGATCCTGGGCAGTGCTGAGCCTTCTTTTGGGGGTGGGCACTCTCCTGTCCCAGCCCTTGACTTCCCTGCAGGAGGGCTCCTGTCCTGCTCTGTCCAGCACAGCTGCACCTCTGGGCTGGCACAGGGGACACTTCACAGAGCTGCCCTTTCAAGCAGCACTGCCCTGCTCTCAGCACAGATCTTGGTGGGGTTTTTAAAGAGGAATCTGTGTGTGAAGTCCTCTTCAAGGCAGCCCAAGGGAAAGTGCAGGGCAGATGGGAAACAGGTTGAGAGGCACTGCAGCTCTCCTGGCCCTGCAATAAGCAATGGAGAGCTCAGCCCTTCTGCCTGTCCTGTCTCAACACTCTTCAGATTTGTCATCAGAAAAATTTGCCCCTAAAAAAACACCCCCCAGGTGTTATAACTGTAACCAAAAAATCCAGTCAAAATTATTTTAAGGATACACTGTGCCTCTCTCCTGCAGCCAAAATTTCTCCAAGACAACAGTACAGGAATTGAACTTTTCCATCAAAGCTGGGTTCCCTGTGACATCCCCTGTGATCATGAGAGCTGTCCCAAACCAGTTCCGTGTCTGCACTGCAGCAGAGCAAAGCTGAGTCCTTGGCAGCACATGGGCAGAGCTCCTGCTCCTCACAGCACCCTCAGAGAGCACAAACCAGAGAAAAGAAATGCCTTGACTTGGAGGGGATTTCCCTGAAAACTGCACTGGCTTTGCTGAGAGGGGGCTGTCTTAATTGTTCCCTGTGCTTTCCTTTTCAGAACAGACCCTGTCCTAAGGAACGGCAAATGTCCAACAGCAGCTCCCTCACCCAGTTCCTCCTCCTGGTGTTGGCAGACAGGCGGGAGCTGCAGCTCCTGCACTTCTGGCTCTTCCTGGCCATCTCCCTGGCTGCCCTCCTGGCCAACGGCCTCATCCTCAGCGCCGTAGCCTGCGACCACCACCTGCACACCCCCATGGGCTTCTTCCTGCTCAACCTCTCCCTCACAGACCTGGGCTGCATCTGCACCACTGTCCCCAAAGCCATGCACAACTCCCTCCGCAACACCACAACCATCTCTTACACAGGATGTGTTACACAGGTCTTTCTGCTTGTCTTCTTTCTTGGAACAGAGTTTTCCCTCCTGACCGTCATGTGCTATGACCGCTACGTTGCCATCTGCAAACCCCTGCACTACGGGACCCTCCTGGGCAGCAGAGCTTGTGCCCACATGGCAGCAGCTGCCTGGGCCACTGGGTTTCTCACTGCTCTGCATCACACAGCCAATACATTTTCCCTGCCCCTGTGCCAGGGCAATGCCCTGGGCCAGTTCTTCTGTGAACTCCCACACATCCTCAAGCTCTCCTGCTCACACTCAGGCTACCGCAGGGAAATTGGGCTCATTGTGGTTAGTGCTTTTTTAGGGTATGGTTTTTTCATTTTCATTGTGTTCTCCTATGTGCAGATCTTCAGGGCTGTGCTGAGGATCCCCTCTCAGCAGGGACGGCACAAAGCCTTTTCCACCTGCCTCCCTCACCTGGCCGTGCTCTCCCTGTTTATCAGCACTGGCATATTTTCCAACCTGAAGCCCCCCTCCATCTCCTTCCCATCCCTGGATCTGATTGTGTCTGTTCTGTACTCAGTGGTGCCACCAGCACTGAATCCCCTCATCTACAGCCTCAGGAGCCAGGAGGTCAAGGATGCCATAAGGAAAACACTGACTGGATGCTTTTCCGGAGCAATTATGTGCCAGGTTTCTGATGTGTAGCATTCAGAATGGGACTCCTTAATGGACCAGCCTTCCTGCTCAGGTTTTTCGTGGAGGTCATCAGGTTGTTCTTGCAATAATTTTCTGTGCAATTAAATATTATGCATCTACCTTCTAATTTAGTGTCTACCCACTGAATTTGTCCCAGACATGTACAAATGGTGAATTGTGCTCACTGAGGATTTTAACAAAATAAAGGACCCTGCAGTGCCTTCTTTGTCCAAGACCCTTCTTCTTAGATGTTCCTAAAGGACAGCACACTGCAGGACAGGGGGTATTTGCAAATGGGAAGGGGACAATAATCTCAGCCCATCAGCACTGCCAGGGAGCAGCAGGGCTTGGTCTTTGCAGAGCTGCTCTTTGCCACTTCCACACTGTCCTCCTGAGCCCCTTTCTTGCTGTAAGGCCTGAGTGCTCTCTGAGCACAGTCCTGGGGGGTGGAAGCCCTTGGAGCACAGGCAGGGACAGGCCCTGGGAACTTGTGAAGCAGAGCTGGGCTCCCTTACAGCATCTCCAGGATGCTGTGGGATCTTCTGAGGCCACTGCATGTACTGGGTCACTTCTTCTGTGACCTTGCTCCAGGGCTGCAACTCTCCAGCAGTTTCCCCATGACACTCCTGCTCTCTGCTTTCCAGGTTTCATTTTCAGATCCAGTCTTCCCCTCCTGTTCAAAGGGACATCTTGTGAGTGCTTCAGAGCTGCCATCCTGGGGCAGCTCCTGCCCAGCGTGGGCAGGCACAAGGTCTCTCCACCTGCTCCTCTCCCCTCCCCAGTGCCACTGTTTTCTGCAGCCTCCTCATCCTTGCCCAGCACAGCCCTCCTGGCACAGTTGGACACAGCCCTTGTTCTACCCCCTCCTCAGGCACCTGCCCAACCCCCTCAGCTCCAGCTTGATGGCCAGAAACCTTCAGGGCAGGGAGGCACTGGGCAAAATGCTGAGCAAACCTTTCAGCTGCACTCAAATCCAATTGGAGGGGTTGGCCTCAAAGAAGAAATCCCTTCTCATTCTCCAGAACCACCAGGAGAACTTGTGTTGTGTCCTGGACACTCCTCTGGAAGTGTGGGCTATGGAAAAGCTTTTGGTGTCAGGGCTATTGAGATGTCTGGGCAATGTTACTGGGAGACCTCTCCCAAACACTTGGAAAAGCCAGAGCCATCCCAGAGCTTCCTGGGGCCTTGGGAAAGGCAGACATGGAAGCAGTCTGCAAACAGGGCAGCAAGGAGGGTTGGCAGAGTTCCAGACTACTCAGGCTCAGCAGGGAAGGGGATAGGGCAAGTCCTCCTGCAGCCATTGCCAGGCATGGGAAGGACAAGGCAGGGATTGCAGAACCCCTGTGGGAGGCAAAAGAAGGGGATGTTTTGTGCCCAGACTTTATCAAGGCCCTTGACATGGTCTTCTGTGGTGTCCTAATGGCCAGACTGGTGAGAGCTGGACTGAAGATGTGGTGGGTGGGAAGTTGGCTGAATGAAGAGTGTCAAATAAAATCCATGGTACAAAGTCCTCTTGGCAGCAACTTCCTGGTGAAATCCCTCAGTGACCAGCCCTTGAACAACACTATAGAACATCTTTGTTATCTCTCTGTACAATGGGATAAAATGTGTTTTCAAGTCCTTTGTGGATGATTCCAAATTTCAGGGAGCCCTTGAGCAACCTTTCCTGGTTTAAAGACATATTGGGGCAGGAACTCCAATAAAATGAATTCACTCCTCTTTTATTCCCCACCACTACAAAATACAAGGAGGTATAAGTGAAAAAAATAACAGTTGACTGACAGGAAATATAACAGCAAAACCAGAAATACCAACAAAACAGTTCAAAGCTACAACAGAGAGGGAAATTGCCTCCGCTGTCTCCCCCTGTCCCAACTCCCTTTTGTAAACAGGTGAGAACAGGGATCAATACATGCCTCCCTTTCCCCTTTTCCCTCTGAATGAACAAAGAAAAAAAAAAACAAAACCATGGGAAAGAGGGGGCAAAGCAAAATCTGGGAAACTCTCTGGTCTGAGATCAGTTGTGCTGCCCAAGAACACGCTGACTCCAGAGGTGTCCAAGCGGGGCAGAGCCGGCGACTCCGGTCCGTGCGGCGGCGGGGGGGAGGCAGCGGCTCTGCTTGATTCCATGGAGTTCTGGGGAGGCAGAGTGGCCCCTTGGTTCCACGAGGCTCTGAGATGTCCCATGATTCCTTTTGTCCCAAAGAGACCCTGCATGTCACAATGGTCCCTTGGTTCCATGAGATTCCACAGTGTCCCTGCATTCCTTTGGTTCCATGAGGCCCTGCAGTGTCACGGTGCCACTTGATTCCGGGACATTACAAAGAATCAGAATGGCCCCTTGATTTAAGGCCAAATGCACATGGGGCTGCCTTGGGGGGAGTGTGGGCACCCAGACAAGGGAGTTGTCACCCCCTGGACTCAGCCCTGGGGTCACCACATCTGGACTGGTCTGTCTGTCTGTGAGGTTCCCCATTCTGGAGGAATGAGGAAGAACTGGAGAGGGTCTAGAGCAGATCTGACAGGATGGAGCTTTTCTCTGTTTTGGAAAAAGAATGAAATCTCCACAGAGTAGCATTGAAAGTTCAGACTGAAGGTGAGGAAAAAGAAATATCACTCAACGGGGAGCCTTGTGCTGCAAGAGGTCACCCAGAGGGAGTCAGGATCAGCCCATGGCTTTGTGTTCCAGGGAACAGCCAGAGCTGGTGCAGAGACATCAGGGAGGGTCTAGAAATGCTGCTGGGAGGGGGTGGGAAAGCAGGAGGGGTGTGTGCAGCCTGCAAGGCCAGAGCAGCAGCAGGGCCAGGGCAGGACAGCCTGCAGGAGAGATGGCCAAGGGCTCTGGCAGGGCTGCAAGGCCCAAAGGCACCCAGGCCTTTGTCCCCTTGCCTCTGGCAGCTGCCTCTGCCACTCAGGCCACCACAACCAACTTGCCTGGCAGGTTCTGCACTTGGTTTCTGCCTCGCCCCTCCCTCAGCAGCCTGGCAGGGGCTGCCCAGTTTTGGGCCTTTGTTGTTCCTCCCCCTCCCATCCCAGTGCCCCCCAAACAGCCCTGAGCCAGCCGGGAGGGACAGGATCTGCTGGGCCAGGGCCTGGGGCTCAGGCCTTGGCCTTTGTGCTCCACAAAACCAAGGCAGGCTTTGCTCAGCATTGCAGGGGCCTGCCCAGAGCCTTTGTCTGCCTGCACTCCTGGCCTCCAAGGAGCTGCTCCAAGGAGTCCCTGGGGAGGCTTTGTCAGTGCCTGCCCTCAGTGGGGCCCAGCAATGCTTCAAGGCACTTGGACTTTGGCTTCTGACTTCTTCAGCAGCTTCTTCAATCTTCTGTCAGTACCTCAGGACCATGGGCTGGGCTGCAAACACACCGTGGGGCTCATTAAATTCCAGAAATCCCTCAGGATCTCTTTGTCTTCCTTTAATTGTCTTCAAAGCAATTTGAAAACAAGTCTTCCAAGTTTGTACTTTTTTTGTTTTAATTCAATTATGGATATTTTGTAGTTCAGAGAAGAGGTGATAGAGGTGTTCTCCAAGTGATCTTGATGCTGAGTGTCTCCTCAGGAGACCACACTGACCCTGGATGATCAACCTTGCTCCTCACCCCCCAACCTCACCAGTTCTGCCATGGCCCATCTTGGACTGACAACTGATGCAGCTCTAAACACACTGTGGGACCCATTAAAACACTGTCAAACAAGTTATTTCCCTTCCTTTCATTGTCTTCAAGACTTGTTCAGCTAATTGGAGTTGTTTTGTAGTTTAGTTAATGAAGAAGATTTTGAAGTGGAAGTCATGAAAAATATATATTTTTTGATGAAAGAGAATGATTTACACAGAGCCTTGGGATGCAAGAGGGTCAGGGCACAAAGGATTTGGATCCAAAGATAAGGGGCAAAAGAGATTAGTAGCACTTAATCATTGACCAAGTGAACAATTATCAAGTGGTTCAATAACATTTGCTACAATTTTAACAGTGACTGAATTACAGATTCACAATAACAACATTCATCATCATCATGGCCAGGTTTCGCGAACGAAGATTTGGGACGGCTCTATCCACATTTATTACAGGCACGCTGGTGGCTAATGAGGCCAATATGAGATAGACATAACTGATTGCAAAAGGCACAGCAGAAAGACTCCTTAGGTGGTATATTCTGCAAGACACGGTTCTTTCTGCGTTGTCTTTTCTCCTCAAGGGTGATCCTGCGTGCGTTCTCAAAAGCATCAGCTGCGTTATAGATGGTGTGTCTCCAGGCCTCCCAACTGGAGGTCAGAGTAGACCAGTTATGATGATCAATATGGCCAAGGCTAAGATGTTGTTTCAGGGAGTCCTTGTATCTTCTCTTTGGGGCTCCTTTCTTGCAGCAGCCAGTGGCAAGTTCACCACAGAGCAAGATCTTAGGGAGGCAGTGGTTGGTCCTTCATCCTGGAGACGTGCCCTGCCCAGCACAGCTGTGTTCTCATCAACATGGCCTCAATACTTGTGACTGCTGCTTGTTCTAGAACAGATGTATTGGTCACATAATCTGACCAGTGAATGTTTAGGATTGTGCAAAGGCAGCGTTGATGGAAGCGTTCTAAGAGACGTAGGTGGTGGTGGTAGATGACCCATGATTCAGATCCGTATAAGAGAGTGGACAGCACTATGGCTCTGTAAACACTGATCTTCAAGTGTTTATAACGCCAAACTCTTTTATGAAGCTTTCCAAAAGCTCTCTATGCCTTTGCTAACCTGTTGTCTATCTCTCGGTCAATCTCACCATCCGAAGAGATGAGGCTACCCAGGTAATTAAACTGCTGAACTGGTTTGAGCACTGATTGGCCAATGGTGATATGGGGATGAAGGAAGACTTACTGAGGTGCAGGTTGATGGAGAACCTCTGTCTTCTTTAAGCTGACTTCCAGCCCAAAGAACTCAGCAGCGTCTGCAAAGCAGGATGTTAAACACTGCAGAGCTGCTTCTGTGTGTGCAACAAGGGCAGCGTCATCAGCATAAAGCAGCTCCCGGACAAGATGGTTTAAGGTCTTGGTGTGGGCCTTCAGTCGCCTTAGGTTGAAAAGGCTTCCATCAGTACGGTATCGAATGTAGATCCCGTCCTGATCATCGAGGTCTGCCGTGGCCCTTTGGAGCATCCTGCTGAAAAAGATTGTGAATACGGTTGGTGCAAGAACGCAGCCTTGTTTCACACCACTGGTTATTAGAAAGGGCTCAGAAAGTTCATCGCCATATCTGACTTGGCCGTGCTGATCCTCATGGAGTGAGATGATTATTTTAAGGAACTTGGAGGGACAACCTAAACGTTCCAAAATCTGCCACAGACCTTTTCTGCTCACAGTACCAAAAGCCTTGGTGAGGTCGACAAAGACATAGAGACTTTTGTTCTGTTCCCTACACTTCTCTTGCAGTTGTCTGAGAAAAAACACCATGTCTGTGGTGCTCCTGTTGGCTCTGAAACCACACTGACTTTCAGGTAGCATTCCTTCTGCTCTCGGGTATTAGTATGTTCAAGAGTATTCTTGCCAGGATTTTGCCAGCAATGGAGAGCAGAGTAATACTACGGTAATTTGAGCAGTCTGATTTAGTACCTTTCTTTTTATACAAAGTGATGATGACTGCATCTCGAAGGCCTGATGGTAGTTCGCCTGGTTCCCAACAGCGCACCACAAACTCATGAAATTTAGCATGGAGTGCAAGGCCCCCACGTTTCCAGACTTTGGGTGGAATTCCATCAACCCCAGCTGCCTTGCTGATTTTCACCTGCTATATGGCCTTAAGGGTTTCTCCTAAAGTGGGGGCAGTATCCAATTCATATTTCACTGGTTGTTGTGTGATGGACTGAATTGCTGAGTCTTGGACTACACAGTTGGTGCTGAAAAGAGTCTGAAAGTGTTCAGACCATCGATTCAGAATGGAGGTTTTATCTGTTAGAAGCGTTTGCCCATCAGCACTGAGTAGAGTGCTTTGGGCTTGGTATGTAGGCCCATATGCTGAATAAAGGACTATCTTCTTGTGTATACATATATATACACACACACTGAACAGAATGAAAATTGGAACCAAAAATGAAGTTGAAGTCTACTCAACTGTTGGTCATAAAGTGGAATTAAGTTTAGGAGAAAACATAACCTAATTAGGAGGTTATGAAAGGCACATTAGTATGTGCTGGAAAAGTAATTTTTATATATGAAAACTATTTTATGCTTTATATTATCTGTATAATACACAGTCTTACACAAACAAACCAAGGATGTGCATGAAGTTCACACTAAAGCTCTGTACTATATCTATTGCAGTGCTGCATTCAGGTTACATTTGACCTGCAGGTGTAATGGAACCTCAGCAGAGTACAAGAGGGCAATCAAGAAAATAATGATCTTGGGGTGGCAAAGAGGTTTCTCTACATTGCTTTTCTGTGATGAAGAAATCACTGTCCCAGAGAAATCTTTGCAGGTGACAGGCTTGAAAAGGAAACACCTTCACAGCCAGAGCGAGGAGATCAGAAACCTTGCAAAATTCAACTGCAGCCAATGTGGAGGAATCTGACTTAGTCTTGGTTTTAAATATGACTAATGCTTCTCTTCCTTTAGCAGACGCACTAATTCATTTCTATAACCTGCAGCCTCCCCCAAAGTGCAGAAACTCCAGAAGTGAAATTTGTTGAAGCTGAACATCAGATGAAAAGCTTCAGGCCTCTTCCAGCACGATTTCATCAGCTCTACCTCCTCAAGAAGTCAGGAAAAAAAATACAGCTACATGAAAAGTAAATGAGCAGCTTTTTCTTACTCTGAAACCAGAAAATAATGACATGAAACCCAGATCAAATGCAGCACTATCACTTGTCTTTCCAAATGCCAGCATTAATTCTCTCTCTTGCAGCTCCCAGAGACTTGTCATCCTGATTATCTTCCCCATGCCCTTGGGGGCATTTTTGGAGCCAATTTACACTTCTAATATTTTTTTCTCTCCTGGAGAGAGAACTGATTTTGCCTGCACATTGTAATCCTTTCAGAAGAACTTTTCCCTTTTCCCCCTAGTTTTCCTCACTTGTTGTTATTACTTTTTTCCCCCTAAGTTTAAAAATTAAAGCCTTTACTCTGAAAGAGGGTGAAGGAAGAATGAAGAAGCTTCAAACCAAGGAGAAAAGCCTTAAAATCCGAATTTCTGTGAACAGCACAACAAGTCTCCTCCTGCATTAATGCCACCTCACGAAATGGCAACGGCCTCTGCAGGCAGCTGCCTAAAAACACCCACGGCTCCTCAGGAAAACAGAAATGCAATTGTTATATTTTTTTTCCCCCCCTAAAGATTTAATTTTTCTCTCTTCACATTCAGCCCCTCGGTGACTCCCGAGAGCCCTCTGCAAAGCCATAAACTGACTTTTGGAGGAGCTTTTGGACACCCCCGGGATCCTCCCCCGCGCTGCCGTGGGGCCCGTGGGTGTGTGAGGGGCTGAGGGGTCGAGCGCCTGGACACTGATAAATAAATATCAGCAGGCAGGGATACGGGCCCGCCCCCGCCGCGCTGCGCAAACGGCGCAGAAATACGCAAACGGCGTAAGATGGCACCGCTGGCGGCAATGGAGCGGCGCTACGCAAATCGCGTAAGGGGGTCGGCAATGCCCGCGGCGCTACGCAAACGGCGTAAGGGGGCGCCGGTAACGGCAATAGAGAGAGTTACGTAAGTTGCGTAAGGCTACGCAAATGGCGCAAGGTCACTGCCCTCAGCGCTACGCAAATGGCGGAAGGACCCCGGTGGCTTCCTAAGGGCTCGCGGACCTTTCCCGGTTCATCCCAGTCCTCTCCAAAGGGCTCCCAGTCCCTTCCTAAGGGCTCCCAGTCCATCCCAGTCCGCCCCAGTCCGCTCCTAACGCCGCTGCCCACAGCGCTACGCAAACGGCTTAAGGGGCTCTGCCGTTGCCCACAGCCCTACGCAAAGGGCGTAAGGGGCTCTGCCATTGCCCACAGCCCTACGCAAACGGCGTAAGGGGGCGCCAGTAACGGCAAGGGAGGGGAGCTACGTAAACTAAGTAAGGCTACGCAAATGGCGTAAGCGCCCTGCCCTCAGCGCTACGCAAATGGCGGAAAAGCCCCGGTTCCTTCCTCGGGGCTCCCAGTTTATCCCAGTACCTCCCAGTCCTTTCTTAAGGGCTCCTAGTTCATCCCAGCTATCGCCGCGTTCTCGCGCTTCCAGAATTTTCTCCCTCCGCTTCCCAAATATAAAAGGGACTTTCTGTGCTGAACACCGAGCCGGGAGCACTGATGGGCTCGGCGCAGGGGCCGTGTGGTATTTGGTTTCTCTACAGTTCGTGTTTTTATAATGAAGGGGGAAGGGAAGGAAGGGAGCCGCTCCTACCAGCACGTCAATAATCTGCTGCAAAGGACTGGAGCTCTCAGAGCCAATTAGTCCTCCAGTGAACCATTTAGCTGCTGAAATAAATCCAGTCCCAGGCACAGAATGAGCAGGATTCGAGACAGAAAAGCCTGTGTGGGTACTCAGGGCATTGAGCTCATGCGGATTTGTGCACAGGTGCAACTTGGTACATTTTAGTACTGAGTGCTTTTGATACACAAACTGGCCACCGAAACTCCCTCGGATCACAGTGTGCAAAGTTGGGACAGCTTTATCCAGAACACATGACCACACAATTTCTCAAAGCTGGATCAGAATCTGTGCCAGCCTGTGGTGGAACCATGAAAGCCACCCACAGGAGTTGCATTTCCCATTCGGATATCAGGTGGGGACAAGTCCCTGCCACAGGAATGGTAAATCCATGGTGGGGTGGGAAGGGCCAAGATGCTGCCCTGGCAGAGAAGGGTGGATGTGCCACTGCAACATCTCCCAGCAATGCTGCTGTGGGTGGAAAAACACCATTAAGGTGGGACAAAGTCTAGGAAAGCAACTGCAGAGTCTGTCTCCTCTAAATGTGATGTCTCCATCATCCAGACACAAAGCCATGCTTTGGACCTCCCTGCACCAGTCTTGCTTTTCCAGCTCCTTAAGTGCATCAGAACAAGACCAAAAAAATTACTTCTTTTTATATTCTTGTAGTGAGTTGACCCTGGCCAGATACCAGGTACCCACTAAAGCCACTCTCTCACTCTCCCTCTGCAACTGGGCAGAGGAGAGAGAAAAAAAAAAAACCAAACAAACCAGCTAAAAATTCATAAGTAGAGATAAGAGCTGGGAGAGGTCAGTGACTGATCACCTTCATGGGCAAAACAGACTCCAAGTGGGAATAGTACTTAAATTTATTACTAACAGGATAAGAGCCAAAGAGTGAGAAATAAAACAGTCTTAAAAACACCTTCCCCTCACCCCTCCTTCCATGTTCTCCCTCCTTCCCCCCAGCAGTGCAGGGGGACGGGAATGCGGGTCACGGTCAGTTGTTTCTGCCGCTGCTCAGGGAGAGGAGTTGGAGTCCTTTCCCTGCTCCCATGGGGTCCCTCCCGCGGGAGACAGTCCTTGATGGACCTCTCCAACGTGAGTCCATCCCTCGAGCAGCAGCTCTTCCCAACCTGCTGTCCCGTGGGTCACTCCTCCATGGGGTCAGTCCTTCACGGATGAGCTGTACTTGCGTGGATCCCCCACAGGGGCCATGAGTCCTGCCCGGGAAAAACCTGCTCCAGCCTGGGCTTCCCTCTCCATGGGCTGCAGGTCCTTGCCAGGACCCTGCTCCATCCTGGGCCTGCCACGGGGTCACAGCCTCCTTCCTGCATCCACCTGCTGCAGCGTGGGAGCCTCCATGGGCTGCAGGGGGGTCTCTGCACCCCGATGGTCCCCCACGGGCTGCAGGGGGGTCTCTGCACCCCGATGCTCCCCTATGGGCTGCAGGGGGGTCTCTGCACCCCGATGGTCCCCCACGGGCTGCAGGGGGGTCTCTGTACCCCGATGCTCCCCCATGGCCTGCAGGGGGGTCTCTGCACTCCGATGCTCCCCCATGGCCTGCAGGGGGGTCTCTGCACCCCGATGCTCCCCCAGGGGCTGCAGGGGCACAGCTGCCCCACCCTGCTCTGCCCCACGGGCTGCAGGGCCTCAGCTCCAGTGCCTGGAGCACCTCCTGCCCCTCCTCCTGCCCTGCCCTTGGGGTCTGCATTGCTGTTCCCATGTTTTCATTTTGCTCTTTCCTGGCTGGAACTCCTTCTGTGCCACAACTTTCTGTTCCTAAATATGTTATCCCAGAGGTGTTACTGTCACTCCTGACTGGCTCGGCCTTGGCCAGCAGCAGGAATTCCATCCTGGAGCCAACTGGCATTGGCTCCACGGGACAGGGGAAGCTTCTGGCAGCTTCTAACAGAAGCCAGCCCTGTAGCCCCCCCGCTACCAAAACCCAACCACAGAAACCCACTGCACCCAGTTACTTCCACTTGCCCCAGGATGGTTCCAGTTTCCATCAGGATGATCCCGGTTACTCCCACTCACTCCCAGTTTATGCCAGTTGCCCCCAGCATGCACCCTGTCACTCCCAGTTACTCCCACTTGCTTCCAGCATGATCCCAGTTGCTCCAAGGATGTTCCCGGTTGGCTTCCAGCATGGTCCCAATGGCTCCCAGTTCCCCCCTGCGTAGTTCCAGTCACTCCCAGTTTGATCCTGGTCCCTTACAGTCACTCTCACTGTGATTCCAGTATGGTGCTGGTCACTCCCACTATGATCCCAGTCACTCCCAGTCACTCCCAATAGGATCCCAGTTGCCCCCAAGGTGGTCCCAGTTGCTCCCAGTCACTCCCCCAGGACGGTTCCTTTCACTCTCAGGGACTCCCAGTCTGAGTCCAGTGTGGCCCCAGTCACTTCCAGTCACTCCCTGGAGGATGCCATTTGCCCCCTGCATGGTCCCAGTTGCTCCCAATATGAGTCCAGTCACCCCCAGTATGATCCCAGTAACTTCCAGACACGTCCAGTATGAAGCCAGTTTGATCCCACTCATCCCCAGCATGGCTGCAGTCCCTCTCACACACTCCCAGTATTATTGCAGTCACTCCCAGTATGACCCCAGTATGACCCGAGTAGGAGCCCAGCTGCTCCCAGTAGGATCCCAGTTGCCTCCAGTATGGTTCCAGGTGCTCCCCTTCACCCCTACTGTGGTTCCAGTCACTCCCAGAATGATCCCAGTCACTCCCAGCCACTCCCTGTATATCCCAGTTGTCTCCAGCATGCTCCCAGTCAGTCCCACTATGATCCCAGTCTCTCCTAGTAGGATCCAAGTTACCCCCTGCATGATCCCAGTCCCTTCCAGTCCATCCCAGTATGACTCCAGTATGATCCCAACGACACCCTGTATGGTGGCACTCACACCCAGGATGAAACCAGACATGCCCTGTCACTCCCAGGATAAAACCATTTGCCCCCAGCAGGGTCCCACTTGCTCCCAGTCACCCCACTATACTTCCAGTCCTTCCCAGTAGGATCCCTGTCACTCCCAGTCTCTCCCAGTATATCCCAGCTGACCTCAGCATGCTCCCAGTCACTCCCAGTACACTCTCAGGCAGTCCCAGTATGATCCCAGTCACTCTTGGTCTCTCCTAGTATATCCCAGTTGCCCCCAGTGTGGTCCCACTCACTCCTGAATGCTCCCAGTAGCTTCCAGCATGATCCCAGTTTCTCATAGCCACTCCCAGTCACCCCCAGTGGGGTCCTAGTCGCTCCCAGTATGATCCCAGTCACCTCCAGCGTGATCCCACTTGCTCCCAGTATATCCCAGTTGTGCCAACATGGTCCCAACTGCCCTCAGAATGCTCCCAGTCACTCCCAGTATGACCCCAGCCACCTTCAATGTGGGCACAGTTGCTCCCAGTATGATCCCAGTTGTGCCCAGCATGGTCCCAGTTGCTCCCACTTCCTCCTAGTGGGATCCTAGTAGCTCCCAGGTACCCCTAGCATAGAACCAGTCGCTCCCAGTATGATCCTAGTCTGATCCCAGTATGATCCCAGTACAATCACAATTGCCACCAGTATGATACCAGTGACTTCCAGACACTTCCAGTAGGAAGCCAGTTTGATCCCACTCATCCCCAGTATGGCTGCAGTCCCTCTCACATACTCCCAGGATTATTGCACTCACTCCCAGTATGATCCCAGTATGACCCAGTAGGGGCCCAGCTGCTCCCAGTATGATCCCAGTTGCCCCCAGTGTGGTTCCAGTTGTTCCCAGTCACCCCTACTGTGGTTCCAGTCACTCCCAGTATATCCCAGTTGCCTCCAACGTGCTGCCAGGTGCTCCCAGTATGATCCCTGTTCCCCAGTTCTGGTCCCAATGCATCCAGTCCGGGTCTCGGTGTATCCCGGTGTCCCCCCTGTCCCCCCACCCCGGTGTCACCCCCTTTTCTCTCCCCACAGAGCTCCTGAGCCGGCGGCGGCCGCAGCCCCTCCCCGGGGCCTCGGGCCCAGACTGGACCTCCCCCATCCCCTTCAGTATTTTGGGGGGTCGTGTGTCCCCCCCTCCCCTGTTGTCACTCTGCCTCTGCCCAGCTGCTCCCAGTGATCCCAGTAAAGCTTCCCAGTTCTCCCCAGTCCCGGTTATTGGGGGGCAGTGGGGGAGGAGCTTGGGGGGATCCCAAGGGGTGGAGCCGAGTTTGGGGGAGGCAGAACCGGCCCCGGGATGGATTAGGAATGGGGACCACCCTTTGTTTCCCCCTGGGTCAACCCCCTCTGGGACGGTCTTGGTGGGGCATCTGTCCCTTAAAAGGCACCCAGCTCACCCAAAAAGGTGCTGGGACCTCCCTAAATCTCCCCACAGGCCCCGGAGAACCCCCCAAACATGCACAGAGCCCACCCAGGACCCAACCTAACCTCTTTTTGGGGTGGTGGGACCCCAAACTGAGTTGGAGGGAGCTGGGGATTGGGGGATGATGTGGAAGATGTGAGAGGAGGGAAAAATGGGAGCTGGGACCCCCCAGAGTAATCCAGGCGGGGGTGGGGATTGAGGAGACTATGGAAAAGTGGAAGGAACAGGGAGAAGGGTGGAAAAGGCGGTCTGGTGGGGCAGATGGTCCCATGGGGGTCTTTGGGCACAAGGGGGTTGGCAAAGGGGGGTGGCCCCCTGAGCTCCCAACTTCCTGTGGGGTGCTGGGGGCTGCTGGATCCAGTCTCAGACTTGGATTATGCCAACAGTTTGTTTAGAGGAATTACAGAGGTGTGACTGAACCACTTTTGTTCCCCAGGTTTTAATGATGGCAAATCAGATCTATCGATAGAAAGGAATTTATTTAGGGTTACAAATGATCAGACAAAAGATCTTAATCAGAAGTATTAACTGCACAAGAGAAACACTAAAACTACCAGGAGTACAGCATAAGATAGGACAGTGCTCTACACTAAAGCAATTGTTGAAGCAATTCTACTAAATCTGGCAAAAAAGCAATAACTCTCAATTAGAGATGGATGGAACTCCCCCAGACCAACGCTCATGGGGAGATCTCTGCTCTCAACCTCCAGCAGGGGTCCCCAGCCAGGGCAGGAATCTCCACACACCCCGCCAAGAAGGGTTCTGTTGGAAGAAGCTGCCCCTGGGAAAGGGGACTGGCCCTTTCTGGTCGAAAGGGATGGACTGACAGTCACTGGACTCCAGGGGTTGCCTCAACATCAGGGGCTTCATTCGGGGTGGAAGCAGCGGCCGAAGCTCTTCCCGCAGTCGGGGCACTGGTAGGGCTTCCGTTACCGGTGGGTCCGTTGGTGTTTGGTCAAGGTAGAGCTGTGGGGGAAGGTCTTCCCACACTCCCCACACTTGTAAGGCCTCTCCCCGGTGTGGATGCGCCGGTGGGTGATGAGGTGGGAGTTCCGGTTGAAGCCCTTCCCGCAGTCAGTGCAGTGGAAGGGCCTCTCATCTGTGTGTGTCTGCTCATGTCTGAGGAGACTTGAGCTGGTCTGAAACCTCTTCCCACATTCCAAGCACTTGTAGGGCCGTTCACCACTGTGGATGCGCTTGTGGGTGATGAGGTTGGAGCTGTTCCTAAAGCTCTTCCCACATTCCTCACAGAGGTAGGGACTTTCCCCAGTGTGGATGTGCTGGTGTTGGATCAGGCTGGAGCTCTTCCTAAAGCTCTTCCCACATTTCTGACAGAGGTAGGGCCGTTCCCTAGTGTGGATGAGCTGGTGGGTGCGGAGGCTGCAGCTGTCCCTGAAGCTCTTCCCACATTCCCCACACGTGTAGGGCCGTTCCCCAGTGTGGATGTGCAGGTGTCGGATCAGGCTGCAGCTGTCCCTGAAGCTCTTCCCACATTCCCCACATGTGTAGGGCCGTTCCCCAGTGTGGATGTGCAGGTGTCGGATCAGGCTGCAGCTGTCCCTGAAGCTCTTCCCACATTCCTCACACGTGTACGGCCGTTCCCCAGTGTGGATGTGCAGGTGTCGGATCAGGCTGAAGCTGTCACTGAAGCTCTTCCCACATTCCCCACATTTGTAGGGCCATTCCCCAGTGTGGACGCACTGGTGTTTGAACAGGTGGGAGCTCTGGTTGAAGCTCTTCCCACATTCCCCACACGTGTAGGGACGTGCCCCAGTGTGGATCTGCTGGTGTCGGATCAGGTGGGAGCTGTTCTTGAAGCTCTTCCCACATTCCAAGCACCTGAGGGTCTTCTCTCTGCTGGGAGGTTGCTCAGGGACCACCAGCTCAGAGCTCTGCCTCAAGCTCCGGCCGCCTTCCCGGCACAGGCTGGCTCTTTCCTCCTCAGAGCACCCTGGGATGGCTTTGGAGCCCCTCCTGTGGGGGGATCTCCGGCCCTTTTCCTCCCCGCTGCCTTCCTGCACCGTGGAGCCCTTCAAAACGGCCTCTCCCACCAGGGTCTCACAGGGGGATTTGTCCTCCGGGCTCTCCGTCCTCAGCTCGGGGCCTGGGGCAGGAAGCAAGAAGGACAGGCAGGGGATTTGCCTCCGGCCCACAGGGAAGGCCAAGGACATCCCCCCAACTCCGGCCCCGGCAGGACGGCGGCGCCAGCGGGGTTGTCCTGCAGCCGGGGCCATGCTCGGCTGACAGAGCCAGCACAACACCCGCCCAAAGGGACACTGACTTCCTCCTCACCTGCCTGGGGGGCCCAAGGCATCTTCCTCTTCCTCACAGCCTCCTCCTCCATCCGCCCAAGCTTTGGGAAGGACAAATCCTGATGGGGGGAAAACAAGGGCTGAGCGCGTTGGCTTGGGGGTTCCTCCTGACCAAGTCCATCTCTAGAACTCACCGGGCATCCTGTGACCATAAAAACCTCCAAAACACCAAGATTCAGCCCAGAAAAACCCAAACCACCGAGATTCAGGCAAAAAACCCTTCAGAAACAGAAAGATGAACCCCCCCCACAAAGTGCAAAAAGTTAAAATTCAGCCAAAAATACTGCAAAATATGAAGATTCATCCCAAAAAAATAGTGCTTAATTAGGAGGATGAGGGGATTGAGGTCATTTCATGAGCACTTGATTCAGTTGCTACATATTAATCAAAAGCTGTATTAATGTAGTGTCACTTCAAACTCTCCAGGGCTGTTCCTCGAGGTTCTCTGGCCCCCTGCCAGTCCAGGGCTGTTTCTCCAAACCACCAAACCAAGTGTGCCAAACGCCCTGGTTGGTCAGTGCCGGCTGGGGGAGCAGGCACTCGGTGAGGGGATGAGAAAACTGCACCTGGGGCTGGGCTGAAAGAGGCTTCAGCACCACTTCTGATGGCCCAGGGGCAGCATCTGGCTTCTCCCAAACAGAGACATGGCACTTGTTCCTCTGCAGGGAGTCAAGGGCAGGAGGGTGACTCCTGCATGGATGGAATGGCAGAGGATCCCTTGGGTCCCCAGGATGGATCAGCACTCAGGGATACAAACTGCCCTCAGGTTCAGGATGCAGCTGCCAGCACAGATTTCCCTGCAAAGTCTGCAGGGAGTCAAACTCTGGAGAGGAGATTGTGCCCCATGGATGGGATTGCAAAGGCTCCCTCAGGTCCCCAGAAGGAATCAGCAACCAGGAATAGACACAAAAACCCACCCCAAAGAGTTCTGGGGATGTGTCCTGTAGGGAGGGGACAGTGTCACCCCACCAAGGAATGGCTGGCAAGTGGGAGGCTGCTCCAGGGCTCTGCAAGAGGCCTCCTGCTCTGCTCGGCCCCACCACTGGCTGGTACCAACACCCCCGACTGCCCCCGGCCCTGGGCAGCTCTGCTGCCACAGGCTGTGCCCTCACCGTGGCCCTGCAATGGCCCTGCCTGTCCCTCACCCGTGGCCCTGCCCGTGGCCCTGTCCCTTGGCTCTCCCTCTGCCAGCTCAGTGTGGGGCACACGGGCTGGGGGTCCCTCCCAAGCCCCCCGGGCAGCCGGCGTTGGCTGGGGGGATGTGAGGGCTGGGCCTGCTCAGCACAGCCCCGGCCTCGTGCCCAGCGCCTCCTTCCTGACCCACACAAGACCTTCCCGGCCCCCCCAGGGCTCCCCTGCTGCTGCCTCTGCTCCTGGCCCTGCCTTTGCTGCTCCCTTGGCTGAGGCAGTGGCTGCAGAGGGGGATGGCAGCAGCTTCAGCTTCACGGCACTTCCTGGGGGGAGCTCAGCCCAGGGGGGACGGGCAGGGACCTGATGGGGATGGACAGGGGCCCAGCAGGGACAGACAGGGCCTGCAGGGAAGGCATAGGCACAACCTGGCCCCCCACACTGCCACCGCTGTCTCTGCTCCTCCTTGCAGGCTCCGTGGCCAGGCACAGTTTGTGTTCCTGGGTGCCCACCATCTCAGCACTTGGAGACGCTCAAATCAGCGCCCGCAGCTCTGCAGCAAAGCCCCAGCTCACCTGGCACACAGGGGATGGACACAGCACCTGCTCGGGATGGGCACCTTCGCCTCTTCCCCACCACGGGGCTCTCCTTCCTCAGCAGCACCTCTGCCTTGCACTTATTCTCAGCCTCACCTCAGGGACAGCTCTGGGCTCACCTCCGCGCCACTTCTCAGCCTCACCTCAGGGCCTGGGCTCAAGGACAGGAACCTGCAGGGAGGGGACATCAGGTGCAAGCTCAGGGCTGCCTGCTTGCACTGGCCTCTGGGCTTCTTTCTCCTTCTATAATCATCCCACAACTTAGCCTGCTTTTCTAACACCACACATTTACAGACTAACCTTGGAGATAGATATGGACAGACAACTCTATCACCCTGGGGATAGAGCCTCAAGCATGTGCTGCCATAGGAATGGGAATCAGAGAATCACAGAATCAGCTGGGTTGGAAAAGACCTCTGAGATCATCAAGTCCAACCCTGGATCCAACCCCGCTCTACTTCCCAGACCATGGCACTGATGCCACATCCACTCTCACCTTCAACACCTCCAGGGACGCTGACTCCACCCCCTCCCTGCCCAGACCATTCCAAGGCCTGACTACTCTCTCCGCAAAAAATTGCTTCCTAATATCCAACCTAAACCTCCCCTGGCACAGCTCCAGACCCAGCCCTCTTGTCCTACTGCTGCTTCCTGGCACAACAGCCCCACCCCCACCTGGCTCCAACCTCCTGGCAGGGACTTGCAGAGAGTGAGGAGGTCTCCCCTGAGCCTCCTCTTCTCCAGCCTCAACACCCCCAGCTCCCTCAGCCTCTCCTCACACCACTTGTGCTCCACTCCCTTCCCCAGCCTCGCTGCTCTTCTCTGCACCTGCTCCAGCCCCTCCAGGGCCTTCCTCAACTCAGGGGCCCAGAGCTGGACACAGCACTCCAGGGGTGGCCTCACCAGCGCTCACTCCAGCCCAACAATCACTTCCCTGCTCCTGCTGACACACTCTTCCTCACACAGGCCACCAGCCATTGGCCCTCTTGGCCACCTGGCCACACTCTGCCTCCTCTTCAGCTTCCTGTCCATCCACACTCCCAGGTCCCTTTCTGCCTGCCTGCTCTCCAGACACTCTGGCCCCAGCCCGGGGGGCTGACGGGGCTTCTTGTGGCCAAAGGGCAGGACCCAGCCCTTGGCCTGCTGGAACCTCATCCCCTTGCAATCAGCCCATGGATCCAGCTGGGCCAGGTCCCTCTGCAGAGCCCTCCTGCCTTCCAGCCCATCAACACACCCCCAGCTTGGTGTCACCTGCTCATTTGCTGATGAAATGCCTGGTTCTGCAGCAGCTGCAGATGCTCAAGGGGCAGCAGGACCAAGTCAGGGGCCTGGGGGGGCCTGGGGGGCTTTGGGGTCCTGGAGGGTCCTGGGGGAGCTGAGGAGGGGCTTTGGGGATTGGGGGTACAAACCAGTACAGATCAGTACAGACCAGTACAGACCAGTACCTCCTCATTGCTCCCCAGATCTCTCCTGGAGCTGGGCCACGTTGTCTTGGGACATCTGAGCCCCCCCAGTGCCTTCCCAGTACAGCCCAGTGCCCCCAGTACAGCCCACTGTGTTCCTGTCCCAGGGTGCCGGGTGATCCCTCTTTGGGGGAGAGTTGGAAGGGATTTGAAGGGGGAGCTGGGGGAGATTTGGGGGGATCTGGGGGGGGGGTTGATGGGGATTTGGGGGATTTTGGGGTGCTTTGCATGTATTTGGGGGAGTTAAAAGGGGTCTTGGGGGGGTCAAAGGGATCTGTGTGGGGAGGGGATTAAACGGAAAATGGGGGCTAGGGCACATTTTAGGGGGTTAATGATGTCTGGGGGAAAGAGGATGAGCAGCACCATGGGCAGGTGAGTCCTGAGACCCCCTTAGTGTATCCAAGACCCTCTTTGTGACCCTCAAAACCCTCTGGGACTCCCAAAATCCCCCTAGAAACCCCCCAGACTGCTTCAAAGACACCCCCCCCCAAAGCCCTCTAGGACTTCTTAGTTCCCTTGGAGACTCCAAAACTCCCTCACGGACTCCCAAACCCCTTCAGGGACCTTCAACCTCCTCCCTAAGTCCCCTCACGACATCAATCCCCCCCCGAGACACCCTAACACCGCCTCAGGGACCCCTAAAAGCCCCTAAGGGACCGCAAAACCACAGAACAGCAGAAGAGCTTTCTGTAAAGGAAGGGAGTAAAGAATCTGAGAAGGAGGAGACCAAGGAAAAACTGAAGCAAAGCAATAAAATCATCCTGGCCCTTCCAGTTTTTCCTTCACCTTTTTCTCTCTTTTCCTTTTTTTAGGGTTCTTTTTTTGTTTGGGTGGTTTTGATTTTTTTTTCCGAGGGACTTTCTCGGCAATCGAATCAAACATCCGAGTTCTTGGGAGGCCTCCGGGCCCCGCGGCCCCGCGAGACGGTTCCAAGGCCCTGCGCTCTGACCCTCGGGAACCCTCGAACCCCCCCGCTAAACCCTCCCGAGCCCTCCAGCCTTTCCACCCACAGCCGCGCTCCCCGCAGCCCCCGAGGGGATCCCCAGACCCCGCTCTCCCGCACCCCCCGCCAGCTCACACAGACAAAGGCCCCGCCGCCATCACCGATTCCCGCTCTGCGCGCGCACCGCCTACAGAGAACACCGCCGCAGCCAATCAGCGCGCGGCCACGCCCCCCGTAAACCCGCCGTCGCGCCTGCGCGCCGCGCGGGGCAGCACGGGAGTTGTAGTCTTGTCGGATCATAGCGGCCCTCTGCACCCGAGCGGAGTGAGGATTTCGGTTTTTTTTCTTTTTCTGTCTTTTTTTTCTCTCTTTTTTTTCTTTCTTTTTTCTTTTTTTTTCTTTCTGCTTTCTTTTTCTCCCTTTTTTCTTTTTTTTCACTTTTTTCCTTTTTTCTTTCTTTTTTTCTATTTGTCTCATTTTTTCCTGTTTTTTCTGTCTTTTTTTCTCTTTTTCTCCTTTTTCTCTCCTTTTTTTCTACGTATTGGCTTTTTTCTCTTTTTTTTTTCCTTCTTTTACATTGTTTTCTATCAGTTGTATTTTCAAGGAAGATTTAAACACAGATCAAAACAATCTCCAGGTACAAATCTCATGACAACAGATAATCTGCCATTGTTCCAGGTCCAAGAGGATTCCCAAGATCACAAACACTGAGACATGAAAGGTGTTCACACAAAAACAGCTTTCCCTGCTTTTTCCACAGGTAAAGCAAGTGTGGAAGGGGCACTTGGCCCCAGGCAAGATGCTTTTACAGCCACTTTAAGCAGCCCAAAGTGGATCTGGCTGGCAATGGGATTATGCCCCTGCTTTCAAGGAGGATTTGCAGAGTACATTTCGGGGCAACAGGGCCATTTCTTCATGTCCTGAAGGGATGAGAAGAGGGGGGAGCAGGTGCTGTGGCCCCAGAGCTTCTCTCTGCTTTGGGGACACTTCTGTGTTTTCCTCTGTCCATTGAATTCCCAACAAGAAGGAAAAAGCTACAGGAACTCCAGTCTGGAGTGCTCAGGACATGTGGAAGCAGGGGAATTTTTCTTCCCAGCTGGGATTGAGAGTGCAATTTCACACTCCTTGGGAGAGCATCGACTAAAACATCCCACACACACCCCACAGCCACTCAGGACACAGCCAAACACACCCACTCACACCCACACAAGCAGCTCATCCTGCACTTCAGCAGGATGGCCCTGACCAAGCAGAGGGACCAAAATCACCTGGAAACACACCCCAAGGGCCCCAAAACACACTCAAAACACACCCAGATCACCCCAAAACACACCCCAGGGAACCCAAAACACACCTGGGGGGCCCCCAAAACACACCCAAACACACCCAAACACAGCAGCTCATCCTGCATTTCAGCAGGATGAGCCCTGACCGAGCAGAGGGACCCAAAATGCACCCAGATCACCCCAAAACACACCCCGGGGACCCCAAAATACACTCCGGGGATCCCCAAATCTCCGGAGAGACCCCAAAACACACCAGATGGCCCTGACTGAGCAGAGGGACCCAAAATGCACCCAGATCACCCCAAATCCCACCAGGGGGACCCCAAAACCCCAAATCCCACAAAATAGCACTGGGGGAGTGGGGACACCCAAAACCTGGGTGGGGACCCCAGAATCCCACCGGGGTGGGTGTTGGGGGTAACCCCCACCCCTGGGGCCCCTCCTGGGGGGCTGTGGGGGGTCCCTGCCCCCCCCAGCCTGTGCCCCCCCCCCCCAAATCCCACAGGCAGCTGGAGCAGAATCACCTGTACACGGCCTACACTGGCATCATGGCCAAGGTGGGACCCCCAAAAATGGGGTCGAGGGGTTTGAGGGGGGCCCTGGGGGTTGGGGGATCCCTGGGAATTCGGGCGAGGTGATATTGGGACTGGGGGGGGGAGGGTCCCCAGAATTTGGAGGGGGAACCTGGAGATTGGCGAGGGGGTTCCCAGGGGTTTTGGGGGTCCCTGGAGGTGGGGGGGTCCCCAGAGATATTTTGGGAAGGATCCAGAGACTGGAGAGTTCCCTAGAAGTTTGGGGAGGGGCAGTGATTGGGGGGGTCCCCAGGAACTGGGGTGGGGTCCCCAAGGGTGGGGCTCTCAAAGATGAGGGGACTGTGGGTGGGGGACAGGAACTTTGGGGGTCCCCAGGAATTGGGGGGTTTCCATGGTTATTTTAGGCATCCCCAGAGATTTGAGGGCCCCCCCAAAAGGCTGGTTGGGGGGGCTAATTTGGGGAGCCCCCCTTTAAATTCCCCCCCCCCAGAGCTGTCACACGGGGGAAGGGGAGGAGGAAGAGAAGGAAGAAGAGGGGAAGGAAGAGGCCGAGGACTCGTGCAAGGTGAGGGGGGGGACACAAAACCACCCTTGACCCAACCTGACCCTTGTGACCCCCCTGACACCCCCGTGTCCCCCCAGGAGAAGGAGATGGAGAAGCAGAAGCTGCTGAACCTGCCCCTGTGACCCCCCCTGTGATCCCTCAACCCCCAACCCCTGACACCCCCCGACCCCTCCTGACCCCTGTGACTCCCCCATGCCCCCCCCAGGAGAAGGAGATGGAGAAGCAGAACCTGCTGAACCTCCCCCTGTGACCCCTGACCCCCAACCCCTGACCCCCCCAAAACCCTTTTGACCCCCCCTGTGCCCCCCAGGAGAAGGAGAAGCAGAAGCTGCTGTCCCAGCAGGCCCGGTTGCACACACAGGGGGTGACCGAGATGGTGCTGCAGATGATCAGTGCCTGCAAGGGTGAGACCCCCAAGGAGAGACCCCTGAGAGACCCCCCTGTGTGAGAGAGACCCCTAGGAGACCTCTGGGAGAGATCCCTGTGAGGGTGAGACCCCCAGGAGAGACCCCTGAGAGACCCCTGTGTGAGACCCCTGTGTAAGAGAGACCCCTGGGAGACCACCGAGATTTCCTCTGGGACGTGACCCTCGTGTGACACACACGTGTTGTCCCCAGGTGAGCAGTGGGGCCGTGGGGGGGCTGTGACACACACATGATACACACATGACACACGTGTGTCCCCAGGTGAGCAGGGGGGGCCATGAGGGGGCTGTGACACACACACACACACACACACACACACACACAGAGGGATGTTCCAGGGGTAATTCAATCCGGGCTGTGGGCAGGTCCCTGCAGGGGCAGCAGCTTCCTCTGCACACTTGAGGTGATAAAGCTGCTCTAAACCTGCACTCCAACTACTCCACAGCTCTGGGCTTACCTCCACACCACTTCTCAGCCTCACCTCAGGGCCTGGGCTCAAGGACAGGAACCTGCAGGGAGGGGACATCAGGTGCAAGCTGAGGGCTGCCTGCTTGCACTGGCCTCTGGGCTTCTTTCTCCTTCTACAACCATCCCACAACTTAGCCTGCTTTTCTAACATCACACTGGCCACAATTTGCCTCATCTTCAGCTTCCTGTCCATCCCCACTCCCAGCTCCCTTTCTGCCTGCCTGCTCTCCAGACACTCTGGCCCCAGCCCAGGGGGCTGACGGGGCTTCTTGTGGCCAAAGGGCAGGACCCAGCCCTTGGCCTGCTGGAACCTCATCCCCTTGCAATCAGCCCATGGATCCAGCTGGGCCAGGTCCCTCTGCAGAGCCCTCCTGCCTTCCAGCACATCAACACACCCCCAGCTTGGTGTCACCTGCACATTTGCTGATGAAATGCCTGGTTCTGCAGCAGCTGCAGATGCTCAAGGGGCAGCAGGACCAAGTCAGGGGCCTGGGGGGGCCTGGGGGGCTTTGGGGTGTGGGAGGGTCCTGGGGGACCTGAGGAGTGGCTTTGGGGATTGGGGGTACAGACCAGGACAGACCAGTACAAACCAGCACAGACCAGGACAGACCAGTACCTCTGCACTGCTCCCTAGATCTCTCCTGGAGCTGGGCCACATTGTCATGGGACACCTGAGCCCCCCCAGTGCCCTCCCAGTACAGCCCAGTGCCCCCAGTACAGCCCACTGTGTTCCTGTCCCAGGGTGCCGGGTGATCCCTCTTTGGGGAGGTTGGAAGTGATTTGGGGGGGGTGCTGGGAGAGATTTGAAGAGATCTGGGAAGGGGTGGATGGGGATTTTGGGGGGTTTGGGGGTCTTTGGGAGCATTTGGGGTGTTAAAATGGGGTTTGGGGGCACTGGGGCATCAAAGGGATCTGTGTGCGGAGGGGATTAAAGAAAAAATGGAGGTTAAGAGACATTTGGCGGGGTTAATGGGGCTTTGGGGGGGGAAGGGTGGGGCAGCTCCATGAACAGGTGAGTCCTGAGACCCCCCTGGTGTCCCCAACACCCTCTTGGTGTCCCCAGTTCCCCCCTTGACACCCCAAGACCCTCCATGGTGTCTCCAATGTCACCAGGACCTCCCCACGGCCCCAGTTCTCTCCTTGACACCCCCAATACCACTGTCCCTAAACCCCTCCCCACTGTCCTCAAATCCCATCCTTGATGTCTCCAACCCTCCATCTCACCCCAGGAGCCCCCCTGGACCCTCTGACACCAAAAAAGCCCCCCCAGAGCTCACAGAAAGGCCAAGGGCATCTGGGGACACGTTGGGGACAGTTGGGGGCTTTGGGGGGCACTGGGTCATTACTGGGGGATACTGTGACACACTGGGGGGAACCAGGGGGCACTGGGAGGGACTGGGGGGGTTACTGAAGGACACTGGGAGGGACTGGAGGTGAACTGGGGCACACTGGGGGTCACTGGCAGAGAACTGGGGAGTTACTGGGGGATTATCAGGACACACCAGGGAACACTGGGAGGTTACCAGGCCATACTGGGGGTTACTGGCTGCTCCCTGGGATACACTATGTGGTCACTGGGGGACTACTGGGCCATCCTGAGGGTCACTGGGAGATCATTAGGATATACTGGGGGCATTGGGATCAGCTTTACCCTCATGTAATATATCCACCTCCTCTGATTTTGGGGGGCATCCCTAGGACCCCTCCCCTGGGGCTGGGGGACTCCCCAAACCCACTGCTGGGCTTTAGGGGACTCCACAAAATCCCCTCAAAACCCCTAAAATCTCTCTGTCGACCTACTGAAACTTCCTCAATGTCCCCTCAAATCCCCTCAGAGACCTCATCCCTCCTCAGCACCCCCTAAACCCTCTCAGTGACCCGCAAAACCCACCTGGGATCCCCCAAGCCCATTCAGGGACCCCCCAATCCCCCTCTCAGGGACCCTCAAAACCGTCTGCGACCCCTTAAACCCGCTAGAGACCCCAAAACTAGCTAAAAGGTCCCTGTAAAGCCCCCCCGGACGCCCAAACCTCCTTAAAGACCCCTAAAGCGCATCTGGGACACCCCAAATCTCCTCAGAAACCAAAACCCCCTTCAGAGACTCCCAAACCCCCTCAGGGACCTTCAAACTCCTCCCTGAGTCCCCTCAGGACACCGAACCCCCTCAGGGGCCCCTCACAACGTCCCCGGGAACCCCCGAACCCCCCCGCCGAACCCTCCCGAGCCCTCCAGCCTTTCCACCCACAGCCGCGCTCCCCGCAGCCCCCGAGGGGATCCCCAGACCCCGCTCTCGCCGCCCCCCCCGCCCGCACTCACAACAAAGGAGAGACCCCGCCGCCATCACGGATTCCCGACAGCCAACATGGCGCTCGCTCTGCGCACGCACCGCCTTTACCGACCCGCCCCGCAGCCAATCAGCGCGCGGCCACGGCCCCCGCCCGCCCTTTGCCACGCCCCCACCCGCGCGGGGCGGGTCTCTGAAGGCGGAGGGCGGGCAGAGCGGGCGCCATGTTGGCCGCGTGGGAGCGGCAGGGGAGGGGGTGGCGATCGCTGCGCTCGCTGTGTGAGCTGGCGGGGGTTTCGGTGAGAGCGGGGCTCTGGGGATCCCCTCGGGGGCTGCGGGGAGCGCGGCTGTGGGTGGAAGGGCTGGAGGTCTCGTGGAGGCTTAGCGGAGGAGTTCGGGGGTTCCCGAGGAGGTTTTGAGGGGTCCCTGAAGGGACTCAGGGGGGAGGTTGAAGGTCTCTGAAGAGGTTTGGGCGTCTCTGAGAGGGTTTTGTTTTCTGAGTAGATTTGGGGGGGTCCCAGGTGGGCTTTGGGGCTCTCTGGGGAGGTTTGGGGTTCCTGGGAGGCTTTGAGGGGACTTTTTCGGCACTTTTGGGGTCTCTAGGGGGTTTAAGGGGTCCCAGACGTTTTTGAGGGGCCCTGAGGGGGCTTGGGGGGGTCCCTGAATGGGCTTGGGGGATCCCGGATGGGTTTTTCGGGTCACTGAGAAAGTTTAGGGGGTGCTGGGGAGGGATGAGGTCTCTGAGGGGATTTGAGGGGACCTTGAGGAGGTTTCGACGGGTCGAGGGATGGATTTCGGAGGGTATTTCAGGGGTTTTGAGGGTATTGTGGGGGGTCCCCTAAAGCCCAGCAGTGGGGTGCAGGGGATCCCCAGCCCCTAAGAGAAGGGGCCTTGGGGTGCCCCCCAAAATCCGGGGGGGGAGATGTACCACATCTGGGTTAGGGGATCCCAGTGCCCACAGTATATCCCAATGACCTCCAAATGACCCTCAGTATGGCCCACTTACTTGCCAGTGTCCCCCCATGTGTCCTGGTAATCCCCCAGTAACTTCCCAGTTCTCTGCCAGTGACCCCCAGTGTGCCCCAGTTCACCTCCAGTCCCTCCCAGTGTCCTTCAGTAACCCCCCAGTCCCTCCCAGTGCCCCCTGGTTCCCCCCAGTGTGTCACAGTATCCCCCAGTAATCCCCCAGTTCCCCTCAAAGCCCCCGAACTGTCCCCAATGTGTCCCCAGATGCCCTTGGCCTTTCTGTGAGCGTGGGGAGGGGGCGTTTTTGGGGTCAAAGGGTCCAGGGGGGGCTCCTGGGGTGAGATGGAGGGTTGGGGACATCAGGGATGGGGTTTGGGGAACTGGGATGGGGTTTGTGGACAGTGGAATTGGGGGTGTCAAAGGGGAGAATTGGGGCCATGGAGAGGCCCTGGGGATGCTGGAGACACCAGGAAGGTCTCGGGGTGTCAAGGGGGAAATTAGGGACACCAAGAAGGTCTGGGGGACACCAAGGGGGATCTCAGGGTTCACCTGCTCATATTGCAGCCCATCCTCTCCCCCCCCAGGCCCCATTAACCCTTCCCAAATGTCCCCTAACCCTCATTTTCCCTTTAATCCCCTCCCCCCACAGATCCCTTTTACCCCCTGATTGCCCCCAAGACCTCTTTTAACTTCCCTAAATGCACCTAAAGCCCCCCCAAAATCCTGAAATCCCCATCCAAAATACCCAGATCCCTTCAAATCTCCTCCAGCACCCCCTCAAATCCCTCCCAACCCCCCCCCCCCAAAGAGGGATCACCCAGCACCCTGGGACAGGAACATTAATCCCCTTTCCCCCGGATACTTTTGAAACCCCAATGCCCCCAAGACCCTTTTAACTCCCCCAAATTCACCCAAAGACCCCTAAAACCTCCCAAATCCCCATCCAACCCCCCCACAGATCCAGCCAAATCTCCCCCAGCCTCCTCCAAATCCCTTCCAACCCCCCCCAAGAGGAATCACGCAGCACCCTGGGACAGGAACACAGTGGGCTGTACTGAGGGCACTGGGCTGTACTGGGAGAGCAGTGGGGGGGCTCAGGTGTCCCATGACAACGTGGCCCAGCTCCAGGAGAGATCTGGGGAGCAGTGAGGAGGTACTGGTCTGTCCTGATCTGTGCTGGTCTGTACCCCCAATCCCCAAAGCCCCTCCCCAGCTCCCCCAGGACCCTCCAGGACCCCAAAGCCCCCCAGGCCCCCCCAGGCCCCTGACTTGGTCCTGCTGCCCCTTGAGCATCTGCAGCTGCTGCAGAACCAGGCATTTCATCAGCAAATGTGCAGGTGACACCAAGCTGGGGGTGTGTTGATGTGCTGGAAGGCAGGAGGGCTCTGCAGAGGGACCTGTGTGAAGAAGAGTGTGTCAGCAGGAGCAGGGAAGTGATCGTTGGGCTGGAGTGAGCGCTGGTGAGGCCACCCCTGGAGTGCTGTGTCCAGCTCTGGGCCCCTGAGTTGAGGAAGGCCCTGGAGGGGCTGGAGCAGGTGCAGAGAAGAGCAGCGAGGCTGGGGAAGGGAGTGGAGCACAAGTGGTGTGAGGAGAGGCTGAGGGAGCTGGGGGTGTTGAGGCTGGAGAAGAGGAGGCTCAGGGGAGACCTCCTGACTGTCTGCAAGTCCCTGCCAGGAGGTTGGAGCCAGGTGGGGGTGGGGCTGTTGTGCCAGGAAGCAGCAGTAGGACAAGAGGGCTGGGTCTTGAGCTGTGCCAGGGGAGGTTTAGGTTGGATATTAGGAAGGAATTTTTTACAGAGAGAGTAATCAGGCCTTGGAATGGTCTGTGCAGGGAGGGGGTGGAGTCAGCATCCCTGGAGGTGTTGAAGGTGAGAGTGGATGTGGCCTCAGTGCCATGGTCTGGGAAGCACAGCGGGGTTGGATCAAGGGTTGGACTTGATGATCTTGGAGGTCTTTTCCAACCCATCTGATTCTGTGATTCTGTGATTGCCATTCCTATGGCAGCACATGCTTGAGGCTCTATCCCCAGGGTGATAGAGATGTCTGTCCATATCTATCTCCAAGGTTAGTCTGTAAATGTGTGGTGTTAGAAAAGTAGGCTGAGTTCTGGGCTGGTTGTAGAAGGAGAAAGAAGCCCAGAGGCCAGTGCAAGCAGGCAGCCCTCAGCTTGCACCTGATGTCCCCTCCCTGCAGGTTCCTGTCCTTGAGCCCAGGCCCTGAGGTGAGGCTGAGAAGTGGCGCGGAGGTGAGCCCAGAGCTGTCCCTGAGGTGAGGCTGAGAATAAGTGCAAGGCAGAGGTGCTGCTGAGGAAGGAGAGCCCCGTGGTGGGAAGAGAGGCAAAGCTGTGAATGCCCATCCCCTTGAAGGTGCTGTGTCCATCCCCTGTGTGCCAGGTGAGCTGGGGCTTTGCTGCAGAGCTGCGGGCGCTGATTTGAGCGTCTCCAAGTGCTGAGATGGTGGGCACCCAGGAACACAAACTGTGCCTGGCCACGGAGCCTGCAAGGAGGAGCAGAGACAGCGGTGGCAGTGTGGGGGTTCAGGTTGTTCCTGTGCCTTCCCCTGCAGGCCCTGTCTGTCCCTGCTGGGCCCCTGTCCATCCCCATCAGGTCCCTGCCCGTCCCCCCCGGGCTGAGCTCCCCCCAGGAAGTGCCGTGGAACTGAAGCTGCTGCCATCCCCCCCCTGCAGCCGCTGCCCCAGCCAAGGGAGCAGCAAAGGCAGGGCCAGGAGCAGAGGCAGCAGCAGGGGAGCTCTGGGGGGCCGGGAAGGTCTTGTGTGGGTCAGGAAAGAGGCGCTGGGCACGAGGCCGGGGCTGTGCTGAGCAGGCCCAGCCCTCACATCCCCCCAGCCAACGCCGGCTGCCCGGGGGGCTTGGGAGGGACCCCCAGCCCGTGTGCCCCACACTGAGCTGGCAGAGAGAGAGCCAAGGGACAGGGCCACGGGCAGGGCCACGGGTGAGGGACAGGCAGGGCCATTGCAGGGCCACGGTGAGGGCACAGCCTGTGGCAGCAGAGCTGCCCAGGGCCGGGGGCAGCCGGGGGTGTTGGTACCAGGCAGTGGTGGGGCTGAGCAGAGCACGAGGCCTCTTGCAGACCCCTGGAGCAGCCTCCCACTTGCCAGCCCCGCCACGGTGGGATGATGCTCTTCCCTAGCTACAAGACACTGCCCCCCAAATCTTTGTGGGGGCCTTTTGTGTATATTCCTGATTGCTGATTTCTGCTGGGGACCTGAGGGACCCTCTGCAATCCCATCCATGGGGCACAATCTCCTCTTCAGGGTTTGACTCCCTGCAGACTTTGCAGGGAAATCTGTGCTGGCAGCCCGAGTATGTCCCGACCCCCCATTCTCCCCCCAGGATATTTGGGATGAGTTCCCCTTCCCGGGCACCCATGGGATGGGGGACAATTGTTCTCCTGCTGTTGCTGTTGCTGCTCCACCCCTGTCCCTGCCCTTCCTGCCGCTGTCGGGTGAGCGGAGCGGCCACGATGGGAAAGGGGCGAGAGAAGCGAAAAGAGCGGGTGGGACCCCCAAAGGGAGCTGGTGGGGGTCAGGATCTGGGAGGCTGATTGGAAAGGGGTAGGAGAGGGGGGCTAAGGGGAGGGGGGAGAACGGGAGCGGGTTTGCCGTGGGGGTCACTCTCTGTCCCCATGCCTTGATCCCTGGAGAGCGGGGGAGGCTGGAGAGAGGAGGGAGCTGCAAATGCCCCGAGAGCCTGGAGAGGGGGGAGCTCGGGCCCCCCGTGCCAAGCCAGCGGTCGGGGCTGTGCTGTTGGTGCCAAATTGCCCCTGGTCAGGCTGAACCCAGAGCCCACCCACGTGTCAGGGGGCCCAATCCGCTCCCTGCTCTCGTTGCCCTGGGGCAGCTTCTGGTGTCCCCCCGCCTGTGGGGCTGTTTGGTTGCCTTGGGCACAGCTGGCCCTTGTGCAGGGCTGTGCCCTTGGTGGCTCTTGGGGGTGGGCAGGAGGTGTTTTTTGGGGGTGCCAGGCTGGGTTGGGGGCAGAGTCCCAGCGGTGGGCAGGGGGATGCGGGTCCCCCCCCACGGTGGGGGTTGGTGTTGCTGGGTCAGGCCCCGCCGGCTCCATTGTCAGCCCGGTGCCGGCGGGGGGGACACAGCGGGTTTGGGGCCCCCCGGGAGTGCCGGGGGTGGGTGTGGAGAGCGGGAGCTGCCGAGTGTGGAGGGCAGAGCGGGGAGATGGCAGAGCTGGGGGACCCCCGTCAACCTGGAGGGGGGAACACGGAGAGGGAGGAGCCCCGGGACCCCCGGGAGCCTGAAATGGGGGGCGTGGAGAAAGGGAAGCCTGGACAGTGTGGTCCCCTGGGATCCCTGGGACAACAAAGTGGAGAACCTGAAGAGGGGGAATGTCTGGGATTGCAGCACTCCAAAGGCCAGAGTCTGAGGAGAAGGGAACCTTGGGACCCCCAACACTCCCAGCATCCCTAAGTGGGACCCTCAGTATCCCAGACAGGGGAGACCTTCCAAGCCCCAGAGGTGAGAGACAAGAGAGGGGGAACTTCTGGGAGAGATTTTTTGGCCTGAATCTTTATATTTTGTAGTATTTTTTGGCTGTATCACAATGTTTTGCAGTTTGAGGGGAGGTTCATCTCACTATTTCTGAAAAGTTTTTTGCCTGAATGTCTGTGGTTTGGGTTTTTCTGGGCTCAATCTTAGTGTTTTGGAGGTTTTTATGGACACAGGATGCCCAGTGAGTTCTAGAGATGGACTTGGGCAGGAGGAACCCCCAAGCCAACACGCTCAGCCCTTGTTTTCCCCCCATCAGGATTTGTCCTTCCCAAAGCTTGGGCGGATGGAGGAGGAGGCTGCGAGGAAGAGGAAGATGCCTTGGGCCCCCCAGGCAGGTGAGGAGGCAGTCAGTGTCCCTTTGGGCGGGTGTTGTGCTGGCTCTGTCAGCCGAGCATGGCCCCGGCTGCAGGACAACCCCGCTGGCGCCGCCGTCCTGCCGGGGCCGGAGTTGGGGGGATGTCCTTGGCCTTCCCTGTGGGCCGGAGGCAAATCCCCTGCCTGTCCTTCTTGCTTCCTGCCCCAGGCCCCGAGCTGAGGACGGAGAGCCCGGAGGACAAATCCCCCCGTGAGACCCTGGTGGGAGAGGCCGTTTTGAAGGGCTCCCCGGCGCAGGAAGGCAGCGGGGAGGAAAAGGGCCGGAGATCCCCCCGCAGGAGGGGCTCCAAAGCCATCCCAGGGTGCTGTGAGGAGGAAAGAGCCAGCCTGTGCCGGGAAGGCAACCAGAGCTTGAGGTGGAGCTCTGAGCTGGTGGTCCCTGATCAGCCTCCCAGCAGGGAGAAGCCCTTCAGATGCTTGGAATGTGGGAAGAGCTTCAGGAAGAGCTCCCACCTGCTCCAACACCAGCACATTCACACTGGGGAACGGCCCTACACGTGTGGGGAATGCGGGAAGAGCTTCAGGAGCAGCTCTCACCTGATCCGGCACAAGCAAATTCACACTGGAGAACGACCCTACCTGTGTGGGGAATGTGGGAAGAGCTTCAACCGGAGCTCCCACCTGATCCGGCACCAACGCATCCACACTAGGGAACAGCCCAGGAAAGGGGTGTGAGAGGGGGGCTGAGGGAAGGGGTGAGAGTGTGAGCGAGTGTGAAGTGGGGGTGCCTTGGTGTCCCCATGCCTTGATCCCTGGAGAGCAGGGGAGGCTGGTGAGAGGGGGGAGCTGCAAGAGCCCTGAGAGCCTGGAGAGGGGGGAGTTCGGGCCCCCTGTGCCGAGCCAGCAGTCAGGGCTTTGCTGTTGGTGCCAAATTGCCCCTGGTCAGGCTGAACCCAGAGCCTGCCCATGTGTCAGGGGGCTGGATCTGCTCCCTGCTCTCGTTGCCCTGGGGAAGTTTCTGGTGTCCCCCCGCCTGTGGGGCTGTTTGGTTGCCTTGGGCACAGCTGGCCCTTGTGTGGGTCCCCCCCCACGGTGGGGGTTGGTGTTGCTGGGTCAGGCCCCGCCGGCTCCATTGTCAGCCCGGTGCCAGCGGGGGGGACACAGCGGGTTTGGGGCCCCCCGGGAGTGCCGGGGGTGGGTGTGGAGCCCGGGAGCTGCCGAGTGTGGAGGGTGGAGTAGGGTGATGGCGGAGCTGGGGGACCCCCGGCAGCCTGGAGGGGGGAGCACGGAGAGGGAGGAGCTCCGGGACCCCCGGGAGCCTGAAATAGGGGGTGCAGAGAAGGGGAAGCCTGAACAGTGGGGACCCCTGGGATCCCTGGGACAACAAAGTGGAGAACCTGGAGAGGGGGAATATCAGGGAATGTGGCACCTGAAAGCGAGTCAGAGGAGAAGGGAACCTTGGGACCCCCAAAACTTCCAACATCCCAGACAGGGGAGACTCTCTGTACCCCATAGGGGGGAAACCAGAGAGGGGTAACTTCTGGGAGAGATGTTTTGGGCTAATCTTCATATTTTGGAATATTTTTTACCTGAGTCTCAACTTTTTGCAGTTTGGGGGGGGTAAAAGTCGTCTTGCTATTTCTGATGGGTTTTTTTCCTGAATCTTGGTGGTTTGGGTTTCTTTAGGCTGAATCTTAGTGTTTTGGAGGTTTTTATGGTCACAGGATGCCCGGTGAGTTCTAGAGATGGACTTGGGCAGGAGGAACCCCCAAGCCAACGCACTCACCCCTTGTTTCCCCCCCCCATCAGGATTTGTCCTTCCCAAAGCTTGGGCGGATGGAGGAGGAGGCTGCGAGGAAGAGGAAGATGCCTTGGGCCCCCCAGGCAGGTGAGGAGGAAGTCAGTGTCCCTTTGGGCGGGTGTTGTGCTGGCTCTGTCAGCCGAGCATGGCCCCGGCTGCAGGACAACCCCGCTGGCGCCGCCGTCCTGCCGGGGCCGGAGTTGGGGGGATGTCCTTGGCCTTCCCTGTGGGCCGGAGGCAAATCCCCTGCCTGTCCTTCTTGCTTCCTGCCCCAGGCCCCGAGCTGAGGACGGAGAGCCCGGAGGACAAATCCCCCTGTGAGACCCTGGTGGGAGAGGCCGTTTTGAAGGGCTCCCCGGCGCAGGAAGGCAGCGGGGAGGGAAAGGGCCGGAGATCCCCCCACAGGAGGGGCTCCAAAGCCATCCCAGGGTGCTCTGAGGAGGAAAGAGCCAGCCTGTGCTGGGAAGGCGGCCGGAGCTTGAGGGGGAGCTCTGAGCTGGTGGTCCCTGATCAGCCTCCCAGCAGGGAGAAGCCTTTCAGGTGCTTGGAATGTGGAAACAGCTTCAGGAAGAGCACCCAGCTCCTCACCCACCAGCACATCCACACTGGGGAACGGCCCTTTACATGTGGGGATTGTGGGAAGAGCTTCAATGACAGCTCCACCCTCCGCACCCACCAACGCATCCACACTGGGGAACGGCCCTACACGTGTGGGGAATGTGGGAAGAGCTTCAGTCAGAGCTCCAATCTCCGCACCCACCAGCTCATCCACACTGGGGAACGACCGTACAAGTGCTCGGAATGTGGGAAGAGGTTTCAGACCAGCTCACATCTCCTCCTGCACCAGCGGACACACACTGATGAGAGGCCCTTCCACTGCACTGACTGCGGGAAGGGCTTCAACCGGAACGGCAACCTCGTCACCCACCGGCGCATCCACACCGGGGAGAGGCCCTACAAGTGTGGGGAGTGTGGGAAGAGCTTCCCCCACAGCTCTACCTTGACCTCACACCAACGGACCCACCAGTAAGGGAAGCCCTACCAGTGCCCCGACTGTGGGAAGAGCTTCGGCCGCTGCTTCTACCCCGAATGAAGCCCCTGATGTTGAGGCAACCCCTGGAGTACAGTGACTGTCAGTCCATCCCTTTCGACCACAAGGGGCCAGTCCCCTTTCACAGGGGCAGCTTCTTCAAACAGAACCCTTTTTGGAGGGGTGTGTGTGCAGATTCCTGCCTTGGCTGGGAACCCCCAAGGTCACTGCTGGAGGCTGAGAGCAGAGATCTCCCCCCGAGCGTTGGTCTGGGGGAGTTCCATCCATCTCTAATTAAGAATTATTGCTTTTGTGCCAGCTTTAGTAGAATTGCTTCAACAATTGCTTTAGTGTAGAGCCCTGTCCTATCTTATCCTGTACTCCTGGTAGTTTTAGTGTGTATTTTGTGCACTAATTGTGATGAAGATCTTTTGTCTGATCATTTGTATCTCTAAATAAATTTGTTTCTATCAATAGATCTGATTTGCCATCATTAAAACCTGGGGGACCAAAGTGATTCAGTCACACCTCTGTAATTCCTCTAATCTGAAACTGTTGCCATGATCCAAGGCTGAGATTGGATCCAGCAGCCCCCAGCACACCACAGGAAGTTGGAAGCTCAAGGCCTGCCCCCCCTTTCCTAGCCCCCTTGTACCCAAAGGCCCCCATGGGACTGTGGGACCTGCCAGACTATCCCTCCTTTTCCACCTTTTTCCTGTTCCTCCCACTTTCCCATTGTCCCCTCAATCCCCCATTTCCCCCCTGAACACTTTTGGGGTCCCAACCCCCACTTTTTGTCCCCTCTCCTGTGGGCACTGAAGGAGAAAATGAGGCTGTCCCCCTTTCATTGGGGTTCCTTTGGAAACAGCACCTGGGCTTTGTCTTTTAGTCCACTGGAATTCCCAGCATGGCCCCAAAGCAGTGCCCTGATCCCACACATTCCCCTCCCCTCATGTGCTGGCTGTGTTCAGCCACCAGAGAAAAACACAGGCTGCCATGCAGAGCGTTCCAAGTGGTTTCCACTTTGGCAAACAGCACTCTCTGGATGGAAAACACCAGTCAAGGCCAAAACACTCCTTTTGGATCCTCATTAACTGAATGCAACTGCTGCTGCCTTATGTTGTTCCCACAGACATTCTCAGGGTTCCTTTGGTTCCAGGAGGCCCCACATGTCCCAATGGCCCCTTGATTCCATGAGCTTCCCCAGTCTCCAAAGGTTCCTTTAGTTCCATGAGGCCCTGCAGTCCCAAAATGCCCTTTGGATTCTTGGAGTTTTCCCATTGTCCCAGGGTCCCTTGTGCTTCAGAAGGAGCTGCAGTGGGACAGTGGCCCCTTTGTTCCGTGAGCTCTGCAGTGTTCCAGGAATCTTTGGGTTCCAGGAGAGTCTGCAGTTTCACAAGGAGCACTTGAATGCAGGAGGTTCTGCAGGGTCCCAATGGCCCCTGGATTCTGGGAGGTTCAGAAATATCTCAGAGCTCCCTTGGTTCCAGGAGGACACTCATATCAGCAGGAACCCTTGGTTCTAGAAGGTTCCACAGTGTCCCAGAATTCCTTTGATTTCATGAGGCCCTGGATTGTCCCAATGGCCTCCTGATTCCATCAGCCCCCTTGATGTCACAATGGTCCCTTGTTTCCATGAGTTTCCGCAGTGTCCCAGGATTCCTTTTGTTCCATGGGGAACTGCAGTGTCACAATGGGCCCTGAATTCCAGGAGTTTTCCCAGGGCGACAGTGCTGCCTTGATTCCGTGAGATTCCTCAGTGTCCCACAGCTCCTTTGGCTCCAGAAGGCCCTGCAGTGTCACAATGGTCCTTGGTTCCATGAGGTTCCACCATGTCCCTGCTGGAACATGCGTGGCTGTAATGCTGCCCCACCTGCAGAGCTGCCTCCAGCTCTGGGCTCCAGCCCAGGAAGGACATGGACCTGTTGGAGCGAGTGCAGAGGGGAGCAGCAAGAGGATCAGAGGGATGGAGCAGCTCTGCTGTGAGGAAAAGCTGAAAGAATTGGGATTGTTGAGGCTGGGGAAGAGAAGGCTTTGGGGTGACCTAACTGTGGCCTTGCAGTGCCTGAAAGGAACCATCAAGAAAGATGGAGAGAGACTTTGGACAAGGGCCTGGAGTGACAGGACAAGGGGCAGTAGCTTCACACGGATAGAGGGGAGGGCTGGAGGAGACAATAGGAAGGAATTTTTTCCTTTGAGGGTCCTGAGATTCTCTTTAAGTCCCTTCCCAAGCCAAAGCATTCCATGATTGTGGGACTGGTGGGTGAGGTGGTGGTTGCAGCCGTCTGGGGCACAGGGACCCAAAATGAAGGAGTTTTCCATTGTGGGGAAAGGAAGGAGGGGGCAGCAGAACTGACCCCCTGGACACCTGGCAGGCAGGCTTTGGCTGGAAGCTGGTGATGGGGAGCTGAGTGAAGCCCCCACAATGCAGGAGGAAATGGTCAGTGACCTGCTCTGCCAGTGAGACCCCCCCCAAGTGCCTGGGCCCACATGGGATGCAGCCAAGAGTCCTGAGGGAGCTGGAGAAAGAGCTGGCCAAGCCACTCTCACTCATTCCCCAGCAGTGCTGCACAACTGCACAAGTCCCAGCTGACTGGCAACAAGCACATGGGATGCCCATGCACAGGAAGGGCCAAAGGGAGGATCTGGGGAACTCCTAGCCTGTCCCATTGACCTCAGGACCGGGGAAGTCCATGCAGCAGATCCTCCTCAGTGCCATCCCATGGCAGGGGCAGGACAACCAGGGGATCAGGCCCAGCCAGTGTGGGGTTGGGAAAGGCAGGTCCTGCCTGACCTGCCTCCTCTGACAAAGGACCCGCTCAGCAGCTGAGGGAAAGGCTGGGGATGTGTCTCTGTGGAATTCCAGAAAGCCTTTGGCACCATCTCCCCCAGCATCTCCTGCACAAACTGGCTGCTCATGGCTTGCCCAGGGAACTGTTTGCTGGGTGACAAAGTGTCTGATGGCCCAGGGAGTGGTGGGGAATGGAAGGAAATCCAGGTGGGGCTGGTCACTAGTGGGGTTCCCAAGGGCTCAGGGTTGGGGCTGCTCCTGTTTAACATCATTATTGATGATCTGGGCCAGGGGATCGAGTGCCCCCTCAGGAAAGTCGTGGACAACACCATGTTGTGTTTGATATTGGATGTGCTGGAGGGCAGGAAGGCTCTGCAGAGGGATCTGGACAGGCTGGATCAATAAGGCCAAGTGTCAGGGACTGCATTTTGGTCCCAAAAACCCCCTGGAACGCTCCAGGCTGGGGGCAGAGGGGCTGGAGAGCTGCTCAGCAGGAAGGGACTTGGGGGTGCTGCTTGACAGGGGCTGGATATGAGGCAGAGTGTGCCCAGGGGGGCAAGAAGGCCAAGGGCATCGTGGCCTTTGTGGAGAAGAGTGTGGCCAGCAGGAGCAGAGAACTGATTGCCCCTGTGTGCTGGGCACTGGGGAGGCCCCACCTGGAGTGCTGTGTCCAGTTCTGGCCCCTCAGTGCCAAAAGGCCCTTGAGGGGCTGGAGCGTGTCCAGAGAAGGGAACGGAGCTGGGGAAGGCTCTGGAAAACATGTCTGCTGAGGGACGGCTGAGGGAACTGGGCTTGTTGAGTGTGGAGAACGGGAGGCTCAGGGGGGACCTCATTGCTCTCTGCAGTGACCTGAAAGGAGGTTTTAGTGGGTGTGGGGGTCGGTCTCTTCTGCAAAGCCTTTAGTGACAGGAAGAGAGGAAACAGCCTTAAATTGCTTTGGGCAAGGTTCACATTACATATTCAAAACCATTTTTCCCCTGACAGGGTGTTCAGGCATTGGAACAAGTAGCCCAGGGAGGTGGTGGAGTCTCTGGAAGCATTCAGGTGGCATCTGGATGTAGAGCTTTGGGATGGGGTTTAGGGGTGATTCTGGTGGTGCTGGGTTGACAGTTGGACTAGAAGATCTGGAAGGTCTCTTCCAACCTTGATGATTCTGTGATTCTCTGACCTGTCATCCCTGTTTGCAGGTTTGTGCTCTAAGAAGACCCTGGGGATGTTTTCTCTGTTGGGTCCACAGAGATTGTGTTGTGTGAGCTTTTTTCCTCTATGATCAAAACAGGGAGTAATTAATGCTAAATCCAGCAGGTGGCTTTCAAGTCATAACTTGGTCCAGTTTGTCCCACTGTGTCCAAACAGGTGAGGAAAATCTGGAACTTTAGAAGGGTTAGTTTTTTACCTCATTAGCAGGATATCCAGGGGTGCACCAAGTGCCTTCCAGTGAGAAGCACAAGAGACCAGGAGACAGTGACGATATTGTTCTAATGTTAATGTCACTGGAGCACAGAGTGAGATCACATCTGAGTTATGTTTCTTTAATCAGTGATTGGGAATAAAGAGAGAATCACATGGTTGATGACACTTTAGGATTTATTTCACACTCTTAACACTAAGGTATTTTGCAGCTGGACTTTGAATAAGGTTCCATGGTATATTGCAAATTTCTATCTCAAGTTAACACTCTACTTCTTCCCAAAGAAATTCTCAGCAGCTAACACCCTTTCATCATCTGGCTCTTTCCCTGATGGCTTGAGCTTGTTGCTCCTTTTGGTAAATACCCATTTGACACAAGGCACTGGGCAGCTTCTGCCAAGTGCCACTGAATCTCACTTCCTCCCTTGCCTTGAGGTCGTTGTGCTTTAAGAATCTGGCTGTTCAGATGCCCTGAAATGTCTATAGTATTTCAATGGGAACAAGCTTCAAGATGTGCTGTTTGGCACACATGAAAAATGACCTGCCCAGAGCAACATGGGAATGTAGGTGCTGCTCAGTAATGCCCCTTGACTGGGACAGGCACTGCTGAGGATTTTTTCCTTCCCCTCTCTGATTCCATTCCCACTGTTTTGTACAGACTCCTTGGGGTCAGATTTTGCACTGTACAGTTTGAGAAGTTAGTGCAGATGTGTGTTTGCAGGCATGTTCCTATTCTGTATTCCCTGATCAAATTCAGTAAACTGATACCTGGCTTGAACTTTTTTTCCCCATAGTACTACTTTTATTTATTTCTCCAGAACAGCTTGAGAAAATGAAGGTACACTTAGCCCCAGGTTACTTGCTGCTGTAATCTCTTGACTTTTTTTCTTTTCCCCTCTCCCAAACTGATGGGTAACTGTGAAACCCAAGGTCAGGAATGTGGTTGGAATTCCAGGCCCCAGCCTGGGGGAGGTGACACTTTCAGTCCCCAGGGGAAGAAGCCACTGCTTTGTTTATCAACAGGCAAAGGGCAGCACTGTGGGAAATCAGGCCTAGAAAAAAATGTACCTTTGTAGAGAACTCACTTCATTACAGGGGTGAGCTGCAACTCCTAAAACTGCCATTTCAACTCCTGTTTCAACTGCCACCGCCATTTCAACTGCCGTGACAGCTGGCAGCCAGTCAAATGCTGTGGTCACAGATTTTAACTTATAAGATATGATTATCTGTTGGTGTTGGGTTATAAAAGGAGGGCTGCGACTCCAATAAACTTGTCTCAGCTTCACCCCCCTGAGTCCGTGCCTCAATACACCACAAATGGCACCCCATGTTGGGGCATGAAAGAAACTAAGCTGTTTCTCCGGTGGTGTAGCTCAGCTGAACACAAGGAAGGAAAAAGCGCTGAAAGGAAGCGACAAGAGAGCTCTCAATTACCTTACGCTGGATGATAAGGGAAGCAGCTGAGAATGAAATGGGAACCCCTTTAACGAAAAAGCATAAGGCAGTCTCGCGAGCCTTTGCTGAAATCCTTAAAAAATATGAGAAAACAGTACAGGAAGAAAATTTAGAATGTCTCCTTTTGTGAGCATCCAAAGCTAATCCCACATTAAATAGTGACAGTATATGACTGGAGAGTTTGGGATGATATCGGTGCCAGACTCTGGGACAGCACCATGCTAGGGGATAAGATAGCAACCTTTTTATTAAGAACATGGAGAGCAGTTCATGAAGCTTTGCAAGCTCACTCCAGCTCCACAGACAACCGTGTAGAAACAGCAACTGATTCTGAGCCACTATCACAGCAGGAGCTGAAATTTTGTGTGCAGACCCTGCCCCATGCCCTGCCCCGACCGCAGTCTCCCGCGTTGCCTTCCACGCCGCCAGAGCTGCCTTCATTGCCAGCATCACTGCGGCCACCTAACGCACAGCCCGCAGCGTGGCCAGAAACAAAGGCCTCCTCCTCCACACCCCATTTGTGTGGACTTCGCTTCCGTGGTGCCGCTGCCACAGCACCAGTTTCTCGGTCAGATGACTCCGAGGAGGACCCAGAACTCACAGATAAGGAACAAGATTTAACCTTTCACTCTCCTGACTTGCCTGACAAATGGACGCGAGTGCGGGGGGAGGCGAGACTCGCAGGGGACACGGCAGTCTTAAAAGATTTCCCAGTCCTGGTCTTGCCTGACCAGGACCCTTACTGGGAGGGTCTGTCATATGCTCTTATTAAAGATGTAAGGTGAACAGTAACAGACCACGGTTTGGGGGCTTTGCACTCAGTCTGTCCCCTCGCAGCCTTCTGCCACCCACCCACTCCCAGATTCCCCTCAAGACTTCCCTCTCCCTTGTCCCATCAGGGCCTCTGCAGCACCTCACCCCTTCCTGGCTTCCCAGCGCCCCCTCCCCTGCGGGTCTCCCCCAGCCCCGCCAACCTGCCCGGCAGCGGCACAGCCCTGAAGGAGCTCCAGAGGAGACGCTCCAGAGGCACTTGGGAGCCCGGAGCAAACCAGCCAGTAACACACAGGCAGGACACAGATGCTGCCTCCTGGCTGGGGAGGGCTTGTGGCCATCTCCAAGGACAAGGTGCTCAGGGTTCCCCACACCTCCAGCCTCTGCCCCTCCATTTTGCTGGAAACGTTGAGGCTCCAGCAGAGCCACCAAAGGCCAAGGGGCTTCTGCTCACTTTTGCTGGCACGCTGCACAGCGGGGCAAGTGTTGCTGAGCACAAGGAGCTATTTTCCCCTCTTCCCCAAGGCCCTGTGCACACTGGGCACCAAAAAAACCTCCTGGGCTTCTGTATGTGATAACATGGATGTAATGTTCCCATGCTGAGCTCAAAGGGGGTGCTTGCAGGGAAGAGGCATCTTCCCCACAGGCTCAGGTGGCCCCAGGAGATGGAGCTTCCTGCATCAGTTCTCCACAGAGCTGCAGGAGCACAGGCAGACACTGCCCTGCAGAAAAGGCCGGGTCTGCAATGCTCTGCACAGCCAGTCTTGGAGCTGCTGGAATCTGCAGTAAGGAGCCATCTGTACAGATCTTGGCACGTAGCGGTGTTGAATTGCCAGGCCTGCCATGGCGAGTCTGATGTCTTCTGTCACACTTCTACGGGCTGGAAGAGGCAGCAACGGAGACTACCAGAATGGGAAGAATGAAGTTCTCCGCACAGCTCTGATGATGTGGAGCGTTTCCTGGGCCAGGTTTGAGACGGCAGGGCTGTCATCAGTGATGTCTTGAAGGGCTGGAAGAGAAAGGAAGAGAGCCAAGGTGAGAGGTCAGGGGTGTGGGGACGTGAGGAGCCCCTCCTGCCAGGGCCATCCCAGCCAGCTCTTGCCATGGCCAGGAGGGAGCAGGGCCCAAGGGGATCAGCTGGAAGGTGCCCTCGCTCACCTTGGCAGATGAGCTGCAGCTCTGGCTGCTCCTGCTTCATGGACCTGGCGGCGATCCCTGGGAACACAGAGCCTGTCAGGCCCCAGAGGCACAGGTCCCCCGTAGCAGCGCTGCCAGCCCGGCCACACGGCCTCCTGCCCTGGCAGGGCTGAGCCCGGGGCCTTCCCGCATGGGGACGCCCCAGGGCTGGGCTGGCACAGGGCGGCAGCAGGCGCTCGGGGCCACTCGGGGCTCCACGTGCCCTGGGCCGCATCCTGCTGCCGCTGCAGCAGCCGGGGCTGGGGCCGAGCTGCAGCGGGGTGGGGAGGGACCCCGGCCTTGTGGCTCACCCAGAAACTTGATGGCCAGCTTTCGCAGGGGCTCCTCTGGGCTCTCCAGGAATGGCAGGGCCTGGCGCACGTACTGGCCCACTCGGCTCCTGTCCTTTTCCAGCTGCAAAGAGCGCCAGGGCATGGAGGGAAGGCTGGGCTCAGGCTCTGCCCCTTGGCCGGGCACTCCCTGCCCCCAGCACGGGGCTCCCCTGCCCGCAGAGCCCTGAGGCCTGGCCAGCAGCTGCTGGGGCCGGGCTTTGGGGGGAGCGGAGGGCTGGGTGCTCCTGGGAGCCAGGGGCTGGGGCTTTGGGGCCGTCCTTACCAGGCACTCGGGAAACCTCCACGGCTGCTCCATGGTCACCAAGTTCTCAAGATCCCTCCACTTCAGGAACCTGGCTGCACCAAACAGTGCTCTCCGAGAGGCCTGCACAGCAACAGAGAGCGGGCCATGGCACCGCAGCCCAGGGCACAGCACCCGCATCCCTGCACCAAGGCCAGGAGGAGGCTGCAGGCGACCATGGGCCAGGGCAGGAGGCACAGCAGCCTCCTGCCATGGGGACACCAGAGCCCACGAGTCCTCACCTCTGCCACACGCTGGTTCTCATCGTGCCAGTTGAAGTAGAATGGCACCAGACTCAGGTACACGTGTGGCTTTAGGCTCTTGCTCCTCTCTGTCGCTTCCATCAGCTCCCGGAAGAGGAGCATGGAGAGCTGCTGCAGCTGGCTGTGCTCCTGGTGCAAAGGAAGAGGAAAAGACCTCAGCACTGGCTTCTCCAGGCCCACCGGGGCACAGGCCTGAAAAGACACTGGGCCCAAAGTTTCCTGGCAGTACTCAGTGCCCATGATGAGGGGCACAGAGCCTTACGTTGTCAAAGAGTGGCCGCAGCGCCTCAAGCAACTTCAGGGCTATTGGGCTGGATATTTGGATGATTTTCAAGCCCAGCACATTGATGAACACAGTGAGAGTCATCTCAACCGCGTCCGTGTCTGCATCCTGCAGTAGCTCCAGGAGGCTTTCATTCAGGCTCCGGATGCTCTTAGCCTGTGTGGAACACAATGCTGTGGTGCAGCCCCACGCTGCTGCCGCGGGGCCCAGAGGCCAAAGGTGCATCCTAAAGGAGTTGGGCAGCTGAACGGGGAGGAGGAGAGCTGGGAGCAGCTGCCACAGCTGCCAAAGGCCAGCCAAGGCCAAGCTACTGCCTTGCACAGCCGCACGCTGCCGGCCCGGCTTCAGCCCCTGCCCCCTGCTCACCATTGAGGGAGCCTTGCTGAGCACCACCAGGCCTCGGAGCGCCAGGCGACGCCTCTCCGGGCACTGACTGCGCAGGTGCCTGGAAATAATCTGCAGGATGCTGGGCCCATATTGTCTGGGGATCAGGCAGTGCAGGACCTGAAAGGCAGGGAGCAGTGACAAGGTGCCCGGCCGGCAGGAGCCCGGACCCGCCCGGGGCTGGGCCCAGGCAGCAGCACAGGGTGCAGGCACCGTCCCCGGCGGCTGCAGCTGTGAGAGGGCAGAGAGGGGGAGGCAGCTGGGCCAGGCAGCGCTCGCCATCAGGCTCACCTCCACCAGGAACGCCAGGGCAGGCAGTTCCCACAGGGGCTCTCCCCTGCTGAGCCGCGGGAGCAGGCTGACGGCGATGCTGCGACCGAAGGAGCAGGAGACATGGCACAGCTCCCTGCAAGGGGGAATAAAGGTGCCAGAGACCCTGAGCCAGGTGGGCAAAGCTCTCCTGGGACTGACTCACACAGGCCTGGTCTTTGACTACCAGCCCAGGAGAGGACATGGGCACTTTGGGAGGTGGCTCCTCCTGTGCAGCCGCCTCTCTCCACCTTTTCCACTCTGCTCAGCCATCCCTGGCTGCCAAGGCCCTCTGGCCCAGCAGCACGGGCACTGTGAGGGGTGGCCTGTGCACAGGGCAGAAAGGACCTGTGGGGGTGTGGGGCAGTGGGGAGAAAGGGCTCTCACCTGGCCAGCAGACCCACTGCATAGTGGTGGCTGTCAGCCTTGAGGAGCATGTCCCAGCCACACTTGCGACCGATCGCCATCAACACATCCTCATCCAGCAGCTGGCGCAGCAGGGCTTTAACAGTCTGCACTGCAAACCTGTGTGCAGAGCACAGCCCAGGTCAGGCACAGAGCCCTGGCCTCAGCCCCGAGGGCGTGGCAGGGAGAGGGGACTGGGATGGAGCACCTGTTGGGGTTGGGGGGAAGGCTGCGCTGCTCCCGGCATCGCCTCCAGAAGGTCTCGACCTCCTCTGACATCTCCTCTGTGCTGATGAAAACTTGGAAGAGCAGAGTCAGAAGGAGGCGCGGGAAATTGTCCTTCAATGCACTTGGGCACCAGGAGCGGGACAGCTGGATGATCTCCCAGAGTGCCACAGTTGCCTGCCAAAGACAAAGCACCCAGAGACAGCTCTCAGGGCCCAGATGTCCATGTGGCAGGGCCCAAGCGTGGCAGGGACAGGCCAGAGGAGACACAGGGGGATCCCCCAGCCTGGTGTCCCTGAACCTGCCCCTAAGCCAGGCTTGCAGCCCAGTGCCTGGGGCAGGGAGAAGCAGTGGTGAGGGAGGATGGAAAGGCATCCCAGAGGCAACCTGGGGGCGAGCAGAGGTCAGCTCAAGAAACTCACAGCCAGGGCAAAGACATCTCTCTCATCCCCATCAGAGGTGCGTCTCCTGTGCGCTGGCCAGTATTCCAGCACACAGAAGAGGATCTGCAGCACCGGCTCCTTAGTCCATCTGGAGGAGATGAGCGTCTTCCACATGGTGCGAGCAGCTCTGTGGAGTCACAACTCTGGCTCAGGGGGGTCTGGGACACAGCTCTGTGGCCTGGGCAGCTGCAGGGCCCAGGTGACAGAGCCACGGTGCCTTGTGGGGCAGGGAGGCAGGTTGGCCTCAGGATTGGAGGCTGACATGCCAAAGCTGGCAAAGAGAGGAGCTGGAGTGTCCTGGAAGTCTCCATGTCTCTGGCACCCCATTTGGGACAGGCTGTCCAGGGGGATGGGGTCTAAAGGCAGGTGAGCCTTCAAGGCAGGTGAGCCCCATACCTGTCACAGGCTGGGGCAGAGCGCAGCAGGGTCACTGCAACATCCGTGGGGTGTGCCTTGGTCAGCAGGACCAGAGTCTTGTCCAGCCTGTGCTCATCAGACACATTGGACGTGAGCCACTGATGGATGCACCTGACTATGGCTGGCACCTGGAGGGGACATGGGGGACAGTTGGAGAGCTGCCAGAGCCAGTAACTTGCCCAGCTTCCCCCAAGAAGTGCTCCCCTTGCCACCACACTCTGCTGGTCTCAAAGGCTGAGGGGACCCAGAGCAGCCAGCGTGAGGGGCCACAGCATCCCTGGGGGACTGGAGCCCTGGCCACAGGCTGCTTACTTGCTTTGCTTTGTAGACACCATTCTCCACAAGCAAATCCAGCAGGGCAGCGCTGGTCTGGGCATTGAAGAGGTTTGCCATGTCCCCAGTGGCCATGAAAGTGGCCTCTTCATGCCAAATGCACCTGATGAATCTGCAAACCAGCTACAGGAGAAAGGCAAGGAAGAGAGAGGGATGTCCCCTGGAGGGCTGCGACAGCGGTGCTGGGCTGAGCAGTGAGAGCAGGCCCAGCCCAGGCGGGGATGGCTGCAGGTACCTGTGCTGCCCTGCGGAAGCGGCCACGGGCACGGAGCTGCTCTTCTGTCTGCTCCTGGCCTGCATCTGGCAAAGAGCGAGCGTGCTCAGAGCTGAGGGTGTGCGGGAGAGGCCGGAGAACACAGCCCAGGCCTGGGCTCCAGGAGCAGGCAGGGCCAGCCCCGGGATGCCCAGTGGATGGAGCACGGCTGCCAGGAGATCAGCCCCGGCCCCTCTGCCCCCTTCCTTTCCCTGGGCATGTCCAGAGGGGATGGGCAGGATGAGGCCAAGGGGGCTGCAGCCACCAGCCCTGTGGCCCAGCTCCAGCACTCACCCTCCTGCGGGGGCTGCACCTGCTGCACCTCTTCAGGCTGCTGTGCTGGAGCAGCCCTAGGGCTTTCCTCCTTCTCCTCCTCCTTCACCCAGGCCAGCTTGGGCACCGTGGGGGGTCTCTGCTGCATGTCTCCGTCTGGTGTTATGGCTACCTGCAGCAGAGATGCCATTAAAAAAGCTTTGGCTTTCCAAGTCCTGCAGTCGTGCCTTGAAGGCAGCTGCAAGAGAGAAGCCTGGGAAATGCCTCGCCTCATCCAGTCCCACTGTCTGGCCTCAAGGGCACCTGCCCCAGGGACTGGAGATGCCTTGAGCAGCCCCAGGTCCCCAGGTCCCACAGTCTGGCCTGGAGGATGCACAGGGGAGAAGTGGAGAGCTGCCAGAGTGAGCAACTTGCCCAGCTTCCATGGAGAAATGCTTCCCTTCCCAGCACACTGTGGCAGCCTCAAAGGCTGAGGGGGCCCAGCGCACCCAGCTTGGGGGGCCACAGGCTGCTTACTTCAGCAGAGACAGCTCTCTCCTCAAGAAACTCCAGGCTGGGGGTATCGGCCAGGCGCTGAACAGGCGCGGCGTCAGTGCTCGCCACGCCCTCCATCGTTGTGGCGTCGGCCTCCTCCGTGAGACCAGGCAGCACAGAGTCACAGTGTGACACATCATCAGTGGACGTGGTGTCCCAGTGGGTTGTGTGATCACTGGTTGCGGTGTCACACTTTGCTGGGACAGCAGTCGACGCGGTGCTGACATCAGGATTTGTCACCTGGGTCGGGATGGTGTCAGGCTGGGCCTGGACATCAGCTGGTGTGATCCTGGCCTTTCTACGCCGACTGCCCATGAATTTCATAAATGTCTGCAGGAGAAAGAAGGGCAGGGAAGAGAGGGATTTCCCCTGGAGGGCCGCGACAGCGGTGCTGGGCTGAGCAGTGAGAGCAGGCCCAGCCCAGGCGGGGATGGCTGCAGGTACCTGTGCTGCCCTGCGGAAGCGGCCACGGGCACGGAGCTGCTCTTCTGTCCGCTCCTGGCCTGCATCTGGCAAAGAGCGAGCGTGCTCAGAGCTGAGGGTGTGCGGGAGAGGCCGGAGAACACAGCCCAGGCCTGGGCTCCAGGAGCAGGCAGGGCCAGCCCCGGGATGCCCAGTGGATGGAGCACGGCTGCCAGGAGTTCAGCCCCTCTGCCCCCCTCCCTTTCCCTGGGCATGTCCAGACGGGATGGGACAGGATGAGGTCAAGGGGACTGCAGCCACCAGCCCTGTGGCCCAGCTCCAGCACTCACCCTCCTGCGGGGGCTGCACCTGCTGCACCTCTTCAGGCTGCTGTGCTGGAGCAGCCCCAGGGCTTTCCTCCTCCTTCTTCCTCCGGAACAGCCTGAGCAGGCTGAAGCGTCTCCCTGCCATGCCACAGTCTGGTGTCCAGGGCACCTGCAAGAGAGAAAGAGAACCTCGGAGAAACTCCGGGCCCTAAGTCCTGCAGAATGGCCTTGAGGCCACCTGCCGCAGGGATTGGAGACACCTCGGAGAAGCTCTGGGTCTCCAAGTCCTGCAAAAGGGTCTTAAGAGCACCTGCCACAGGGCTTAGAGACACCTCGGAGAAACTCCGGGTCTCCAAGTCCTGCAAAAGGGTCTCAAGGGCACCTGCCACAGGGATTAGAGACACCTCGGAGAAACTCCGGGTCTCCAAATCCTGTGGAAATGCCTCGAGGTCACCTGAAAGCGAGAAAATCCTCCAAAACGCTCCGGGTCAGCAAGGCACGAGTTGGCTGCGCGGGGGCTCCGCACAGCACCGCTCTGTCCCGTCCTGTCCCGTCGCCTGCTCCGAGGAGCACTGTTGACACTGTGGCCGTGTCACCAGCAGCACCTCTGTCACCGCGGGTCATAAAGGGCCCTTGGACACCCTGCCCCCTTCCATCCCACCGGCCGTGTCCAGCGTGTCACAAAGGGCCCTGGGACACAGTGCAACGTGGCCTGGGGCCTCCCCCAGCCCCGCCAACCTGCCCCACCTTGGAGGGAATCCGCTCTCTGAAGTATCTAATCTGGCTGGACCTGAACTGTAGGAACGGCTCAAGAAATGAGCAAACACTCCCCTCCTGTGCCTGCTCACGGCAGCACAAGGAGCCCCCTCGGCCGCCGACTCAGTCGCAGCAGGAAGGGCACGGGGCCTTCCACACAAGCTGGCACGGCCTCCTTGGGAGAAGTGCTGGCTGGTGGCCATCCTAAACAGGGGGGCTGACACCGAGAAGGAAGGTGTGGGCAAGGGCACCAATGCTGCTGGCAGCCCTTTGGCCGGGGCTGCACCCAAATCAGCAACTCTGGCAAGTCCTGGCCCAAGGAGACCTGCCACCGCCCCGAGTCCTGGCAAGGCTGCTGCCTGTCTCCTGCCCCAAAGAGCTGTGCCCCTGTGTATTAGTTCATTTGAATACATGCCCGGAATAAAGACAAGTACAACAGACATTCAAACAGTACAAAAAATCTTTTATTGCAGTGAGAACAGAAAAAACTACAGGCAAAGAGAATCAAAAGCTGAAAAAGAATACAAAAAAACTGCTTTATCGGTTGGCATTCATACAATACTACGAACAGCTTTTATTATAGTATTAACTAGTAATAAGGGAATTAAAGGAAAATTTAAAGGATATTAAAACAATACTACGAGTGGCTTTTAATACAATATTAACTAGTAAAAAGGGAATTAAAAGGATATTAAAAAAGGATATAAAACAGTGGCTTTCTCAGTTGCTTCCTGTCAATAAACTGTGCTTACCCACACAGACAGGCCAGGGCTGCCAGGATCTGCAGCAGCTGGTCGGTGCCCGTGCTTAGCGGGCGTCCCCACGGAACAACACAGTCTCCATGGCAGGATGAGGATCGCTCACCCCAGCAGTCCTGACACCCCATTTTATCAGCTCTACATTACACCACGTAGGGCCAGTACCCAGTATAAGGTGATGCCTGAGTGGCAGCCAAACCCCACCTGTTCATCACCTGATAGCAACAGTCTGTGCGTGCCCTGCTGTAGGGCAAGGGGCCAGCGACCCCTGCCCACAGAATCTTCCTCTCACCATCATCTTTCTCACCCCTGTGTATGACCTCTACCACTGTGTTTCAAGGGTAGATGTATCTATCTTGCAATATGTAGCAAAACCAAGGAAGAACTCAGCTCTGATAATAGGGGATATCAGGCTGACTTGCTAAAAAGCACAATGGACCTTACAATTCGCTTGTGCCATGAAGTTACATTGTACCATACTCTGGCTGGTTTCACATCCTAATATGATTTCTTTCTCACGCCTCTATGCTCCATTGATCATCTAATTCAAAAGTACCCCCCTTACAGACATGAAACAGTTTAAAGTCCTGTAGATGTAGAGATGAAAAAGTCATATCTAAAATGTAGTGCTAGCTTGTTCCTAAGCATTTCCAAAATTCCTTCCCGTCAGGTGCCAGGATGGGTGGGCAGGAGGTGACCTGCTTTATTCAGACCATTCTTGTACCTGTGACTGCTGCTCTTTCACCCCTCTCCCCCTGTTTCTGGGTTGGTTTCTAGAGCTGTTTTTGAAAGAAACACTTTTTTCAGTCTCACACGTGAATATTTTCAAAGAAATACAAGACACGAAAATCTAGTAAAACCAATATTTAACAAAATGGTGAAATCACACTCCTTTATGTACTCTGAGCACTCTGCTACTGGCAGTTTGTGTAGTTCTCCATATACTGGAAATGTAACTAAGGATCAAGAAATTTTCTGTGTTCTTTATTTCCTTTTTAATTTTTTTTCTGTCATCAAATTGACTGCAGGATTTGGTCCTGTCTTTGTGGAGGATGAATGCCACTGTCTTTTTATGTTTGATATTTTATTACTTAGGGGGACTGTCAGTGGGAGAAGTGGTGGGAAGGATCCTCCCCTCAGGGGCTGGAGCTTCAGCTTCTAAAGAAGGCTGTACTTAATCACAGAGCTGCAACTCAGGATTTCTCCTGGCCTTCCAGAACTTTTCATTTAGCCAGCTGAGAGTGCCCAGGGCACAGCCAGGTTAATGTTTAACTCTTCCAACACTGTGCTCATCCCGAGGATATCCTGTCATCCTGAGAAGAAGGAAGGGAGATGCTGTGCCTATTCCCTGTGGCTGTGCAGGAAGCAAAACCTTCAAAGCCGTGGCCCTTCTGAAGGAGTTGATCTTGTGTTATTCCTCAGTAGTCAGCACTGAAAATTCTGTATCTGAGACACTGAATGAAAAGGAGAGTTGCTGAGAGGCTTGTTTGGGGGACAGTGTTTTTTTGGTTTGTTTTTGTGGGGGTCTTTTAGAGCCAAATGAAGGTTGGATCATGAAAATCAGTCTTGTTACAGACAAAAACTGTAAAGGCATTTAAATGCTTTCAGATGCTGTAACCATTTTCCTTCCTTTCACTTTCTCACTCCTTGCAAATCAGAGACAGTTCCTAGAGGACAGGAGAATAAAATAAACAAAACAAGAAAATATTTTTCTACTCTTAAGGTCTGTGTCAGGTCTGTTTTGAATGCATTTAGATCCTACTGCTTCCATGCTATTTTTCAAGTAGCACCAGATAAATACCTGTAAACTACCGAGATGACAGTGATCATTCTTACTTCACAAAATGTTTCTCTTTTTTTTTCCTATCCTGTGTCCCTTTTGTGTTCTGTGCTATGGAGTGACTATATTTTTGTTCTAAGCTAATTCACTGCTGCTGTTTTGGGTACAACTAATGTAAAGCAGCAAACCCATAACATGTCAGAAACAGGCTACAGTGTGTTGAAGACACAGCTTATGTTTGATGGTGTGTAAATACAGAGAGTTAGTTGGGTTTATCTGATAGCCTGGCAGAAGGAGAGAGGAGCAGGACAAACTGTTTTCAGTAACTGTGCTGTTCAGACCCCTGATAAGATGGAGAGTGCTTTGGAACTACTGATGTGCTTTGAATAAGAAAAGAATAATCAGGTCCATTGGCACTGGCTTATCAGGAAGGAAGTAAAATGCCAGCACTTTTACATGAGCAAAAGGAAATGTTTTAGACACTTTGGGCCATTTTTCCACTGAAATTAAATAGCAGGGTGCTTTTGAGTGTGCTGTAAGGAGTGGAAGGATTTATTACCTTGACAGAATGACAGGTGAATGTGTTCAGAGAGGAGTCCTCAGCAACAAGAACAGCTCTTTGGATAAGTGGCCACATCTATTCCTGCTTCTGGTAGAGATTCAGGAATTCTCTCCTTTCTTTCTCCTAAAGTGCAGTGGCTCACTTACAATGGGCAGTTTTTCAGAGTGTCACATCCTTGTGCATTTTGTAATATCCTGGCAGCATGTTTGATATTGGGGGTGTAACAGGCTGTTCATAAAATAATGCTGGATCATTGACTGGTGTGTCCTCTGCCTTCAGTCACTGGGTATTTTCATGTTCCAAAAAGAATATATCTCAGCCTGTGCTGGGAAGGGAAGGTGTGATTCACCATTAACTTACCCCAGCAGGCATGAATCATGCTCAGATGCACTATTATCTTCTCAAAGTTGACTGATTTTTATTTCTGTACCTTTTCAAAATTTATTTCTAGGTTCTTTCACATGCTTACAATTAATTTGGGGATATTCAAATTCGCTGAATGATAGTGCATGAACATATTTGATTGATTTTGGATTCTAATTGATTCCTGTCAATGAGATCCCTGTGACACTCTGAAATCAATGCTATGTGATTCAACCAAGGCACCACTGTTCTGTACATTAGGTAGCAGTTGGGAATTTAGGAACTAAATGTTCACAAGCTATAAATGGAGAAAATGTTTAGATTTCAATAGCCCTTTTTTGGCATTTATTCACCCAAATATGTTTCTCGGGAAAGTTAGTTTTCCAAAGGGCAGGCTTTCAGTAAAAGAAAGATCATTGATTTAAGGTTTATTAAATTTTAGCTAAAAACAACAGGCTCCATTGGGATGTAAAGTAATTTTAGTATATCCTGCAGGCAACCTTCATGCTTCAGAACTGTTGCTCAAAGGTTTCATTCTTCTCTGAAGATGTCAATTGTAAATATAAAAATGCCTCACTGAAAATGGAATGGTTCAAAGATTCTAACTGAAATATAAATTCCTGCCAGGGGAAAGCACTATAATCAAAATAAAGTGCTCTTAACTTTATTTTTCCTGTGGAGGCCACACTTGAAAAGAGTGCTTCAAGGCAGCAGGGTTAGTAGGGAATGTGAATTTTTATTCATTTATTTATCTACTCTCCCCCACAGATGATGATAGTCCAGCTTTGGAATCAGCAATACACTTCAGACACCAATACAAGGCAATATGTGAGCTGCTGCTGCTTCCAAAATGCAGTATCCTGGCATTTCAGTCAACTTTATAATCTGGCCAAAACCCACTTGGCAATCTTAAAATCTAGCTTCTGAAGCACTTTTATTTCTGAAAGCATTTAATGTCTTTTTATATCTTTTTAGTAGATATTAAATTTCTTAGGAGCAGTGGCCAGGATGTACACTTGATGGATGACTGGGGTGGGGAGTCTCCCCCTACCCTCTGCTTTTTTTTTTCCCTCCCCTTTAATTTTAAAAAGAGGTGTGATAATTGTGCATTAGGTAATGCTGGAACATGAATCCTGCAGATGCAGCTGTTTGACAACATTAACGTGGGGGGTTTGTACCATTGTTAGGTGAGTTAGCAGAGATTTTCCAAGCTGAGAAGGACAGCCTGCTGCCAAGCTCTGGCAACTGTCTTAAGAAATCTTTTTCTTCGGGGATGCCCTGAGGAAAATGATGACTGGATTCTTTTCTAAAGGCACAAACTGCCTGTTTTCTCTTCCATAGCATTCAGAATGGGACTCCTTGTTCCAGCCTGCCTGCTCAGGGTTTTGTGGTGCTGGGTTAGGGTTTTCATGTGGGTTTTCTCCTGTGATAAAGTTGTGTACAGTGAATATTGATTATTCATCCCATGTCTGGGTCACTGTCCACATCTTGAATTTGACCCAGAGTCTGTGTAAATGAGGAATGCATTGAAACAAAGTCAAGGATCCTTCAGTGACTTGTTTTTGTGAGTTCAATCTTCTGAGACCTCTGATGAGTCTGGCAGGGCAGTGCCTGTGTGCAGAGGGGCAGGGAAAGAGAGTCCCAGCACAGCAGCAGTGCCAGGGAGCAGCAGCATTTGGCCTGTTGAGAGCTGCTCTTTTTCTCCTGCCACCCTCCCCTTCTGGGCCTCGGCTGAGGCCTCAGTGCTCTGGGCCTTGGTCCCTGGGCTGGGCTGGGTCAGTCCTGTGGCCATGGCACTGCTGGCATGAGCTGGGCTCCACTGCACTCTTTCCACCACACAAGGGGCTCCATTTGCTCCGGGCACAGCCTGAAGCCTCAGCTCTTCTTCTCCAGGGCTCTCAGGAACAAGGCCAAGGAGCAGACTCTCCAGAGGGTCCTTGCCTTGCTGGTTTCTCCCTGGAGTCCGTGTGCTGCCCTCAGGGTCCCACTGTGGGGGCTGGAGGGGCTGAGGCTGCTGCAGCTGGTGCTGGTGGTGGCCAGTGCCCCTGGAGATGGCAAATGGGGCCTGAGGAGCCCGGGGCCGATTCTCTGCTGCTGTGCTGGGGAGCGGGGCTGGCCCTGGGGCTGCAGGAGCTGCCTGAGCTGATGATGTGCTGAGCATTGCAGACCCAGAGGGCCTGTCCCTGAGCTCCATGGCCTCCATGGCCTGCTGCAGGGCCAGACCTGAGTGTGCTGCTCTGCTGGGCTGGGGCAGGGGCAGGGAGATGGGGGGACCAGGGAGGGGCTGGACTGGGCAGTGCCAGGGAGGGGAAAACCCCAATGTGGAGCTGAAGTGTGTGAGTGGGCAGGGTGGGGGCTCTGCAGGGCTGGGGCACCTCTGGAGTCAGCTTTTCCTTTGGCAGCACACCTTATCTCAGAGGAGATAGTTTTGCAGAGTTGGCTTTTCCCCCTCTTTCCCAAGGTTTTCTCTTTTGTTTTCTCATCCCCTGAGGGGAAAAGGGGGAAGGGAAGCACATGTTGATCCCTGATTTTATCTGTATACAAAAGGGAGCTGGGGCGGGGGAGACAAAGCGATTTCTCCCTCTATTCTCTCTCTTTTATCCCATTCCCGCCTCCCTCGCCACACCCCGGGCGACTGTTTCACCGCCGCCCCTCCTCGCCCGTCCCGCGGGGCAGCTCTTTCAGCTCCGGGGCGGCGGAGACTCCCCCGGCGCGGCCCTTTGGTTTCCCTTGGTTTATTCTCCGGAGCTGATTCCGTTCCGAGCTCGCCCCCCCTCTCTGGCGACCCCCGCCAGGGCCCGTCCCGGGGCGGCTCCTTCAGTGCCACGGGCGGCGGGGACCCCTCGGGGCGGCTCCCCCAGGGCCCCGCCCGCCGCCGCCGCTCCCCGGGGCCCTCCCCGCTTCCTGCCGGGATCGGACACCGCCGGCGGCCCCGGCCCTGCCGGGCTCCATCAGCCTGAGCAATTGCTGCCAAGGAGGGGCCGGGGGCTTCCTCTTGGCCTTCGTCTCCCTGGCGCTGGGGCTCGGCTTCTACCTGCGCCAGAAGGTGAGGGGGGTCCCAGGGGGTCGTGTGTCCCCCCAGAGCGTCTGTGCCCCCCCGGGGACCCCCCACCCCGCTGTCACCCCCTTTTCTCTCCCCACAGAGCTCCTGAGCCGGCGGCGGCCGCAGCCCCTCCCCGGGGCCTCGGGCCCAGCCTGGACCCCTCCTGTCCCTGTGAGGATTTTGGGGGGGTCGTGTGTCCCCCCTCCCCTGCTGCCACTCCTGATCCCAGGAAAGCTTCCCAGTTCTCCCCAGTCCCGGTTATTGGAGGGCAGTGGGGAAGGGGCTTGGGGGAATCCCAAGATGTGGAGCAGAGTTTGGGGGGGGCAGAACAGGCCCCGGGATGGGTCGGGAATGGGGACCCCGCTGTGTTCCCCCCTGTCAGCCCGCTCTGGGGGGCTCTGGGAGGGAACTAACCCCTCAATAAGGCACCCAGCACACGTAGAAAGGTTCTGGGCACCCCCTAAACCTCCACACAGGCTCTGGAGGACTGCCTAAACATACTCAGAGCCCACCCAGGACCCCACCCAACCCCTTCTCTGGGGGGACTTCTCTGGGCACTGGTGGTGCTGGGAGCCCCCCCGGCTGCGGGCGAGGAGCTCTCGGGTGAGCGGGGGGTGGGAAGGGGGCGGTCAGTGGGAAAAGGGGGGTCAGAGGGGACAGAAGGGGTGGTGGGACCCCAAACTGAGTGGGAGGGGAGTGGGACCCCCCAAAAGTGGGGGGAGGAGGGGCACTGAGGATGCCCTCTGGAGCCCTGTCAGAGCCCTGACACTTCTGGGGTGACTCCAGGAACAGCCTTCACTGGCCCAGGGACATTCATCTCCCCAGCCTCACACACATCCCCTGCAAATGGCCCTGTCTCCTCCATCACCCTCCTCTGCCTTTCTGGCCTGGCCCTTTCATTCCACACCAGCAAAGCAGCCTGGGCACTATCTCACCTGGGCACTCAGAGGGCTTCTGTGAGCAGGAGGGGCAGATTTCTCTGGAAGGTGCATTTGTCCCCTGTCCCATGGCACAGGGCACAGCTCAGAGGATGAATATACTCCCAGGCACACACATCCTGGAGAGCTTTTTCAAGACAAAAATAGGGAGAGGAAGAAGAAAAGAGGCAAAATTAGAGAGATGAAAGGTGCCCCAAAAATCAGGAGCTTCCTCTGAGCCAGGTTTCCATAACTGAATCACTGATGGGATATTTACTTTGATAAGTAGCTGCACAAAACTATTGATGTAGACAATGAAAGAATCAGCTTAATAGAATATATAGAAGGTGTTGTCAATGGAAACAAATGGAGAAAAGTTGTTGAGATTAAAAAAAAAAAAAAAAAATCGAAGGTCTGGCAATGCTGGCCAGGAAGCCTTCAGCAATTATCAAGAGTCCTGTTCTGCAGAGGTTTCAAGTGTCTCCTAAATTCCACACTCCTGGCTTCAGGCCATGACTTGCCAGAGCAGTCCCAGAGCTGGCCACTGCCCAGAGATGCCCTGGGGCAGCTCCAGTGCCCAAGTGGGACAAGTGGCCCAGGGTGTGTGGGAGCCCTTTGGAGCAGGAGCTGTTGGGCAGGAAGGGCCCATCTGGGGAGGGTCAGGGAATCCCCCCCTGCAGCCCTGCTGCCCAGGCTGAGGAGGGTCCTCTCCAGCCCACAGCCCATCGTGTGCCCTTGGGGGCTGCGCTGCCGGGGCTGTTCCCGGGCACTGACTGGGGAATCTCCCGGGGTGCCCCGCGCGAGGCGGGGGCGGGGCGGAGGGCGGGCAGGGGGCGTGGCCGCGCGCTGATTGGCTGCGGCGGGGGTGTCTCCACCCGCAGCGCGCGAAGGGCGCCATCTTTGGCGCGTGGGGGATTCGGGGGCGGCGGCCCCGGGAAAAGCTGCGCTTGGGTGTGTGAGCTGGGGGGGTCTGCGGGGGGAGCGGGGTCTGGGGATCCCCTCGGGGGCTGCGGGGAGCGCGGCTGGGGGTGGAAAGGCTGGAGGGCTCGGGAGGGCTTAGCAGAGGAGTTCGGGGGTTCCCTAGGAGATTTTGAGGGGTCCCTGAGGGGGTTCGGTGTCCTGAAGAGACTCGGGGGGGGGGGTGGTTGATGGTCCCCAAAAGGGGTTTGGGAGTCCCTGAGGGGGTTTTGGTTTCTGAGGAGACTGGGGGGTCCCAGGTGGGCTAGAATGGTCTCTGAGGTGGGTTGGAAGGCTTTGCGGGGACTTTTGAGGCAGTTTTCGTAGTGTTTAGGGGGTCCCAGACGGCTTTGAAGGTCCCTGAGATGGACTGGGGGGTTCCTGAATAGACTTGGGGGGTCCCAGGTGTGCTTGGTGGGTCACTGAGAGGGTTTAGGGGGTCCTGGGGAGGGAATAGGTCTCTGAGGGGATTTGAGGAGACCTTGATGAGGTTTTGATGGGTCGAGGGGGGGGATTTCTGAGTGGACTTCAGGGATTTTGAGGGGATTTTGGGGAGTCCCCTAAAGCGTAGCAGTGGGGTTCAGGGGATCCCCTAGCCCCAAGGAGAGGGATCTTAGGGATGCCCCCCAAAATTCAAGGCAGAGATATACTTCATCCGGGTAAGGGGATCCCAGTGCCCTCAGTATATCCCAATGCCCTCCCAGTGATCCTCAGTATGGCCCAGTAACCCCTTCAGTGACCAGCCAGTGTCTGTCCCAGTGACCTCCCACTGCCCCTCCTATGGCCCAGTGATCCTCCAGAGAGCAGCCAGTAACCCCCAGTATGGCCCAGTAACCTCCTGGTGTCCCCCTGTGTGTCCTGGTAATCCCCTCAGTAACTCCCCAGTTCTCTGCCAGTGCCCCCCAGTGTGCCCCAGTTCACCTCCAGTCCCTCCCAGTGCCCTCCCAGTGTCCCTCAATAACCCCCCAGTCCCTCCCAGTACCCCCTAGTTCCCCCCAGTGTGTCCCAGTATCCCCCAGTAATGACCCAGTGCCCCACAAAGCCCCCCAACTGTCCCCAGTGTGTCCCCAGATGCCCTTGGCCTTTCTGTGAGCGTGGGGGAGGGGGCATTTTTGGGTTCAGAGGGTCCGGGGTGGCTCTTGGGGTGAGATGGAGGGGGACATCAGGGATGGAGTTTGGGGACAGTGGAATTGGGGGTGTCAAGGGGGGAATTGGGGTCATGGGGAGGCCCTGGGAACAATGGAGACACCGGGGGTCTCGGTGTGTCAAAGGGGGGAACTGGGGACACCAAGAGGGTCTTTGGGACACTGGAGGGGTCTCAGGACTCACTTGCTCTTGGTGCAGCCCCCTCTTTGCCCCCCAGGCTCTACTTACCCCTCCAAATGTTCCTTAACCCCCATTTTCCCTTTAATCCCCTCCCCCCAAAAATTCCTTTGACCGTGAAGACCCCTTTTAACTCCCCTAAATGCACCCAAAGCCACCAAAAACCCCCAAAATCCCCATCCAACCCCCCCCAAATCCCTCTAAATCTCCCCCAGCCCCCCCTCAAATCCCTTCCAACCCCCCCCAAAGAGGGATCACCCGGCAATCTGGGACAGGAACACAGTGGGCTGTACTGGGGGCACTGGGGGGGGCTCAGGTGTCCCACAACATCATGCCCCAGCTCCAGGAGAGATCTGGGGAGCAGTGAGGAGGTACTGGTCTGTCCTGGTCTGTCCCCCCGTTCCCCAAAGCCCCTCCCCAGCTCCCCCAGGACCCTCCCGGACCCCAAAGCCCCCCAGGCTCCCCCAGGCCCCTGACTTGGTCCTGCTGCCCCTTGAGCATCTGCAGCTGCTGCAGAACCAGACATTTCATCAGCAAATGTGCAGGTGACACCAAGCTGGGGGTGTGTTGATGTGCTGGAAGGCAGGAGGGCTCTGCAGAGGGACCTGGCCCAGCTGGATCCATGGGCTGATTGCAAGGGGATGAGGTTCCAGCAGGCCAAGGGCCGGGTCCTGCCCTTTGGCCACAAGAAGCCCCGTCAGCCCCCCGGGCTGGGGCCAGAGTGTCTGGAGAGCAGGCAGGCAGAAAGGGAGCTGGGAGTGTGGATGGACAGGAAGCTGAAGAGGAGGCAGAGTGTGAGCAGTGTGATGTTAGAAAAGCAGAATAGGTTCTGGGCTGGTTGTAGAAGGAGAAAGAAGCCCAGAGGCCAGTGCAAGCAGGCAGCCCTCAGCTTGCACCTGATGTCCCCTCCCTGCAGGTTCCTGTCCTTGAGCCCAGGCCCTGAGGTGAGGCTGAGAAGTGGCGCGGAGGTGAGCCCAGAGCTGTCCCTGAGGTGAGGCTGAGAATAAGTGCAAGGCAGAGGTGCTGCTGAGGAAGGAGAGCCCTGTGGTGGGGAAGACACAAAGCTGTGAGTGCCCATCCCCTGTGTGCCAGGTGAGCTGGGGCTTTGCTGCAGAGCTGCGGGCGCTGATTTGAGCGTCTCCAAGTGCTGAGATGGTGGGCACCCAGGAACACAAACTGTGCCTGGCCACAGAGCCTGCAAGGAGGAGCAGAGACAGCCGTGGCAGTGTGGGGGCCCAGGTTGTCCCTGTGCCTTCCCCTGCAGGCCCTGTCTGTCCCTGCTGGGCCCCTGTCCATCCCCATCAGGTCCCTGCCCGTCCCCCCCGGGCTGAGCTCCCCCCAGGAAGTGCCGTGGAGCTGAAGCTGCTGCCATCCCCCCCTGCAGCCGCTGCCCCAGCCAAGGGAGCAGCAAAGGCAGGGCCAGGAGCAGAGGCAGCAGCAGGGGAGCCCTGGGGGGGGCCGGGAAGCTCTTGTGTGGGTCAGGAAAGAGGCGCTGGGCTCGAGGCCGGGGCTGTGCTGAGCAGGCCCAGCCCTCACATCCCCCCAGCCAACGCCGGCTGCCCGGGGGGCTTGGGAGGGACCCCCAGCCCGTGTGCCCCACACTGAGCTGGCAGAGAGAGAGCCAAGGGACAGGGCCACGGGCAGGGCCACGGGTGAGGGACAGGCAGGGCCATTGCAGGGCCACGGTGAGGGCACAGCCTGTGGCAGCAGAGCTGCCCAGGGCCGGGGGCAGCCGGGGGTGTTGGTACCAGCCAGTGCTGGGGCTGAGCAGAGCAGGAGGCCTCTTGCAGAGCCCTGGAGCAGCCTCCCACTTGCCAGTCCTGCCCTGGTGGGGTGACTCTGTCCCTTCCTGCAGGACACTCCCCCCGAAATCTCTGGCGGGGCCTTTTGTGTCTATTCCTGGTTGCTGATTCCTGCTGGGGACCTGAGGGCCCCTCTGCAATCCCATCCATGGGGCACAGTCTCCTCTCCAGAGCTTGAGTCAGTGCAGACTTTGCAGGGAAATCTGTGCTGGCAGCTGCATCCTGAGCCCGAGGTCAGTTTGTATCCCTTAGTGCTGATCCATCCGAGGGATCCAACAGATCCTCTGCCATTCCATCCGTGCACCAGGAGTCACCCTGCTGCTCTTGACTCCCTGCAGAGGAACAAGTGCCATCTCTCTGTTTGGGAGAAGCCAGATGCTGCCCCTGGGCCATCAGAAGTGGTGCTGAAGCCTCTTTCAGCCCAGCCCTGGGTGCAGTTTTCTCATCCCCTCACCGAGTGCCCGCTCCCCCAGCCGGCACTGACCAACCAGGGTGTTTGGCACACGTGGTTTGGTGGTTTGGAGAAACAGCGCTGGACTGGCAGGGGGCCAGAGAACCTTGAGGAACAGCCCTGGTGAGGTGCCCACACTGTCAGGGGCCAGGGGATCGCTGCTCCACGGAACCAGCTGGAGCTCTGGGTGAACCTGAGCTGAAGGGCCTGTGACCTGTGGATGAGTCCAGGATGGAGCAGAGACCCCCCTGCAGCCCGGGAGGAGCCCACGCTGGAGCAGGGGATGCCCAAAGGAGTTTGAGAGCCCGTGGGAAGCCCCTGCAGAGCCGAGGGAGCAAAGCCCTGGTTTCCCAGGGTGTTGCCTCACCCCAATTTGGTTTTGGAAGATTTTTTTTAGTCTCATCTTCATATTTTTGAGTATTTTTTAGCTGAATCTCAAGGTTTTGCGGTTTGGGGGGGCAGGAGTCTTCTCACTATTTCTTATAGGCTTTTGCCTGAATCTCAATGATTTGGGTTTTCCTGGGCTGATCCTTGCTGTTTTGGAGGTTTTTATGGACACAGGATGCCCGATGTGTTCTAGTGATGGACTTGGGCAGGAGGAACCCCCAAGCCAACGCACTCAGCCCTTGTTTCCCCCCCATCAGGATTTCTCCTTCCCAAAGCTTGGGCGGATGGAGGAGGAGGCTGCGAGGAAGAGGAAGATGCCTTGGGCCCCCCAGGCAGGTGAGGAGGAAGTCAGTGTCCCTTTGGGCGGGTGTTGTGCTGGCTCTGTCAGCCCAGCATGGCCCCGGCTGCAGGACAACCCCGCTGGCGCCGCCGTCCTGCCGGGGCTGGAGTTGGGGGGATGTCCTTGGCCTTCCCTGTGGGCCGGAGGCAAATCCCCTCCCTGTCCTTCTTGCTTCCTGCCCCAGGCCCTGAGCTGAGGACGGAGAGCCCGGAGGACAAATCCCCCCGTGAGACCCTGGTGGGAGAGGCCGTTTTGAAGGGCTCCCCGGCGCAGGAAGGCAGCGGGGAGGAAAAGGGCCGGAGATCCCCCCGCAGGAGGGGCTCCAAAGCCATCCCAGGGTGCTCTGAGGAGGAAAGAGCCAGTCTGTGCTGGGAAGGCAGCTGGAGCTTGAGGGGGAGCTGCGAGCTGCTGGTCCCTGAGCATCCTCCTAGCAGGGAGAAGCCCTTCAGGTGCTTGGAATGTGGGAAGAGCTTCACCCACAGCTCTAGCCTAATCCGCCACCAGAAAATCCACACTGGGGAATGGCCCTACTCATGTGGGGAATGTGGGAAAAGCTTCAGGAACAGCTCCAACCTGATCCAGCACCAGCACATCAACACTGGGGAACGGCCCTACACATGTGGAGAATGTGGGAAGAGCTTCAGCCGGAGCTCCACCCTCTCCACCCACAAGCGCATCCACACTGGGAAACAGCCCTATGCGTGTGGGGAATGTGGGAAGGGCTTCTGGCACAACTCCAGCCTCCACATCCACCAGCTCATCCACACCGGAGAACGACCCTACAAGTGCTCGGAATGTGGGAAGGGGTTTCAGACCAGCTCCACTCTCCTCAGGCATGAGCAGACACACACGGATGAGAGGCCCTTCCGCTGCACTGACTGCGGGAAGGGCTTCAAGCAGAACTCCCACCTCGTCACCCACCGGCACATCCACACCGGGGAGAGGCCCTACAAGTGTGGGGAGTGTGGGAAGAGCTTTACCCAGAACTCTACCTTGACCAAACACCAACGGACCCACCGGTAAGAGAAACCCTACCAGTGCCCCACCTGCAGGAAGAGCTTCGGCCGCTGCTTCCACCCCAATGAACCCTTTGATGGTGAGGCAACCCCTGGAGTCCAGTGACTGTCAGTCCATCCCTTTCGACCACAAAGGGCCAGTCCCCTTTCCCAGGGGCAGCTTCTTCCAACAGATCCCTTCTTGGGGGGTGTGTGGAGATTCCTGCCTTGGCTGGGGACCCCCCAAGGTCAGTTCTGGAGGTTGAGAGCAGAGATCTCCCCACGAGCGTTGGTCTGGGGGAGTTCCATCCATCTCTAATTAAGAATTATTGCTTTTGTGCCAGCTTGAGTAGAATTGCTTCAACAATTGCTTTAGTGTAGAGCACTGTCCTGTCTTATCCTGTACTCCTGGTAGCCTTAGTATTTGTACTGTGCAGTAAATAATTCTGATGAAGATCTTTTGTCTGATCATTTGTAACCCTAAATAATTCCTTTCTATCAATAGATTTGATTTGCCATCATTAAAACCTGGGAGACCAAAGTGATTGAGTCACACCTCTGTAATTCCTCTAAATTGAAGCTGTTGGCATAATCCAAGGCTGAGATTGGATCCAGCAGCCCCCAGCACCCCACAGGAAGTTGGGAGCTCAGGGGGGCCACCCCCCTTTCCCAATCCCCCGGTTTCCAAAGATCCCCATGGGACTGTCGGACCTGCCAGACTATCCCCCCTATTCCAGCCTTCTCCCTGTTCCTCCCACTATCCCATTGTCCCTTCAATCCCCAGTTTCCCCCCTGAACAGTTTAGGGGTCCAAATCACCACGGTTTGTCCCCTCTCCTGTGGGCACTGAAGGAGAAAATGAGGCTGCACACACGGAGTCCCATTGCAGGACTTGTCCCCCCATCTTTCCAGTGTCCCCCTTTCATTGGGGTTCCTTTGGAAACAGCACCTGGGCTTTGTCTTTTAGTCCACCAGAATTCCCAGCATGGCCCCAAAGCCGTGCCCTGATCCCACACATTCCCCTCCCCTCATGTGCTGGCTGTGTTCAGCCACCAGAGAAACACAGGCTGCCATGCAGAGCGTTCCAAGTGGTTTCCACTTTGGCAAACAGCACTCTCTGGATGGAAAACACCAGTCAAGGCCAAAACACTCCTTTTGGATCCTGATTAACTGAATGCAGCTGCTGCTGCCTTAACTTGTTCCCACAGAAATTCTCAGGGTTCCTTTGGTTCCAGGAGGCCCCACATGTCACAATGGCCCCTGGATTCCATGAGCTTCCCCAGTCTCCAAAGGTTCCTTTAGTTCCATGAAGCCCTGCAGTCCCAAAATGCCCTTTGGATTCTCGGAGATTTCCCACTGTCCCAGGGTCCCTTGTGCTTCAGAAGTAGCTGCAGTGGGACAGTGGCCCCTTGGCTCTGTGAGCTCTGCAGTGTTCCAGGAATCCTTGGTTTCCAGGAGAGCCTGCAGTTTCACAAGGACCACAGTGGCCCCTGGATTCTGGGATGTTCAGAAATATCTCAGGGCTCCCTTGGTTCCAGGAGGACACGCATGTCAGCAGGAACCCTTGGTTCCAGGAGGTTTGACAGTGTCCCAGAATTCCTTTGATTTCATGAGGCCCTGGATTGTCCCAATGGACTCCTGATTCCATCAACCCCCTCAATGTCCCAATGGTCCCTTGATTCCATGAGTTTCTGCAGCGTCCCAGGGTTCCTTTTGTTCCATGGGGAGCTGCAGTGTCACAATGGGCCCTGAATTCCAGGAGTTTTGCAAGGGCGACAGTGCTCCCTTGATTCCATGAGATTCCATAATGTCCCAGAGCTCCTTTGGCTCCAGAAGGTCCTGCAGTGTCCCAATGGTCCTTGGTTCCATGAGGTTCCACCATGTCCTTGCTGGAACATGCGTGGCTGTGATGCTGCCCCACCTGCAGAGCTGCCTCCAGCTCTGGGCTCCAGCACAGGAAGGACATGGACCTGTTGGAGCGAGTGCAGAGGGGAGCAGCAAGAGGATCAGAGGGGTGGAGCAGCTCTGCTGTGAGGAAAGGCTGAGAGAATTGGGATTGTTGAGGCTGCAGAAGAGAAGGCTTTGGGCTGACCTAATTGTGGCCTTCCAATGCTTCCCTTCAGGGAGCCAACGAGAAAGATGGAGAGAGACTTTGGACAAGGGCCTGGAGTGACAGGACAAGGGGCAGTGGCTTCACACAGGTAGAGGGAAGAGTTGGAGGAGATAGTAGAAAGGAAATCTTTAATCTGAGGGTGCTGAGATGCTCTTTAAGTCCCTTCCCGAGCCAAAGCATTCCATGGTTGTGGGACTGGTGGGTGAGGTGGTGGTTGGAGCCATCTGGGGCACAGGGACCCAAAATGAGGGAGTTTTCCATTGTGGGGGAAGGAAGGAGGGGCAGCAGAACTGACCCCTTGGACACCTGGAAGGCAAGCTTTGGCTGGAAGCTGGTGATGGGGAGCTGAGTGAAGCCCCCACAATGCAGGAGGAAATGGTCAGTGACCTGTTCTGCCAATGAGACCCCCCCAAGTGCCTGGGCCCACATGGGATGCAGCCAAGAGTCCTGAGGGAGCTGGAGAAAGAGCTGGCCAAGCCACTCTCACTCATTCCCCAGCAGTGCTGCACAACTGCACAAGTCCCAGCTGACTGGCAACAAGCACATGGGATGCCCATGCACAGGAAGGGCCAAAAGGAGCATCTGGGCAACTCCTGGCCTGTCCCATTGACCTCAGGACCGGGGAAGTCCATGCAGCAGCTCCTCCTCAGTGCCATCCCATGGCAGGGGCAGGACAACCAGGGGATCAGGCCCAGCCAGCGTGGGGTTGGGAAAGGCAGGTCCTGCCTGACCAACCTCATCTCCTTCTCTGACAAAGGACCCGCTCAGCAGCTGAGGGAAAGGCTGGGGATGTGTCTATGTGGAATTCCAGAAAGCCTTTGGCACCATCTCCCCCAGCATCTCCTGCACAAACTGGCTGCTCATGGCTTGCCTGGGGAACTGTTTGCTGGGTGACAAAGTGTCTGATGGGCCAGGGAGTGGTGGGGAATGGAAGGAAATCCAGGTGGGGCTGGTCACTTGGGAACCAGGTGGGGTTCCCAAGGGCTCAGGGTTGGGGCTGCTCCTGTTTAACATCGTTCTGGGTGATCTGGGCCAGGGGATCAAGTGCCCCCTCAGGAAAGTCGTGGACAACACCACGTTGGGTTTGAGTGTGGATGTGCTGGAGGGCAGGAAGGCTCTGCAGAGGGATCTGGACAGGCTGGATCAATGAGGCCAAGTGTCAGGGCCTTCACTTGGGTCCCAACAAGCCCCTGGAACGCTCCAGGCTGGGGGCAGAGGGGCTGGAGAGCTGCTCAGCAGGAAGGGACTTGGGGGTGCTGCTTGACAGCGGCTGGATATGAGGCAGAGTGTGCCCAGGGGGGCAAGAAGGCCAAGGGCATCGTGGCCTTTGTGGAGAAGAGTGTGGCCAGCAGGAGCTGAGCACTGATTGCCCCTCTGTGCTGGGCACTGGGGAGGCCCCACCTGGAGTGCTGTGTCCAGTTCTGGCCCCTCAGTGCCAAAAGGCCCTTGAGGGGCTGGAGCGTGTCCAGAGAAGGGAACGGAGCTGGGGAAGGCTCTGGAAAACATGTCTGCTGAGGGACGGCTGAGGGAACTGGGCTTCATGAGTCTGGAGAAGGGGAGGTTCAGGGGGGATCTCATTGCTCTCTGCAATGACCTGAAAGGAGGTTTTAGTGGCGTGGGGGTTGGTCTCTTCTGCCAAGGCTATAGTGAAAGGTTGTGAGGGAATGGCCTTAAATTGCGTTGGGCAAGGGAGGTGGTGCAGTGTCTGGAAGTGTTCAGGTGTGTGGTGGGTTGATTTTGGCTGGACACCAGGTGCCCTCCCAGCCGCTCTATCACTCCCCTTCCCAACAGGACAGGGGAGAGGGTAAGGTGGGAAAAAAAACAACTGGTGGGTTGGGATAAGGCAGTTTATTTAAAGCAAAAAGCAGAACAAAGCTTGTGCACACAGAAGCCAAAGACAGCAGGGTTTGTTCTCTGCTTCCCATGAGCAGCCATGGTCGGCCACTCCCCAGGAGCAGGGCTTGGGTCCGCGGGACGGTTCCTCAGCAGGCAGCCATCAGACAATGAATGCCCCCCTCCTGCTCCCTGCCTCAGCTTTTAGAGCTGAGCTGACCTCCCATGGTCTGCAATGTCCTTTGGGTCAGTTGGGCTCAGCTGGCCTACTTGGGTCCCCTGCCAGGCTCTTGCCCTCAGCTAAGGAAGGAATGTCCCAGTGTTGGTGCTGTGCTCAGCAGTGGCCAAAACACTGGGGTGTTCTCAACCCCCTTCCAGCTGCCAATGCCAAGCCCAGCCCTGGGAGGGCTGCTGTGGGGAACTGAACTGCAGCTCAGCCAGACCCAACCCAAATATCTATGGCACATATTCTATAGAATCCATCCTCAGGTGTTGTATGATAGATCTGTAAGATATTACAAATAATAAGCAATAATAAGGCAAGTGTCCTCCTTAGGGACACACTTCAGAAGGGACCTTGCACTTGACCCCCCCTCTCTTCAGCTTCAAGCCACCCAGTGCCACAGAGGGGGACAGAGCTCCTGTGGAACATTCTATTCCATTGGCACAGAGCAAGGAATAAACCCAACCTACTGCCTGGGTTTGTTCCCTGGGGGTCTCTGCAGCAGCAAGCACAGCCCCACACTGACTGCTCTGGGCTGTGCAGGCATTTGTGGTTCTACCTGTCTCACACACACCCCCAACCTTGGGATGGATCTGGATGTCACTGGATGTGATGTCATGAGGGAGATGTGATGACACAGGAAAGATGTGATGTCACAGGGGAGCTGTGATGTCACAGGGGAGCTGTGATGTCACGGGGAGGATGTTATTTCACAGGGATGGTATGATGTGATGTCATATGATGGATGTGATGTCATAGAGAATCCTTGATGTCGCAACAAAGATGTGATGTCACAGGGGAGCTGTGATGTCACATGGGAAGTGTGATGTCATATGATGGATGTGTCACCATAGGGGAGATGTGAAGTCACAGGGCAGCTGTGATGTCACAGTCGAGCACGGGATGTTACAGGGATGATATGAGATCACAGGAGAGATGTGATGTCACAGGAAGGATGTCATGTCACAGGGCAGCTGTGATGTCATGGGGAGGTGACAATGGCCAAGAATGCACTCAGATTGGGTCTCAGCTGCATTACGTTTGTTCCATCCCCCATTGCAGTGAATATTTCCTTAGAGTTGTTTACATTCCTCTGCAACTTCAGAGCTGCAACTGCTCAAATTCAAGGCCTACCATCCAGTTGTTTCCCACAATTCCTCCTTTTTGTTTTTCAATTGAAAAATAATGCTTGGGAGAAATTCTGACCAATCACTCGTTGAACACAAGATATCAAACAGGGGACACATAATAAAATACACAAAACTTATTCTGCAAACGAAACTTCATTTAACTCAAGGTTATGTGTCTCTTATTTTTCATCCAAAGGTGCTTATGCATATGTGAGGTAATATAGTTTATGCATTTGTGAGCAAAACCAGAATATATTAATGATCATATATTCATACATTCACATGCATACATTCACACAACTTTCATGCGTGATGGCCATCACTTCATGCTCTCACACAAACATACTTTTGAGTTGTATTTTACTGTGTTTTCTGGGTGTTTTGCCCTCAGGTGAGTAAGATCTAATTATGTACTTCTTGTTTTTATGAAAGTATAACTTGGAAAACATAAACATATTTCTGCTTCACTTTCAATTCAAAACCCGAATACATACAAACATTCTTATAGTTTAAAGATAAATATATACTCCTTCTATTTTTAAAGCAAAACACACACTTTTCTATGCAAATGGGCTTTTGGACTTCAAAGAGAACTTGTCAGTAGTTACTACAAAAACTTCAAAAGCTCTACTTCTCCACCACTTTCATGTATGCATCTTAAAACAACTCTGGCTGTTTAGATAAACAACTTCAAAAAACAGTTAGTAGGACCATCTCATGAACCTGTGTTTCCTCACTCCCTCCCCTTTTTTTTTTTTTTTTTTTTTTTTGTACCTAAATTAAACTGTTAGGTTAGTTGTTACATGAATAAAAAGCCTTGCTTTGTTGACTTTGAGCTTAGTGTCCTGTGTAAGGACAGGTTTTTATATAAGTTGCCTGTGGCGTGCTGTATCTCGGGGGTCTGTCTTAACATCATCTTCTTTTTCACTGTTTCTGTCAAATGTTTTTGGAGGGTTGTCAACTAGATTCAAAATACCAATTAATCTCAAGTTATACAAGATGATTGTGTCAGGGACAAAGTTCCCGTCTATCAGCGCTTGCATCATCCAATTAAGCACAAATACATTCCCCCCGCATGGTCTGTGGTTGGACCATGCCATTGTTGAACAACTTAAGCAGTGTATTGATGAAAAACAAAGAAAACAACATAAAATATCCACAACAAAGGACTCATAGTAAAAGCGTAGACAATAATCTCTTTGTAATCACATCCATCTTTAGTGAAGAGATCGGAATAGGTTCCAGCTGTTCCTGCATCATTGGGTCAGCCAGGGTCACTTGCATGCTATGCTGTGGCTGTAAGTAATCATAATCTCTTTGCAGTCAGCATACAGGGGGTCAGCATCCTACTTTTGAACGTAGACTTAGTCTCCAAGTTGGAACAGATGAATAGGAGTGCTCAATCTCACAGGTCCAGAGTACAGAATGAACTTGTAGAATTTCTGCAAAGTAGAACCTGGACTATTAAACAATTTTCACAAAAGAATTTCAAATTTCAGAATTTTTGTAACTTGGCTGTATGAGAGGAATTTAGGTTCTATAGCACAAAGTGGTTGGCTGTCAGTTACTAATAAAAGGCTGTAGAGAATCATGTAGGACAAAGCAGGTAGTGCAATACAATCAGGCACCAGGCACTGTCACTGCTTGTGTTAAATGGCCAAGGCTTGTGTGCTGTGAAGAACCCAAGAGCATGAAGAGCATGAAGAAAAATATCCAGGGCATGATCAAAATTCACTCAACGAAGGCATTCAGTAAAGCAATGCACAAGTTAGACAAAACATTCAAACAACTTAAACCAACCATCATGCTATGAAGTTAGCAGTCTATTAAAAGATTGCAGGCATGATGCGAGCTGGGGCCTATGGGGGGACTAGACACTTTCTTTGCTAGCATGCCTCTCCTGTCAACGAGAAGAGGCACTTTTTCGGGGTTGCTCTGTTCTTGTTTCCCTCTGGGGCTGCTCCGTTCCTGGTTTTTCTTGCATTGCTGCTGCCGGGCTGTCCTCTCGCCGGCTCCCGGGCACTCCGGCCCTACCCGTGCGGCGCTGCCAGCTCTGCTCCGCCACGCCCTTAGGATTCTCCAGCAGCCGGAGTGGCTCTCTGGTGTTCGTCTGCACCACAACTCCGCGCGGGGTGGCAGCGGCCACGATTGGAACTCGCACTGTTCGATCGGTGCAGTGCACGCTGGGCAGCGATGTGCTACCCCTTCCAGCAGGGCGACTGCACGGCCGAAAAGTCTCCTATCAGCGGCGAGGAGGGGTGGCCTTTCTCCTTTTACTGTCTCTGAGGGTGATTTGCTAGGTTTTTCTTTATTTTCTGACTTGAAGGGTGGTGATTTTTTAGAAACGTGATCTTTTGAAGTTTTAAAGACAGTTCGCCACAGTTTCAGGATGCTGGCAGCCTGCTTAAGAGACTCAGTGGCTGCATTAAAAAGCACTCTCCCTGCAGAGTCCCAAATGTCTGTACCAAATGCTGATTGAGCATCTACCCCATTTCTTTTGCATCAACTATATAAGGTGCAGAGCACACATTTCTGATATTTCACACCGTGCTTCTCTAGTATCTCTGTTAGCACTATGCCAACAGATTCCTCCTCCACGGATATCTGTGCTTCCATTATTTATTCCCCAATGGCTCACCTTCTTTCCAGGTGTCTGTAAGTCTTGACTTACTTTTCAGCTCTAAGGTCCGCTGACAAATGCTCCATTGGGGTTCCATCCTCACTGCTCTGAGGTCCACAGTCACTGCTCTCAGATCCGCGGCGATAAATCCCCTCGCTATCGCTCTAAGGTCTGCGACAAATCCTCTGCAATAAATCTTCTCTATCACCACTCTAAGGTCTGTGGTCTTATGCAAGGAATTCTCCTTGCAGTAAATCTTCTGTGCAATAAATCACGTCAGGGTTCATCAATTGACGACAACCAAGAATGCACTCAGATAGCAGGGAAAGGCACACGGCTACTTTATTGCTCTCAAATGTTTCTTTTATACTCTTTGTATACTCATGTTACAACATAATTGGTTAAAATCTCAAACATAAAACACTGTAGGTACTTTCATTGGTAACACAGAAGACACTGTACATACTTTCATTGGTGACACAGAAGACAATGTAGGTACTTTCATTGGTAACACAGAAGACACTGTACATACTTTCATTGGTGACACAGAAGACACTGTGCATACTTTCATTGGTGACACTACACACATTTGGATTGGTGACCTTTGGTCTCAGTTGCATTACGTTTGTTCCGTCCGGCATTGCAGTAAATATTTCCTTAGAGTTGTTTACATTCCTCTGCAACTTCAGAGCTGCAACTGCTCAAATTCAAGGCCTACCATCCAGTCATTTCCCACAGGGAGGTGTGATGTCATAGGGGAGATGTGATGGCACAGGGACAATGTGATGTCACAGGAGGACATGTCGTCACATGATATCACGGACATGTCGTCATATGATATCACAGGAGAGGTGTGATATCATATGATAGATGTGACACCATAGGGCAGATGTGATGTCACAGTGGAGGTGTGATGTCACAGGGGAGCTGTGATGTAGCTCTGCAGAGCCCTGACAGTGCCACTGCAATCCCAAGCTGCATTGCCCGGGTCAACCCTCAGCACAGCCAAGGCCACAACCCTTCCTGAAAGGTGTCCCTTGTGGGCAGGGCCAGGGGGACAAACCCCTCCATCTGTCCCTGCACATGTTGTGTCCAGTTCTCATCCCCCACTTAGGGACAAAGTCAGGTTACACTGGGTGTTTAGCTTGGCATTTTCTTCACTCTTTTGTGCTTCCAACACACACACACACCAGTCTGGGCAGAGTCTGGCCCCCCAGAGAACACAAGACCTGACTAGTTGTGGCTCCTGCTGTAGAGGCTGGAACTTGGGGCACGATATGTGCCAGGAGCAGAGAGGTCCCTCCCCACAGAAACTTCTTGTCAATGGAGTTCTTAAGAAAACGGGACAGGCTGTGGGGATCACTTGCAGGGCACAGCCAGGGACGTGTCTTGACCAGCCTCCTGTTTAACAGGACCAGCTTTTCCATTCTCTTTTCTCTGTTTTCTCATGCTTGTTCCTCCAGTAACCATCGTGATCCTACCCTTGCTTTGGTTCTTTCCTAGACATCCCAGGACAAGTCTTGCCCAGTCCCCAAATCCCCTTTCTGGCTGCCCATCATGAGTCTCAGACCCCGAGGCCAAATCCCCCATCCTCAGCTAAAGGGTCACTCTGAGAGGTTCTGCCTATGACCCACTTGCTTAAAGTTTCATACAGATACCTTGGAACTTCCTTTGAAACCTTGGAACTTCCTTGGAATTAATTTGTTACCTTTTGGGCTTAGAATGGCTTCTTCAAAAACATGGTAATTCATGTCCTCAACATGGAAATTCTTTGGAGAAGGAGTTTGGGATCTTAGACTCAAAGAATCACAGAATGGTTTGGCTTGGAAGGGATACAAAAGCTCATGTGGTCCGAACTCCTGCACATAGACAGTGACATCTTCACTAATTGAGGCTGCTCAAAGTTCCTGACCTTGGACAAATCCAAGGGATGGAATGGGACATCCTCTTCTCTGGGAACCTGTTGCAGTTCTTGTCAGACCCATTGGCAAATATTTCCTCCTATTATCCAATAGAAAGCTCCCCTATTCCAGTTTAAATCCATTGCCCCATATTCTGCCAATACTGGCCTTGGTAAAACATATGACTGTGACTATCTTAGACTATGAGCACAATGTTTTCATCTGCAAACACCCTGGAGACTGCTCAGGGATGTCCCTACAAAAAGTTTGTCCCCATCTTTGTTAGAAGCCTCTGTGGTTGTGCATCCTCCCCCCATTGTCCTCAGGCCTGGTTGATGATCTCAGGAGCTCCTGACAAGCCCTGACCAAACCAGCTGAGCAATGAAGAGCCCCTGGACTGGACCAGGGGTGTGGGGAAGTGTCCCTGGACTGGACCAGGTGCTCCTGGATGATACAGGTGGGAACAATCTGGAGTGGATCAGCTGGGGAACACAGGATAATCAGTCATCCCATGAAAGCCTTGGAACATTCCCTGCCTGAACTGTAGCGCAAAATGGAAGAGTCTGGATGCAATTCCCAAATATTTTGGAAACTCCAGTCATTCCTGACACCAGGATGGAAATTCAGCAGATAACTAAAGCCAGTCACCTTGGGAGCCCAAAACCAGTGGGGCTGAGGGAGGCCCTGGCAGCTCCCCAGCACCTCCCTCTCAGTGGGACACCTCTGGCAGCCTCTCCCAGCTCGGGAACCCTCGTTTGCAGCACTCCAAAGACCCTCCCTGATGCCCAGGACAATTCTGATCCCCCTCCACAAACACTCCTCCAGCTGTGACCCTTGTCTGTTGGCAAACACAAAGGGATTTGGGGGAGTGTTTCCCTGACAACAAGGAGAATTTGGGAGAGGGACCTTTCCACACCCAGCTCTTGATGTGTCCACACATCTCTGCCTGGGTGTGGGTGTGAATTGACTGTGGTGGGAATGTTGTTGTTGTGAATCTATAAATCAGTCACTGTGAAAATTGTGGCAAATGCTATTGAACCACTTGATAACTGTTCAATTGGTCAATGATTAAGTGCTACTAATGTTTTTTGCCCCCTTGTCTTTGGATCCAAATCCTTTGTGCCCTGACCCTCTTGCATCCCAAGGCTCTGTGTAAATCATTCCCTTTCATCAAAAAAATTATTTTTTTGTGATGTCCCCTTTAAAATCTTCCTTAGCTAAGCTACAAAACAACTCCAATTAGCTCTAGAAGTCTTGAAGACTTGAAGACAAATAAAGGAATAGAAATAATTTGTTTTTCAGTGTTTTAATGAGTCTCCTAGTGTGTTTGGAATTGCATCAGCTGTCAGTCCAAGATGGGCCATGTCAGAACTGGTGAGGTTGGGGGGTGAGGAGTAAGGTTGATCATCCAGGGTCAGTGTGGATCTCCTGAGGAGACACTCAGCATCAAGATCACTTGGAGAACACCTCTATCACCTCTCCTCTGAACTAATAAATATTGATCCTTGAATTAAAAAACAAAAAGTACAAACTTTAAAGGCTTGTTTTAAAATTGCCTTGAAGACAATTAAAGGAAAACAAAGAGATCCTGAGGGATTTCTGCATTTTAATGAGCCCCACGGGGTGTTTGCAGCCCAGCCCATGATCCTGAGGTACTGAGAGAAGATTGAAGCAGCTGCTGAAGAAGTCAGAAGCCAAACTCCAAGTGCCTTGAAGCATTGCTGGGCCCCACTGAGGGCAGGCACTGCCAAAGCCTCCCCAGGGACTCCTTGGAGCAGCTCCTTGGAGGCCAGGAGTGCAGGCAGACAAAGGCTCTGGGCAGGCCCCTGCAATGCTGAGCAAAGCCTGCCTTGGTTTTGTGGAGCACAAAGGCCAAGGCCTGAGCCCCAGGCCCTGGCCCAGCAGATCCTGTCCCTCCCGGCTGGCTCAGGGCTGTTTGGGGGGCACTGGGATGGGAGGGGGAGGAACAACAAAGGCCCAAAACTGGGCAACCCCTGCCAGGCTCCTGAGGGAGGGGCGAGGCAGAAACCAAGTGCAGAACCTGCCAGGTAAGTTGGTTGTGGTGGCCTGAGTGGCAGAGGCAGCTGCCAGAGGCAAGGGGACAAAGGCCTGGGTGCCTTTGGGCCTTGCAGCCCTGCCAGAGCCCTTGGCCATCTCTCCTGCAGGCTGTCCTGCCCTGGCCCTGCTGCTGCTCTGGCCTTGCAGGCTGCACACACCCCTCCTGCTTTCCCACCCCCCTCCCAGCAGCATTTCTAGACCCTCCCTGATGTCTCTGCACCAGCTCTGGCTGTTCCCTGGAACACAAAGCCATGGGCTGATCCTGACTCCCTCTGGGTGACCTCTTGCAGCACAAGGGCCCCTATTGAGTGACAGTTCTTTATCTTCACCTTCAGTCTGAACTTTCAATGCTACTCTTTGTGGAGATTTCATTCTATTTCCAATATGGAGAAAAGCTCCATCCTGTCAGATCTCCTCTAGACCCTCTCCAGTTCTTCCTCATTCCTCCAGAATGGGGAACCTCACAGACAGACAGACCAGTCCAGATGTGGTGACCCCAGGGCTGAGTCCAGGGGGGTTACAACTCCCTTGTCTGGGTGCCCACACTCCTCCTAAGGCAGCCCCATGTGCAGTTGGCCTTAAATCAAGGGGTCATTCTGATTCTTTGTAACATCACGGAATCAAGTGGCACCGTGACACTGCAGGGCCTCATGGAACCAAAGGAATGCAGGGACACTGTGGAATCTCATGGAACCAAGTGGCCAAAGTGACACTGAAGAGTCTCATGGCACTCACTGTGCCTCCCCAGAACTCCATGGAATCAAGCAGAGCCGCTGCCTCCCCCCCGCCGCCGCACAGACCGGAGTCGCCGGCTCTGCCCCGCTTGGACACCTCTGGAGTCAGCGTGTTCTTGGGCAGCACAACTGATCTCAGACCAGAGAGTTTTCCAGATTTTGCTTTTCCCCCTCTCTCCTCTGGTTTTGTTTTTTGTTCTTTGTTCATTCAGGGGGAAAAATGGGAAGGGAGGCACGTGTTGATCCCTGTTTGTATTTCTTTACAAAAGGGAGTTGGGTCGGGGGGGGAGAGAGGAGGCAATTTCTCTCTCTGCTGTTGCTTTGAATAGTTCTATTGGTATTGCTGGTTTTGCTGCTCTATTTCTTGTCAGTAAACTCTTATTGTTTTCACCACTACCTCCTTATATTTTGTCTCCTTGTACTGGTGGGGAATAAAAGAGGAGTGAATTCATTTTATTGGAGTTCCCGCCCCAATATGTGTCTTTAAACCAGGGCAGGTTGCTCAAGGGCTCCCTGAAATTTGGCATCATCCACAAAGGACTTGAAAATACATTTTGTCCCATTGTACAGAGAGATAATAAAGATGTTCTCCAGTGGTGTTCAAGGGCTGGTCACTGAGGGATTTCACCAGGAAGTTGCTGCCAAGAGGACTTTGTACCATGGATTTTATTGGACACTCTGCATTCAACCAACTTCCCATCTTCGACGTCTTCAGTCCAGCTCTCACCAATCTGGCCATAAGGAGACCACAGGAAACCATGTCAAGGGCCTTGATAAAGTCTGGGCACACAACATCCTCTATTCCCTCCCACAGGGGTTCTGCAATCCCTGCCTTGTCCTTCCCATGCCTGAGAATGGCAGCAGGAGGACTTGCCCTATCCCCTTCCCTGCTGAGCCTTAGCAGTCTGGAACTCTGCCAACCCTCCTTGCTGCCCTGTTTGCAGACTGGTTCCATGTCTGCCTTTCCCACGGCCCCAGGAAGCTCTGGGATGGCTCCAGCCTTTCCAAGTGTTTGTGAGAGGTCTCCCAGTGACACTGCCCAGCCTTCTCAATATCCCTGACACCAAAACCTTTTCCATAGCCCACACTTCCAGAGGAGTGCCCAGGACACAACACAGGTTGTCCTGGTGGTTCTGGAGAATGAGAAGGGATTTCTTCCTAGAGACCAACCCCTCCAATTGGATTTGAGTGCAGCTGAAAAATTTCCTCAGCATTTTCCCGGTGCCTCCCATCCCTGAAGGTTTCTGGCCCTCAGGCTGGAGCTGAGGGGGTTGGGCAGGTGCCTGAGGAGGGGGTAGAACAAGGGCTGTGTCCAACTGTGCCAGGAGGGCTGTGCTGGGCAAGGAGGAGGGGGCTGCAGAAAACAGTGGCACTGGGGAGGTGAGAGGAGCAGGTGGAGAGACCTTGTGCCTGCCCACGCTGGGCAGGAGCTGCCCCAGGATGGCAGCTCTGAAGCACTCACAGGATGTCCATGTGAACAGGAGGGGAAGACTGGATCTGAAAATGAAACCTGGAAAGGAGAGAGCAGGAGTGTCATGGTGACACTGCAGGAGAGTTCCATCCCTGGAGCAAGGTCACAGAAGAAGTGATCCAGTACATGCAGTGCCCTCAGAAGATCCCACAGCATCCTGGAGATGCTGTAGGGGAGCCCAGCTCTGCTTCACAAGTTCCCAGGGCCTGTCTCTGCCTGTGCTCCAAGGGCTTCCAGCCCACAGGACTGTGCTCAGAGAGCACACAGGCCTTACAGCGAGAAAGGGGCTCAGGAGGACAGTGTGGAAGTGGCAAGAGAGCAGCTCTGGAAAGACCAAGTACTGCTGATCCCTGGCATTGCTGCTGGGCTGGGATTATTGTCCCCTTCCTGTTTGCAAATACATCCTGTCCTGCAGTGTGCTGTCCTTTAGGAACATCAGAGCAGAAGAGTCTTGGACAAAGAAGACACTGCAGGGTCTTTTATTTTGTTTATATATTTAGAGAGAACAATTCATCATTTATACATCTCTGGGTCAAATTCCATGGGTAGACACTAAATTAGAAGGCAGATGCATAATAATATTTAATTGCAGAGAAAAATATTACAAGGATAACCCAATGACCTCCACGAAAAACCTGAGCAAGAAGGCTGGTCCATTAAGGAGTCCCATTCTGAATGCTATGCATCAGAACACAGGCGCTTTATTGCTCCTGAAAAGCATCCAGTCATCGTTTTCCTCAGGGCATCCTTGAGTTCCTGGTTCCTCAGACTGAAGATGAAGGGGTTCAGTGCTTGAGGCACCACAGAGTATAGAACTGACAGGGCCACATCAAGGGATGGGGAGGAGATGAAGGGGGGCTTGAGATTGGAAAATATGCCAGTGCTGACAAACAAGGAGACCACGACCAGGTGAGGGAGGCACGTGGAAAAGGCTTTGTGCCGTCCCTGCTGAGAGGGGATCCTCAGCACAGCCCTGAAGATCTGCACATAGGAGAAAACAATGAAAATGAAACAACCAAACACTAAACAGGCAGTAACCCCAATGAGCCCAATTTCCCTGAGGTAGCCTGAGTGTGAGCAGGAGAGCTTGAGGATGTGTGGGATTTCACAGAAGAACTGGCCCAGGGCATTGCCCTGGCACAGGGGCAGGGAAAATGTACTGGCTGTGTGCAGCAGAGCATTGAGAAACGCAGTGGCCCAGGCAGCTGCTGCCATGTGGGCACAAGCTCTGCTGCCCAGGAGGGTCCCGTAGTGCAGGGGTTTGCAGATGGCAACGTAGCGGTCGTAGCACATGATGGTGAGGAGAAAATACTCTGCTAACATGAAGAACAGAAAGAAAAAGAGCTGTGCAGCACATCCCATGTAGGAAATGGTTGTGGTGTCCCAGAGGGAATTGTCCATAGCTTTGGGGACAGTGGTGCAGATGCAGCCCACGTCTGTGAGGGAGAGGTTGAGCAGGAAGAAGCCCATGGGGGTGTGCAGGTGGTGGTCACAGGCTACAGCGCTGAGGATGAGGCCGTTGGCCAGGAGGGCAGCCAGGGAGATGGCCAGGAAGAGCCAGAAGTGCAGGAGCTGCAGCTCCCGCCTGTCTGCAAATGCCAGGAGGAGGAACTGGGAAATGGAGCTGCTGTTGGACATTTGCTCCTTCCCCAGGGTATTTTGATCTGTTGAGGAGGAAAAGTCACTGCTGAGTTACACCAGGCTTCTGCAGCCTAACATTACCCGTCTCAGCCACCCCACTCTCAGGCTCTCTCTCTTCACTCAGACCTCCCTGCAGCTCCCTCCCCTGAGCTCTGGCCTTTGCTGGCTGAGGGGACCACTGGAATCAGTAACTCTATGATGGGCTCCCAAAGACTCCTTCTTGCTCTGCTCAGAGAGGGAACTTGGAATGCAGGGTGATCTCAAATTAAATGTACTCATGATACATCAAAGAGCTTCTCAGCTTTGCTGTTTGCAATTTGCCCAAATGAAGGACTGAGCTGAGGGAATTCTTTGTATTTGTTCACCCAGTTGCACCTGCCACAGTTAGGAGTGGTTGTGGAGGTCTGAAATCCCTGACATTTCTATGGCACTGCAGGTCAAGTCTTGTGGGTTCTGAGGGGCACGGAGACAGTCCCTTAGTGCAGAGAAAAGAGCTGCTCTGCCCATCAGTCCTGTGCTCAGCTGCCCTGTGCTGGCAGCTTGGAGCTGGAGGAGCATCACACTCAACTGTTCCCCTCCAAAGAAACTGCACAGAGATCCAGGAATCCATGTCCAAAGAACAGACTGACACACTCCTCACCTTTTCATCTCTCCCCTCCCGGACTCAGACACAAAACACTCATTGCAGCTGCCCAGAGCATTTGCATGGATTTAGCACTGAGGAGTTTTCTCCATGGGGATCCTCTGCAGCACAGAGATACTATGGCTGAGCTGTGCCCTTCTGGAGGGCATCTGCAGCCCTGCAGGACACCCAGGCAAACAGCTGAATCCCCTGAAGGTGCCTGGAGGGCACTTGGGCACTTGGCTCCCACAGACACATCCCCACAGCAGCACCCAAAGGGTTTGTGTCTGGACAGGAATCTGCCCCCCCCAAACACCACACTGGCTCAGAAAATCCACTGGTGAGAACAAGGAAAGCCCAGGCAGCAGGGGATGGCAGTGAAATGCCACAATAGTGCTGCCAAGGGAGGAGGGACACAGAGAGACAGCTGGAAATCAGGGCCCTGTCCTTGCCTGGGCTCTGGCTGCTGCAGGGCAATGCACAGCCCAGCCCCCGTGGGCCTGAGGGCACAGGCTCTGCTTAGGCTGGGAAAGGAGCCCAGGCAGGAGCTGCTCAGGGAAGGGGTCTGTGCCACAGGGACAGCAGGGAGGGGCCCACATCCCCCTGCCCAGCCCTTGTGGCAGCAGCTGCCTCTCCCTGCCTGCCTGTCTCTGGGTGAGGAGCTGTTCCTGCCAGCAGCCCCTGCCTGTGCCCAGCTCAGCTCCCTGCCAGTGCTGCCAGAGCCATCCCCAGCCCAGTGCCCAGGGGCAGCTCTGCCTGGGCAGGGGCTGCAGAGCAGATCCCAGACAGCCTGTGGTGGCTGGGAAGGGGGAGGTGTTCTGGGGGGATGTGCTTCCTGAGAAGGGCCCCTGGAAATGGAGGAGGTGGAGATGAAGCTGTGAGGAGCCCTGAGCCTGCAGCTGAAGGGCCCTGCCCAGCCCTGCCCAGCCCTGCCCTGCCCTGAGGGGTCACTCCTTCCACCCACCCCTTCTCCCTGCAGGGCCATGGCAGCTCCTTGGCCGGGCTGAGAGCTGACCCTGGCAGGCAGCAGAGTCCCTGCCCCAGCACACAGAGCCCTGGGGGCAGGACCCTGCTCTGCACCACAGCCCTGGGCACCCCTGGCTGCACCCCCACCTTCCCACCCCACAGCCAGCCCTGCCACAGGGAACCTTCTGGCCCTGGGCCTCTGATGGGGCAGCAGCAAGTCCTGCTCTGCAGCAGCTTCTCCTGCTGCACCCCAGCAAATCCAGCAGAGCCATCCTGACAGCTCCTGCCACTGCTGCCATTTGGCAGCTGGCAGAGGCACTTGCAGGAACTCACCTGCACTGCTCTGCAGCCACAGCCTGACCATGGCAAAGGGCTGGCAAGGTTCCTGCCCTGAGCAGCTCTGCCCTGTCCTCCCACCCCAGGATCCCTTGAACCTCCTGCTCCCTTCTCCTCTCTGCCCTTGCTGCCTGCAGCTCCTGTCCTGCTCTGCCATATGGCCACTTCCCCTGCACTGTAGCAACTGGGAGAGTCCTGCTGAAAGATCCTGTAAGCTGTGGGATGTGGCAGCTTTAGGAGATCCCTCCAGGAAGGGAAGTTAAACTTTCCTACAGCCAGAGAATTCTTCCTTCAAATCCTGGGAAGGTTTCTCCCGTAGTAAGAGCTCAGTCACCTCCCAGCCCAGGCTGCCTCTCATCTCTCTGCCTTGCTTTTGTGCCCTGGGTGCTGCAGGCAGTGCCCTCAGCCCTGCTGGGCTGTGCAGAGGAGCTGCTCACCAGCAGAGCTGTCTCTTTGAAGCTCTTCTTGGTTGCCAGGAGCTCCCTGTGTGCCAGGAGCCCGGCCCAGCTCAGCAGCACAGCAACAGCCCCAGGCATTTCATGACCCTCAGGGGGATTGTTGTTGTTTACATGAGACTCAGTCCCTGAGAGGAAGTTCAAACAAGTTCTCAAGAAGTCAAAATGAGTTTGAAATACTGAAGTTTCTTGTACTGTTAATGGGTCCCACTGAAAGACATGACTGTGAAAGCATCCCCAGATTCCAGTTGGAGCAGAAAACTGCAGACAGTGATGACAAGGATGGACAAGCAAGGGAAAGGTGGCTCTGATGCTGAATAAACCTTGACATGTTTCTTTAATCCGAAGGGTCAAGCCCTGACCCCCAGCGCCTGGGAAGGCAGATCCTGTCCCTGCCTCATTCCACAGGGCTCTTCCTGGGCCACTGGGATGTGGGATGTGCAGTGCCAAGGGCAGGACCATGGGGTGGCACCTGCCAGGCTGCTGAGCAGGGACAAGGAGGCCATGAGGCCCCAGGGCTGCAAGGGCCACTCCCCTCCTCCTGGCATCAGGGGCACAGACAGCAGCCATGGCCAAAGGCCTGCAGAAGGTGACTCTGTCAGGGCCTTTCAGCTTCTCCCCATCCCTGTCTCCTCTCCAGCCCAGGCTGTCCTATGGTGTCCATGCCCTGCCCCTTTTCCTGCAGGCTGTCGTCATCCCCCCGGCTGCCCCACCTGGCTGGCACCTTCCTGCACTGACATCTCTGCGTCCTCCCTGGCTCTTCCTGCACACACAAAGCCTTGGGCTCATCCAGACTCCTTCTTTGTGACATATTGTACCACAACACTGACCTCAGAGGGAAATTTCTCACTTCTTGTCACCAGTCTAGGCCACCCCAGCTGCCCTTGGTGGCACTAGTTCTTTCTTAGGCTGTTTTCTGACAGGAAGAAAAGCTCCACCAGCTCTGACACCCCCCTTCCAGACCTCTCAGGCTACTCCTCTACTGTCCTCAGTCTTCGCACCTCTGACCCCTGAGTCCTCAGCCTCTATATACGGGTCATGTGCTTGAGGCCCCAAATTCCTTCCTGGGAGATCTCTGGGACCTCTCCAAGGTTTTGGAAGATGACAATAGAGTGCTCTTATCCCAGGAAACACAGAGGGACACTTTTTTCCAAGGGTTGTCTTGGCAGAATGAGGCACAATATCTTTACACTTTCTGGCACAAGGGAGCTCTGAGCTCTGGGTATGGAGGGAGGTCCAAGTGCCAACCACTGGAGTGGGAGCTACAAATCATCAGGGCTTGTGTTCTTTGGAGGGCCAGACACTGGTGAGAGTGGGGGGTGTGTGTGCCCATGGAAGGACTTGAAGGGCACAATGAACTGTCTCAAAACACTGTCAAAGCAGGAAAATCCCATAAGGCACCACAACACATAAGCACTGGTGGTAAACAGGAAGGCCTTTAATTCCAAGGCCTAAAGGGAGGTGAAGCTTTGGGGATTCTTTTCCCTGAGGTTTTAAAAAAATTAATTTGCCGAGTTTTCACTGTTGTTTTTGCCTTCCCCTCTTCCTTACAGGATGATGAGCAGGCAACTTTCTTCCTTTAGGGATTTGTAAATAGGGAAAGGAGACAGACCTATTTTTTACCCCTTGGTACACACAGGGGAAGTGTCTATCAAGCACTACTTCAGTGAGCCCAGTTTAGCCCAGCTATTCTCTCATTATTTCCTTTCCTTGTTGCACCTTTCTTCCCTTTCCCACAAGGATGCTTGTTTGGCATCTATGGAAACTGCCAAAGGATTGGAAGAGGATCTTTTAGAGAGCCAGGTCGTGCCAGTCCACCTGCTAAGGAGGACAGACATTTAGGGCAGGAAGTAGAGCAAGCCTCTGTCAACTTGGGATTTATTTGATTGATTGGATAAATAAGAAGTGCTGTTCTCTGAAACTTCCACTGATTGCCCTGAGCAACACCCAGATTCAAGAGGCTGACAAAGCAAAGCCTCTGCCAAGGACAGAGTTTCTCGTGCTTTCCCCCATGGCAGCACCCTCTCTGAAAGGCAAGGCCATCAGTAGATAACTGTGAGCATGCTTAGTATGACATCCAATAATCCTTATAGCATCTGTAGGGAGAGAAACTTCATGACAGATGAGATACATGGTAGAGTGGAAGAAGCACTCTCTTTCCTAGTTTGGAAACTATCCCGGAGACTGCATTTTCCAGCCATGGGACTAGAAAATCCATTTTATTTGGAGCATATTTTGTAGGCTTCTTTGCTGTTTTATCCCTTCTCAGCCACTAGTGCCACAGGCAATATTGAGGAAGGAAGTGGGTTTTAAAAAAGACAAAATTCAAAAACTTCTTTCAGGCAGTCAGTTCTTCTGGGCAGGGCCGTCTGACTCTTGGTGTGTTTCCCTCCCTGTGCTCAGCACCGGCACAGGGCACACTGAGGGAGGTCTCCAAACTTTCCTGTAGGTGACTCTGTCAAAACTAATCCCCTCCCAGGGCATCACAAGATGATGCTAATCAGCTCTTCCAAGTCAAAGGATACTTCTTTTTCCCCAGGGCAGAAAAGATGGAAACATGCTACTGGTGCAAGAGAGGGACAGTGGAGGCCCATCCTCTGCCCTGGGGGCAGTGACCCAGACTCCCTGTTTGTCCTCTAGTCCCTCTGGGAGCCCTGAGGTTTCCTTCTGGTCCCCTCTGGCTCCCTGTGCTTGGAAAGCCTTCCAAATCCATTCTGGTGAGGGGAGGTGGTGATGCAGCAACAGCAGCCGCCTCGTGGGATGGACACCCCTGGGGAGGCAGAGCTGGGGCCACTCATTCTGTGCCCTATCCTGGCTGGGTGCTGGGGGGACTGCCCTGAGGAGAGACAAAGGAGGCTTCCCCTGGGGAAAGCCTCAGCCAAAGCTCAGCTTCCCAAACAAGGCTGGGGCTGGGGGTGTGCCAAGGGGGAAGTTGTCCTGCAGGCAGCAGGGCAGGACAAGCAGGACGCAGTCTGCTCAGGACACGGCGCATCTGAAGGACACCATGGGTTTGGGCCCATTGTTGCTGCTTTATTAAATCACAGCTGCCTCCAACTGGCTCAGTGAGAACAGAAGAGCAGTGCTCTTAGTTTGAATTGAGGTTCTTGGTGAAGATTTGATGGCATGAGGATTCCAGTTCTCCTGCCTGTAGGAAGGACAGAGTTTCTTTTTTGTGATAAGATCCATGCCTGGAAAGCTCCCCAGGCAGCCACCAGGCCCCAACATGGCATCAGGGCAGTTGGCAGCAGTCCCCCCAACACCTGCCTCCCAGCCCACGCCAAGCCACCGCCTTACCCACAGCCCCAGAGCCCTGGATGCCACCATGGCTGTCCCTGACACCACCCTGCTCACCAGCTCAGGTGTCTCACACAGCGCCTGGGAGCCTGGGAATGTTGGAAGCTCTTCATGGATGTGGACATTGGTACCTGAAGAGCTTCTGGCCTGAATCGAGGGCTCGGTGTTGGTCCTAAAGCCTCCAGGATGCCGATGGTCTGTTCTGCCAGGCAAGAGACGACTTCACTGCTGTCTGTCTTCAAGGGCTGAAGGGCTGTGAGAAGAAAAACAGAGCCGAGATGAAACTCCAGACATCCCTCCAGCCCATGTTCCCCACTCACCGCTGCAGATCTCATCCAGTTGCTCTGTGCTTCGGTTCCTCAGGTGCCCATTTTCCAGCTCCAGGGGGACAGGGCCAGTCAAACCTCGGCAACTTGGCAGAGACGTCTTCAACTGCTTCTGCTTCCTCAGCACCGCTGAGCCCAGGTGGTCTCTGAAGAGGCAGATAAAGGCCTCTCGCATGTCACTGCTCTCCTGGGAGGAAGGAGGAAAGGTGAGCTTTGGAAACAGCAGCCCCCTGCCCACAGTGAAAGGGGATGGGGATGGTGGCTGAGGGAGATGCCCTGGGCTCAGATTCCAGAGCAGGGACAAGTTGCACTGGGCTGCAAGGCCCAGAAGCCACCAGAGCCCAGGGGAGCAGAGCCTGCTGCCAGAGCTGCTGACAGGGCTGGGTGCAGGGCAGCTCTCACTGCCCAGTGCCCATCTCAGGGCTCACAAACCCCCATCAGCCTTACCGTGTCAAAGAAGCGCGAGAGGTTCTCCACTAGATACTCATCGGTGGGGCTGGCCGTTTTCTTCTTCAGGTTTGGACACATCAGGTTTTTAGGATCATCACATCCTCTGTCCAGGAGTCTTCACTGCCAACCCACAGGAGCTCCATCATGTGTGGCACCAGGAACTCCAGTTTTCCTGCCTGTATGAAGGACAGAGTTTCTTTTCTGTGTTAAGATCTATGCCTGGAAAGCTCCCCAGGCAGCCATCAGGCCCTAACATGGCATCAGGGCAGTTGGCAGCAGTCCCCCCAACACCTGCCTCCCAGCCCACGCCAAGCCACTGCCTTACCCACAGCCCCAGAGCCCTGGATGCCACCATGGCTGTCCCTGACACCACCCTGCTCACCAGCTCAGGTGTCTCACACAGCGCCTGGGAGCCTGCGAATGTTGGAAGGTCCTCATGGCTGTGGACGTCGGCGCCAGAAGAGCAGTGCTTCTGGCCTGAATCGAGGGCTCGGTGTTGGTCCTAAAGCCTCCAGGATGCTGATGGTCTGTTTTGCCAGGCAGGAGACGAATACATTGCTGTCTGTCTTCAAGGGCTGAAGAGCTGTGAGCAAAAGAAACGGAGCCAAGATGAAGCCCTGTGTCTGCAGAGACCTCCAGACGTCCCCTCCAGCCCATGTTCCCCACTCACCGCTGCAGATCTCATCCAGTTGCTCTTGGCTTCGGTTCCTCAGGTGCCGCGTGGCCACCCCTAGGCACAAAGCTCCGTCAGCCCCTGCTCCCCAGCGGGCTCCCAGCAGCGCGGCCCCTGGCCCTACCCTGCTCCCCCTCAGCCGGGATGAGCCCAGGAAGCACCAGGAGCTCAGGGGGTGGAACTCAGCCCAGTGGCCACCAAGCCCAGCCACGTGGGCAGGGGTGGCAGAGGGAGGCCCAGGCCCAGCCTGCGGCAGCCGGGGCTCAGGCAGCCCCAGGGCTGGGCCTGGCTGTGGCTGCAGGAGCAGGGACAGGGGCCAGCTTGCCCAAAGAGGGACCCCGGGGGCTGGGGCTCACCGATGAACCTGATGGCCGCCTCTCGCACACTGGCCTCAGGGTCCTTGAGGTAGCTCAGGCCCTGACGCAGGTACTCTTCAGCCCTGCTCCTGTCCTTCCCCACCTGGAGAGAGCACAGGGACACGGGCATGGCACAGAGCCCCCCCGCTGGCTGCAGCAGTCCCTCCTGCCAGCACTCAGTGTTGCCCAGAGCCCTCTCTCCCGCTGGCTGCAGGGAAGGGAGAGGGGCCTGCAGAGGAGCCCCTGGGGCTCTGTTCTTGGAGGGCACACACTGGGCTGCAGCTCCAGCCTCTGGGCTCTGGGCCCACACAGTGGGCTCTGCCTGTGGGCTAAGCCTCACCCAACCTGCACCCTGGCACTTGGCCTTACCAAGCACTCGCTAATCCTCCACATCTGCTGCTTCTTCACCAGCTCTTTCAGCTCCCTCCACTTGAGCAGCTTTGTTGCAGCAAGGAGCGCTTCCTGGGCGGCCTGCATGGAAGCAGAAGGGGTGAGGTAGCAGCATGGCTGGCAAAGGAGAGCTCTTGGCTTTCTTGCTGGGGAGATTCTGCCCTCAGGATTTGGGACATGCCCTCACCAAAGTGTCTAGGGGACGTGTGAGGACAGCCCTGCAGGACAGGGCCTGAGGCTGGACGCCCTGTCTTTGGACACATGCCAGGGACAGCAGAGAAGCCTGTGGGGATGTGCCTGTTCAGGCTTTGGTGGTCACAGGCTGCTGACGAGCCCTACTGGAGCCCTAGGGCAGCTGTTGGAAATGGCTGTGCCAGCTTCTCCATCCCTGCTGGCACTGGCTCTGCAGGGACCTTTCCCACGGCTTGCGCTGGGCCACGGCTGCCCACTGCCAGCAGCCCTTGCCCTGCTGCCTGGGCCCCACAGGGCGGGCCAGCCCACCTCTCTCTGTGCCAGTGCTCAGCCTTCCAATGTGTACCTTGGCCACGCTCGGGGACTGGTCACTTGTGCGAATGAGCAGCGGGACCAGTGCACTCCACAGAGACGTCTTCAATTGCTTGTTGTTCCTCAGCACTGCTGAGCCCAGGTAGTCTCTGAAGAGGCAGATAAAGGCCTCTCGCATGTCGCTGCTCTCCTGGGAGGAAGGAGGAAAGGTGAGCTTTGGAAACAGCAGCCCCCTGCCCACAGTGAAAGGGGATGGGGATGGTGACTGAGGGAGATGCCCTGGGCTCAGATTCCAGAGCAGGGACAAGTTGCACTGGGCTGCAAGGCCCAGAAGCCACCAGAGCCCAGGGGAGCAGAGCCTGCTGCCAGAGCTGCTGACAGGGCTGGGTGCAGGGCAGCTCTCACTGCCCAGTGCCCATCTCAGGGCTCACGCTCCCACATGAACCTTACCATGTCAAAGAAGCGCGGCAGGTTCTCCACCAAATACTCATCCATGGGGCTGGCCTTTTTCTTCTCCAGGTTTTGATTTATCAGTCTTTGCAGGATCATAACGACCTTTGTCTTGAGGTCTTCTCTGCCAACCCACAGGAGCTCCATCATGTGTGGCACCAGGAACTCCAGTTTTCCTGCCTGTATGAAGGACAGAGTTTCTTTTTTGTGATAAGATCCATGCCTGGAAAGCTCCTCAGGCAGCCATCAGGACTTAACATGTCATCAAGGCAGCTGGCAGCACTTCCTCTAACACCTGCCTCCCAGCCCACGCCAAGCCACCGCCTTACCCACAGCCCCAGAGCCCTGGATGCCACCATGGCTGTCCCTGATGCCACCCTGCTCACCAGCTCAGGTGTCTCGCACAGCATGATGAGGCCGTCGAGCACCTGGGAGGCTGGGAGGGTTGGAAGCTCCTCATCGATATCAAAGTTGTCATTCTGAAGGTATTCAAATTCTTCGTCTTTGTCCTCCCACTCAAACTTCATGCTAGTGCCACTGGGCAATGGCTGTAGAAGCAAGCACAGTAGTGAGAGCCTGGCAGAGTCTGCAGGGCTCGTGGCAGGGGATCAAGTCCTTTTCTGGTAACTCACAGCCAAGTCAGAGGTGGAGCTGCTTTCTGAAGAAGAAGCGCTGAGACTGCAGGGCCACCAGTCGACCCAGAGCATGACAGCGAATGGCCATAATATCTTGTCTCCAATCTTGGGCTCTGAGAAGATGCTCTGCCACATTTGCATGGCCACACTGCAAGGCAGAGCTCTGTGTCAGCAGGGCGGCCTGGAGTGCAGCGTGGCCGGGCCAGCCCAGGTGCCTGGGGCCCTGCCTGGGCAGGCAGCAGGGCACTGAGCTGGTGTTCCCCTCTAGGCTGGGAGCAGCAGGGTGGCTCTGGGCTGGCTGGGCCAGCTTTGTCTGCTGCAGGCCTGGGCAACCTAGCAGGGCTGGAAAGCTTGGTGGGATGGAGAACCCCTCTCCTCAGGGCTGTCCTCCATCATTCCTTGGCTCTGGGAGCCAGAGAGTCTCAGGTTCCATCTCCCCACAGCCAACAAACCCTCAGGCTTTTCAGGGCCAGTACCTGTCTCCTTGTGGAGCGATGCTCAACAGTGTGGCAACTACCTTCCTTGGGAAAAACTCTGCTAGCAGCAGAAGCAGGGAGTGGAAGCACTCCTGCACAAGTTCACACTTCACACCTGGCAGTCTTTCATCCAGGAAGCTCAAAATCTTTGGCACCTGAAGGGGACAGAGGTGAAGAGAGTGCTACCACGGTAGTGCAGCCTCAGCTGCCCTTTCCATGTCACTCTGCTGCCTTCAGGTGCCTTCAGGTGCCTTCAGGTGCCTGAGACACCTGGGTTTGGCAGGGAGGGATGGAGAGAGGAACAAGGCCTTCTAGGGCTGAAGGGCAGGGCAATCCAGCCACAGGCCACTTACATCCGTCAGGAAGAAGCACGGGTCATCCGTGGCCAGCCACAAAATCTCTTTTGCTATGATCCTGCGCCCTCTGTAAAGGTTCCACCCAAATGGTTCAACCCATGGACGAGGCTCTCCAGGTATCCATTGATAATTCTGTGCATCTTTCTGCTCCAGGGCTTCAAGGACGATGTGCGTCCTCTCCGAGCGTGTGAGGTATCTTTCGAAGGGCTGCGGCAGGAAGGAGGAGAGTAAAGATGTCACCCCAAGGCCCCTGCTGGTGCTGCTCAGATGGGCAGCGAGAGCAGCCCTGGCCACAGGTGCCCAGCAGTGCTGGCAGCAGTGCCCACAGTCACTGTGTAGGGGAGGACGAGAGCAGAGGGTCCTTAGGCTGAGGCAGGAGGGCTGGGCTCATGCTCACGGGGTGCTGGCCCTGCACAGGACCAGGGCTCACTGCTGGGCAGGAGAGCTGCAGCTGCTGCTGGGACACCAGCAGAGTGCCGCCCTCAGACAGTCCCTGCTTGGGGACAGCAGGAACCCTCTCATCAGGGACACTGAGGCCCTGTCACCCCACCGATTCCGGGTGCCTTTGGCTCACAGGAGTGCCCTGCCGATGGCACGGACAAGAGTCTCAGCAACGGGGGAGCTCATTACCTTGATACCGCACTTTCTTCCGAGAGTCTTGCAGAAGCAGGTGATTTCACCTTCCACGTGGCGTGCGTATCGTTTGCCCCTTAGCCTGGTCCTGCCTAAAGAGCAGGGCAGACGTGCAAGTCAGGGAGAGCAGCTTTGCCATCAGGCTTTCCAAAGCAGCCCGAGATCTGCTTGGGAGATGGCAGGCCAGAAGGAGATTGTGGAGGGAGGGGGTCAGAGTGGGCTCCACAAACAGGCAGGGTTGAAGATGGTGAAAGGAGCGGGGAAGGAGAGCAGCAGAGAACAGGTGCAAGACTTGAGGAGAGCACTCCACTTGTGCAGCAAAAGAGAGCTGGGATGCTGCGGGGAGCAGTTGGAGGGGCAAAGGTGGTCAAGCAGAGAAGCAGAGCTGGGAGGTGATGTCTGTGTGCAGAGGGATGAAGGCCACTACAATGCCCTTGAGCTTTTTGCTTACAGATGAATTCACTGAGGTGCTCAACAGTCGCCCGACACTTTATTGAAGCTTTACTGAAGTTGACATACTTTGCTTAATGCAATACAGTTTATTATTTTAAAATAACACCCAAAAAAGAGTGCATCTGTGAATAAAGTCACATCTTACTGGGAATTCCTCTCTAAATCTGAGAAACCTGGCAAACAGCCTTAGCTGAAAATACCCAAACCTACGTGAGTTGTGCTTTGACTGCTGTGCTTACAGAACATCTGATGGTGGTAAAAGCAGAACTAGGGCTGTCCAGGGCACTCATGTTCTGTGCAGTCTCTGACAGGAACTCATGATGGACTTTGCTGGCCAGAAAGGACACGTCTGCTCTTTCCTGCAGTGTCAAAGTTACCAGGGATGTGTCTTCGAGACTAAAACCTTGCTTTAATGGACTTTGAGACGTAGACCTTGAGGTTTGGTTTGTTCACAGCCTCATTCTGTCCATTCAGCTCCTTCTGCTGGAGGAAATTCCATTTCCAGGGGAGGTCACCTCAGTTTTTAAGTTGAAGCCTCAGATTTCACTCTGGAAAACTTGGTCAATGTGTTGGTGTCTCATGCGTGGGTGTTGTACGTGTTGGATTTCAGCCTCCCACTCGAGGAACAGAAGGTTTCAATAGACCTCAAGTGGCTGAAGCCCTGGGTTTGGCCATCAGGCCTTGTCTTTCACTGCTGTGGTCTTTTAATTGAGCAACAGAGAATTGCAGCAAAAAACTGAAGAGAAAAACTTTGTAAATTTTGTTTCAGAATCGTTGCCTTGAACCTTTGGTCGAGGTTGGGAATGGTTTGTCTCCCTTGGCAGGGAGGGTCAGTACTCTTTGTCATTCTGACATGACTGCCCAGGGCCCTGATTTTATTGTGGCCAAAATACTGGGCTTGGAAACCAAAGCAGGAGCTGGTAGATAACAGCAGCTTGAAAAATGGGCTGATGCCTAATTGATGTGGCAGAAGGAATGAAAGACTCATGACAGCTAAGAAAAAAATTGGGCTTTTCAGTGTCCACCTCAGGTTAGGATCACTGCCTGTGTCTTAGTGGAGGAAGATGTTTTTGTAACTTTATTGAAACTTGTTAGTAAAATGTGCCTGAATTCCTAAGGAAACAACCACTGTGAAATCTTTTAAACCAAATGTAGATTTCCAAAGTGTAGAAGTTGCTATTAATATTTTGGCCATTCCTGTGGCATCTTTTTGGTGTATGAATGACTTTGAGAACAAGAACGTGTTCTTAATTATCAGGTCTGTTTACTGCTAATTATTTTACAAGGTTGAGAGAAGAGTTTAAGATGAAAGTTGTGGGGTTACTTGCAAAGTTTTTGGTACAACCAATGCAGCTGAACCTGGTGGGGAAATTTGCCCTTAAATTGGTTTTGGCAGATCTCATGAGTGTCTAAGGCAGAGGCCAAGCCAACTGGAAAGAGCCTTTCAAGGGTGACTAAGATGTAACTAAATTACCTTTTTGAGAGGTGGGGAAAGCTGATGTCAGGAACTAAATTTCCTTATGTTAAGCTTAGTAAAAATATATTAACATAAAAAAATTAAAATTATTTTAATGGTCTTATTTATGGGTTTTTCACTGTGCTTATGTTAGTACTTCTGAGTGTTTGATTGTCACAATAATGGACAGCTTCGTGGTGTTTTGTTTTTTTTATTTTTCATGTTTTGATACTTTGGTCAAGGCATTAACATTAAAAATCATTCAAAATTTTAATTCATCTTCAAACACCAAAATAGATTTGAAATGAGGGTAATGAGAACAGTGGAGGGAAAAAAAAAACCCGAGCCCAAAACCAAAACAACCCCAAAAACTGTTCATTTTTCCATTGTATTTTAAACAAGGAAGTCTGTAGAGCAGCAGAAAACAGGAGACATGGGCAGGTGTGAAAGTCAGACTGGGGCTTGTTGCACTGGTTCCAGTGCTCTTTGCTTCAGTGTAACTGGTCATTTTGAGATGAGACTGGGGAAACTGGGCTGCCAGGGCAGAGACCACTGGCTGGCCCCACTGGTTTTTGCTGGGCAGTGGGTAATTTCTGCCTCACTTGTCAGAATCAGCCTACGGTTATCAGGGAATGGGGTAGTGGTGAATTTGGCTTTCAGACTAAAATGAGGTTAAACTTACACATATTCAAAAGAATAAATTGATGTTGGAGTGCAGATACTCAAAATCCTGAAGACCTTTTGAAACCTTTTTTGCGTGTCAGTCCTACGGCCGAAGCTCTTCCTGCAGTTGGGGCACTGGTAGGGCTTCCCTTACTGGTGGGTCCGTTGGTGTTTGGTCAACTTAGAGTTTCGGATGAAGCTCTTCCCACACTCCCCACACTTGTAGGGCCTCTCCCCGCTGTGGATGTGCCGGTGGGTGAGGAGGGTGGAGTTCTGCTTGAAGCCCTTCCCGCAGTCGGTGCAGCGGAAGGGCCTCTCATCTGTGTGCGTCCGCTCATGTCTGAGGAGATGAGAGCTGGTCTGAAACCTCTTCCCACATTCCCCACACGTGTAGGGCCGCTCCCCAGTATGTATGCGCTGGTGGGTGAGGAGGTTGGAGCTGTAGTTGAAGCTCTTCCCACATTCCCAACACGTGTAGGGCCGTTCCTCAGTGTGGATGTGCTGGTGGGAGTGCAGGGTGGAGCTGTGTCTGAAACTCTTCCCACATTCCCCACACGTGTAGGGACGTTCTCCAGTGTGGATGCGCTGGTGGGTGAGGAGGTTGGAGTTCCAGTTGAAGCTCTTTCCACATTCCCCACACGTGTAGGGCCGTTCCCCACTGTGGATGCGCTGGTGGATGCGTTGAGTGAACCTGTCACTGAAGCCCTTCCCACATTCCCTACATGTGTAGGGCCATTCCCCACTGTGGATGCGCTGATGTTGGATAAGCTTGGAGCTTTGCCTGAAGCTCTTCCCACATTCCCCACATGTGTAGGGACGTTCCCCAGTGTGGATGTGCTGGTGGGTGAGGAGGGTGGTGCTCCTCCTAAAGCTCTTCCCACATTCCAAGCACCTGAAGGGCTTTTCCCTGCTGGGAGGCTGATCAGGGACCACCAGCTCAGAGCTCCCCCTCAAGCTCCGGCCGCCTTCCTGGCACAGGCTGGCTCTTTCCTCCTCAGAGCACCCTGGGATGGCTTTGGAGCCCCTCCTGCGGGGGGATCTCCGGCCCTTTCCCTCCCCGCTGCCTTCCTGCGCCGGGGAGCCCTTCAAAACGGCCTCTCCCACCAGGGTCTCACGGGGGGATTTGTCCTCCGGGCTCTCCGTCCTCAGCTCGGGGCCTGGGGCAGGAAGCAAGAAGGACAGGGAGGGGATTTGCCTCCGGCCCACAGGGAAGGCCAAGGACATCCCCCCAACTCCGGCCCCGGCAGGACGGCGGCGCCAGCGGGGTTGTCCTGCAGCCGGGGCCATGCTCGGCTGACAGAGCCAGCACAACACCCGCCCAAAGGGACACTGACTTCCTCCTCACCTGCCTGGGGGGCCCAAGGCATCTTCCTCTTCCTCGCAGCCTCCTCCTCCATCCGCCCAAGCTTTGGGAAGGACAAATCCTGATGGGGGGAAAACAAGGGCTGAGCATGTTGGCTTGGGGGTTCCTCCTGCCCAAGTCCATCTCTAGAACTCACTGGGCATCCTGTGTCCATAAAAACCTCCAAAACACCAAGATTCAGCCCAGAAAAACCCAAACCACCAGGATTCAGGCAAACAACCTCTCAGAAATAGCAAGATGAAGCCCCCCCCCAGACTGCAAAAAGTTGAGATTCAGGAAAAAAATACTCAAGAATATGAAAATTCTGTCTAAAAAAGCGCTCCCAAGACTTCCCCCATTGTGGTCTCTGCCCTCTGTGGTTCAGAGGGTCTGCCCTGTCTGGGATGCTGGGGGTCCCACTTTGGGATGCTGGCAGTATTGGGGGTCCCAAGGGTCCCTTCTGCTCTGACTTTCACCTTCAGGGTGCGGCGTTCCCAGACCTTCCCCCTCTCCAGGTTCCCCACTTTGTTGTCCCGGGGATCCCAGGGGTCCCCACTGTCCAGGCTTCCCCTTCTCTGCCCCCCCTCCTCCCCATTTCTGGACCTTGCCTTTCCAAGGATACCAGGGATCCCCACTGTCTTACTGTGCTGCTCTGAACCAGCAGAGCAGCTGGAGAACAGATGGTGGTAAAGTGTAGTCAGTGCCAACTGTTTTAAGGTTCTTTGGCCCAAAGAAATGTCTGTGCCCTGAGAATAGGGTTGACACGTGGGAGGCTGCTCCAGGAGTCTGCAAGAGGCCTCGTGCTCTGCTCAGCCCCAGCACTGCCTGGTACCAACACCCCCGGCTGCCCCCGGCCCTGGGCAGCTCTGCTGCCACAGGCTGTGCCCTCACCGTGGCCCTGCAATGGCCCTGCCTGTCCCTCACCCGTGGCCCTGCCCGTGGCCCTGTCCCTTGGCTCTCTCTCTGCCAGCTCAGTGTGGGGCACACGGGCTGGGGGTCCCTCCCAAGCTCCCCGGGCAGCCGGCGTTGGCTGGGGGGATGTGAGGGCTGGGCCTGCTCAGCACAGCCCCGGCCTCGTGCCCAGCGCCTCTTTCCTGACCCACACAAGACCTTCCCGGCCCCCCCAGGGCTCCCCTGATGCTGCCTCTGCTCCTGGTCCTGCCTTTGCTGCTCCCTTGGCTGGGGCAGCGGCTGCAGGGGGGGATGGCAGCAGCTTCAGCTCCACGGCACTTCCTGGGGGGAGCTCAGCCCGGGGGGGACGGGCAAGGACCTGATGGGGATGGACAGGGGCCCAGCAAGGACAGCCAGGGCCTGCAGGGGAAGGCACAGGGACAACCTGGACCCCCACACTGCCACGGCTGTCTCTGCTCCTCCTTGCAGGCTCTGTGGCCAGGCACAGTTTGTGTTCCTGGGTGCCCACCATCTCAGCACTTGGAGACCCTCAAATCAGCGCCCGCAGCTCTGCAGCAAAGCCCCAGCTCACCTGGCACACAGGGGATGGACACAGCACCTGCTCGGGGATGGGCACTCACAGCTTTGTCTTCTTCCCCACCACAGGGCTCTCCTTCCTCAGCAGCACCTCTGCCTTGCACTTATTCTCAGCCTCACCTCAGGGACAGCTCTGGGCTCACCTCCGCGCCACTTCTCAGCCTCACCTCAGGGCCTGGGCTCAAGGACAGGAACCTGCAGGGAGGGGACATCATGTGCAAGCTCAGGGCTGCCTGCTTGCACTGGCCTCTGGGCTTCCTCCTCCTTCTACAACCAGTCCACAACTTAGCCTGCTTTTCTAACATCACACTGCTCACACTCTGCCTCCTCTTCAGCTGCCTGTCCATCCACACTCCCAGCTCCCTTTCTGCCTGCCTGCTCTCCAGACACTCTGGCCCCAGCCCGGGGGGCTGACGGGGCTTCTTGTGCCCAAAGGGCAGGACCCGGCCCTTGGCCTGCTGGAACCTCATCCCCTTGCAATCAGCCCATGGATCCAGCTGGGCCAGGTCCCTCTGCAGAGCCCTCCTGCCTTCCAGCACATCAACACACCCCCAGCTTGGGGTCACCTGCACATTTGCTGATGAAATGCCTGGTTCTGCAGCAGCTGCAGATGCTCAAGGGGCAGCAGGACCAAGTCAGGGGCCTGGGAGGGTCTAGGGGGCTTTGGGGTGTGGGAGGGCCCTGGGGGAGCTGGGGAGGGGATTGGGGGATTGGGGGGACAGACCAGGACAGACCAGCACAAACCAGTGCAGACCAGTACCTCACTGCTCCCCAGATCTCTCCTGGAGCTGGGCCACATTGTCCTGGGACACCTGAGACGCCCCCAATGCCCTCCCAGTACAGCCCAGTGCCCCCAGTACAGCCCACTGTGTTCCTGTCCCAGGGTGCCAGGTGATCCCTCCTTGGGGGGGGTTGGAGGCATTTCAGAGGGAGCTGGGGGAGCTTTGGGGGGATCAGGGAGAGGGGTTGGATGGGGAGTTGGAGGGTTTTGGGGGGCTTTAGGTGCATTTAGGGAAGTTAAAAGCGGTGTTGGGAGGGCAAAGGGATCTGTAGGGGGAGGGGACTGAAAGGAAAATGGAGGTTAGGGGACATTTGGGTGGGGTTAATAATGTCTGCGGGTAAAGAGGAGGGGCAGCAGCACGCTCAGATGAGTCCTGAGACCCCCCTGGTGTCCCCAAGACAGTCTTGGTGTCCCTAATTTCCTCCCTTAAGACCTCAAGACTCCCCTGGTGTCTCCAATGTCCCCAGGGCCTCCAGATCACCCCAATTCCCCTCTTGACACCCCCAATTCCACTGCCCACAAAGCCCTTCCCACTCTCCCCAGTGTACCCAAACCCCATCCCTGATGTCCCCAACTCTCCATCTCACCCCAGGAGCCCCCACTGGACCCTCTGACCCCAAAAACGCCCCCCACACACACACTCACAGAAAGGCCAAGGGCATCTGGGGACACGGGGAAAGCTGGGGGGCTTTCGGGGATTACTGGGGGATACTGGGACACACTGGGGGGAAACAGGGGGCACTAGGAGGGACTGGGGGGTTACTGAGGGATGCTGGAAGAGCACTGGGAAGGACTGGGAAGTTACTGGGGGATTACCAGGACACACGAGGTGACACTCAGAAGTTACTGGGCCATACTGGGGGTTACAGGGTGCTCACTGGAGAATCACTGGGCCATACTGGGGGCAGTGGGAGGTCACTGGAACACACTGGCTGGTCACTGAGGGGGTTACTGGGCTGAACTGAGGGTCACTGGGAGGTCACTGGTCTATACTGGGGGCACTGGGATCTCCTTACCCGGATGTGGTACATCTCCCGCCCAGACTTTGGGGGGCACCCCCAGGACCCCTCCCCTGGGGGCTGGGGACCCCCGGAACACACTGCTAGGCTTTAGGGGACCCTCGGGACCCCCTCCCTGTGACGTCTCTGTGTGCTGAGTGTTGGGGGTCTCTGGGGTTCGGGGGGGGTCACTGGGATCCCCTTTCCCTGGGGTCGGCTCGCCGGGCCGGCAGGAGCGCTGTGGCGGGAAAAGTAATGGCGGATCGCGCAGAGCCTCATGGGAGTTGAAGTTCCCTCTTGAGTACTCCGCCGGCGCGCCTGCGCAGTGCAGCCAGGGCGTTGACAGAGCCCCCCCCCGCGCGGCTTCCAGGCTCCGCGCTCTGCCCTTCGGGAACCCCCGAACCCCTCGGCTAAACCCTCCCGAGCCCTCCAGCCTTTCCACCCACACCCGCGCTCCCCGCAGCCCCCGGGGGGATCCCCAGAGCCCCGCTCTCCCGCAGGCCCCGCCAGCTCACAGTGCAGCACGGAGCCAGCGCCATCTTTGCTTCCCGGAAGCAACCACGGCGCTCTGCGCGCGCACCGCCTTTAGAGAGCTCCCCCCCCCCGCCCTCCGCCCTCCGCCCGCCGCGCTCCCGTCAGGAATGTTCGCACGGGCGGTGCCGCAGCGCCCTCAGCCTGAACTGAACCTGGTTTTACCTCATGAAATCTTTGATCTCTGTTAGCCAAGCCCCTCTTTCCTTCCCCAACTGTCTTGTCCTTTGGGGGGGGTCATAGCGGCCCTTTGCACTTGAGCGGACTGAGGTTTCTACCAGAAAGGGCCAGTCCCCTTTCCCAGGGGCAGCTTCTTCCAACAGAACCCTTCCTGGGGGTGTGTGTGGAGATTCCTGCCTTAGCTGGGGACCCCCCCAGGGTCACTGCTGGAGGTTGAGAGCAGAGATCTCCCCATGAACGTTGGTCTGAGGGAGTTCCATCCATCTCTAATTAAGAATTATTGCTTTTGTGCCAGCTTGAGTAGAATTGCTTCAACAATTGCTTTAGTGTAGAGCACTGTCCTGTCTTATCCTGTACTCCTGGTAGTTTTAGTGCTTCTATTGTACAGTAAATAACTGTAATGAAGATCTTTTGTCTGATCATTTGTAACCCTAAATAAATTGATTTCTATCAATAGATCTGCTTTGCCATCATTAAAACCTGGGGGACCTAAATGGTTCAGTCACACTTCTGTAATTCCTCTAAACTGAAACTGTTGGCATAATCCAAGGCTGAGATTGGATCCAGCAGCCCCCAGCACCCCACAGGAAGTTGGGAGCTCAGGGGGCCATCCCCCTTTGCCAACACCCGTGCCCAAAGACCCTCATAGGACCATCCGACCCACCAGACCACCCTCCCTTTTCCACCCTTCTCCCTGTTCCTCCCACTTTTCCAAAGTCCCCTCAATCCACAGGCCCCACCCCCGGATTACTCTGGGGGTCCCAACCCCCATTTTTCCCTCCTCTCACATCTTCCACATCATCCCCCAATCCCCAGCTTCCTCCAACTCAGTTTGGGGTCCCAGCACCCCAAAAAAGGGGTTAGGTGGGATCCTGGGTGGGCTCTGAATATGTTTGGGGGGTTCTCCGGGGCCCATGGGGAGATTAAGGGGGGTCCCAGCACCTTTTGGGGTGAGCTGGGTGCCTTTTAAGGGGCAGGTGCCCCACCAAGACCCTCCCAGAGTGGCTTGACACAGGGGGAACACAGGGGGGTCCCCATTCCCAATCCATCCTGGGGCTGGTTCTGGCCCCCCAAACTCGGCTCCACCCCTTGGGATTCCCCCAAGCCCCTCCCCCACTGCCCCCCAATAACCAGGACTGGGGAGAACTGGGAAGCTTTCCTGGGATCACTGGGAGCAGCCGGGCAGAGGCAGAGTGACAGCAGGGGAGGGGGGACACACAACCCCCCCAAAATACTCACGGGGATGGGGGGGGTCCAGGCTGGGCCCGAAGCCCCAGGGAGGGGCTGCGGCCGCCGGCGGCTCAGGAGCTCTGTGGGGAGAGAAAAGGGGGTGACAGGGGCCACAGGAATCATACTGGGAGCACCTGACAGCATGGTGGAGGCATCTGGGATATACTGGGAGTGGCTGGGAGTGACTGGAACCATAGTAGGGATGACTGGGAGCAACTGGAACCACGCTGGGGGCAACTGGGATCATACTGGGAGCAGCTGGGCTCCTATTGGAGTCATACTGGGATCATACTGGGAGTGACTGCAATAATACTGGGAGTGTGTGAGAGGGACTGCAGCCATACTGGAGATGAGTGGGATCAAACTGGCTTCATACTGGAAGTGTCTGGAAGTCACTGGTATCATACTGGTGGCAATTATGATTGTACTGAGATCATACTGGGATCAGACTAGGATCATACTGGGAGCAACTGGTTCTATGCTAGGGGCAACTGGGAGCTACTAGGATCCCACTGGGAGGAAGGGGGAGCAACTGGGACCATGCTGGGCAACCCTGGGATCATACTGGGAGCAACTGTGCCCACATTGAAGGTGGCTGGGGTCATACTGGGAGTGACTGGGAGCATTCTGAGGGCAGTTGGGACCATGTTGGCACAACTGGGATATACTGGGAGCAAGTGGGATCACACTGGAATTGACTGGGATCATACTGGGAGGCACTAGGACCCCACTGGGGGTGACTGGGAGTGGCTGTGAGCAACTGGGATCATGCTGGAAGCTACTGGGAGCATTCAGGAGTGAATGGGACCACACTGGAGGCAACTGGGATATACTGGGAGAGACCAGGAGTGACTGGGATCATACTGGGACTGCCTGGGAGTGTACTGGGAGTGACTGGGAGCATGCTGAGGTCAGCTGGGATATACTGGGAGAGACTGGGAGTGACAGGGATCCTACTGGGAAAGACTGGAACTCTAGTGGGGTGACTGGGAGCAAGTGGGACCCTGCTGGGGGCAAATGGCTTTATCCTGGGGGTGACAGGGAATGTCTGGGTTCATCCTGGGTGTGAGTGCCACCATACAGGGTGCCGCTGGGATCATACTGGAGTCATACTGGGAGGGACTGGGAGAGACTGGAACTACAGTGGGGTGACTGGGAGCAACTGGGCCCATGCAGGGGTAACTTGGGGGGTAACTTGGATCCTACTAGGAGAGACTGGGATCATTCTGGGAGTGACTGGAACCATAGTAGGGGTGAATGGGAGCAACTGAAACCACGCTGGGGGTGGCTGGGATCATACTGGGAGCAACTGGGCCCCTAATCAGGTTGTACTGGGGTCATACTGAGAGCAGCTGGGCCCCTAGTGGGGTCTTACTGGGAGTGACTGCAATAATACTGGGAGTGTGTGAGAGGGACTGCAGCCATGCTGGGGATGAGTGGGATCAAACTGGCTTCATACTGGAAGTGTCTGGAAGTTACTGGGATCATACTGGGGGTGACTGGACTCATACTGGGATCATACTGGGAGCAACTGGGACCATGCAAAAGGCAAATGGCATCCTCCAGGGAGTGACTGGAAGTGACTGGGGCCATACTGGACTCAGACTGGGAGTCCCTGAGAGTGAAAGGAACCGTCCTGGGGGAGTGACTGGGAGCAACTGGGACCACCTTGGGGGCAACTGGGATCCTATTAGGAGTGACTGGCAGTGACTGGGATCATAGTGGGAGTGACCAGCACCATACTGGAATCACAGTGGGAGTGACTGCAAGGGACCAGGATCAAACTGGGAGTGACTGGAACTACACAGGGGGGATTTGGGAGCCAGTGGGACCATGCTGGAAGGCAACTGGGAACATCCTTGGAGCAACTGGGATCCTGCTGGAAGCAACTGGAAGTAACTGGGAGTGACAGGGTGCATGCTGGAGGCAACTGGCATAAACTGGAAGTGACTGGGAGTGACTGGGATCATCCTGATGGAAACTGGAACCATCCTGGGGCAAGTGGAAGTAACTGGGTGCAGTGGGTTTCTGTGGCTGGGTTTTGGTAGCGGGGGGGCTACAGGGCTGGCTTCTGTTAGAAGCTGCCAGAAGCTTCCCCTGTCCCGTGGAGCCAATGCCAGTGGCTCCAGGACAGAATTCCTGCTGCTGGCCAAGGCCAGGCCAGTCAGGAGTGACAGTAACACCTCTGGGATAACATATTTAAGAAAAAGAAAGAATTCCAGCCAGGGAAGAGTGGAGTGAGACCATGGGAACAGCACTGCAGACCCCAAGGGCAGTGCAGAAGGAGGGGCAGGATGTACTCCAGGTGCTGGAGCTCAGGCCCTGTAGACCGTGGGGCAGAGCAGGGTGGGGCAGCTGTGCCCCTGCAGCCCCTGGGGGAGCATCGGGGTGCAGAGACCCCCCTGCAGCCCCTGGGGGAGCATCGGGGTGCAGAGACCCCCCTGCAGCCCCTGGGGGAGCATTGGGGTGCAGAGACCCCCCTGCAGCCCCTGGGGGAACATCGGGGTGCAGAGACCCCCCTGCAGCCCATGGAGGCTCCCACGCTGGAGCAGGTGGATGCAGGAAGGGGGCTGTGACCCCGTGGCAGGCCCAGGATGGAGCAGGGTCCTGGCAGGGACCTGCAGCCCATGGAGAGGGAAGCCCAGGCTGGAGCAGGTTTTTCCCAGGCAGGACTCGTGGCCCCTGTGGGGGATCCACGCAAGTACAGCTCATCCGTGAAGGACTGACCCCATGGAGGAGTGACCCATGGGGCAGCAGGTTGGGAAGAGCTGCTGCTCGAGGGATGGACTCACACTGGACAGGTCCATCAAGGACTGTCTCCCGTGGGAGGGACCCCACAGGAGCAGGGGAAGGACTCCAACTCCTCTCCCTGAGCAGCAGCAGAAACAACAACTGACCGTGACCCCCATTCCCGTCCCCCTGCACTGCTGGGGGGAAGGAGGGAGAACATGGAAGGAGGGGTGAGGGGAAGGTGTTTTTAAGACTGTTTTATTTCTCACTCTTTGGCTCTTATCCTGTCAGTAATAAATTTAAGTACTATTCCCACTTGGAGTCTGTTTTGCCCATGAAGGTGATCAGTCACTGACCTCTCCCAGCTCTTATTTCTACTTATGAATTTTTAGCTGGTTTGTTGTTTTTTTTTTTTCTCTCTCCTCTGCCCAGTTGCAGAGGGAGAGTGAGAGAGCGGCTTTAGTGGGTACCTGGTATCTGGCCAGGGTCAACTCACTACAAGAATATAAAAAGAAGTAATTTTTTTGGTCTTGTTCTGATGCACTTAAGGAGCTGGAAAAGCAAGACTGGTGCAGGGAGGTCCAAAGCATTTTGTGTCTGGATGATGGAGACATCACATTTAGAGGAGACAGACTCTGCAGTTGCTTTCTTAGACTTTGTCCCACCTTAATGGTGTTTTTCCACCCACAGCAGCGTTGCTGGGAGATGTTGCAGTGGCACATCCACCTCTGCCAGGGCAGCATCTTGGCCCTTCCCACCCCACCATGGATTTACCATTCCTGTGGCAGGGACTTGTCCCCACCTGATATCTGAATGGGAAATGCAACTCCTGTGGGTGGCTTTCATGGTTCCACCACAGTCTGGCACAGATTCTGATCCAGCTTTGAGAAATTGTGTGGTCTATGTGTTCTGGATAAAGCTGTCCCACCTTTGCATATTGTGACCCGAGGGAGTTTCGGTGGCCAGTTTGTGTATCAAAAGCACTCAGTATTAAAATGTACCAAGTTGCACCTGTGCACGAATCTGCACGAGCTCAATGCCCTGAGTACCCACACAGGCTTTTCTGTCTCGAATCCTGCTGATTCCGTGCCTGGGACTGGATTTATTTCAGCAGCTAAATGGTTCACTGGAGGACTAATTGGATCTGACAGCTCCAGTCCTTTGCAACATATTGACATGCTGGCAGGAGCAGCTCCCTTTCTTCCCTTCCCCCGTCATTATAAAAACACGATCTGTAGAGAAACCAAATACCACACGGCCCCTGCGCCGAGCCCGTCAGCGCTCCCGGCTCGGTGTTCAGCACAGAAAGTCCCTTTATATTTGGGAAGCGGAGGGAGAAAATTCTGGAAGCGCAAGAACGCGGCGATAGCTGGGATGAACTAGGAGCCCTTAAGAAAGGACTGGGAGGTACTGGGATAAACTGGGAGCCCCGAGGAAGGAACCGGGGCCCTTCCGCCTTCTGCGTAGCGCTGAGGGCAGGGCGCTTACGCCAGTTGCGTAGCCTTACGCAGTTTACGTAGGTCCCCTCCCTTGCCGTTTCTGGCGCCCCCTTACGCCGTTTGCGTAGGGCTGTGGGCAACGGCAGAGCCCCTTACGCCGTTTGCGTAGCGCTGTGGGCAGTGGCGTTAGGAGCGGACTGGGGCGGACTGGGATGGACTGGGAGCCCTTAGGAAGGGACTGGGAGGTACTGGGATAAACTGGGAGACTTTAGGCTTTTGGATAAACTAGGTTAAACTAGGAGCTCTTAAGTGGGGACTGGGTCCTTCCTTACGCCATTTGCGTAGCACTGAGGGCAGCGGCGTTAGGAGGGGACTGGGATGGACTGGGAGCCCTTAGGAGGGAACTGGAAGCCCTTAGGGAGGGACTGGGGCAAACTGGGAGCCCTTTGGAGAGGACTAGGATGAACCGGGAAAGGTTCCGCAAGCCTTTAGGAAGCCACCGGGGTCCTTCCGCCATTTGCGTAGCGCTGAGGGCAGTGACCTTGCGCCATTTGCGTAGTCTTACGCAACTTACGTAACTTCCTCCTCTACCATTACCGTTGCCCCTTTACGCCGTTTGCGTAGCGCGGCAAGCATTGCCAGCCCCTTACGCAATTTGCGTAGCGCCGCTCCATTGCCGCCAGCGGTGCCATCTTACGTCGTTTGCGTATCCCTGCGCCGTTTGCGCAGCGCGGCGGGGGCGGGCCCGTATCCCTGCGTGCCGATATTTATTTATCAGTGTCCAGGCGCTCGACCCCTCAGCCCCTCACACACCCACGGGCCCCACGGCAGCGCGGGGGAGGATCCCGGGGGTGTCCAAAAGCTCCTCCAAAAGTCAGTTTATGGCTTTGCAGAGGGCTCTCGGGAGTCACCGAGGGGCTGAATGTGAAGAGAGAAAAATTAAATCTTTAGGGGGGGGGGGAAATATAAGAATTGCATTTCTGTTTTCCTGAGGAGCCGTGGGTGTTTTTAGGCAGCTGCCTGCAGAGGCCATCGCCATTTCGTGAGGTGGCATTAATGCAGGAGGAGACTTGTTGTGCTGTTCATGGAAATTCGGATTTTAAGGTTTTTCTCCTTGGTTTGAAGCTTCTTCATTCTTTCTTTGCCCTCTTTCAGAGCAAAGGCTTTAATTTTTAAACTTAGGGGGAAAAAAGTAATAACAACAAGTGAGGAAAACTAGGGGGAAAAGGGAAAAGTTCTTCTGAAGGGATTACAATGTGCAAGCAAAATCAGTTCTCTCTCCAGGAGAGAAAAAAACATTAGAAGTGTAAATTGGCTCCAAAAATGCCCCCAAGGGCATAGGGAGGATTATCAGGATGACAGCGTGGCTGAGCACTCAGCATCCGGGGCATGGCCCAGGTGTGCAGAGAAAATGCAGCTCATCAGGCATGTGTTAAACAGAGAATTTGTTTCTGGTATAAAAAGATGCCTGACTGGTCTGTGCACACACCAAACCAGCCCTTTGTGACTTGCATGGGCTGACTTGATTTCCAGGTTTTGAGACACTAGTTTTGATCTAAAAGCCCAGACCATTCCTAGTGCTGCAGAACTGCTTGTTTGATCCAAGGAGAAAACAGAGATTGTGGCAGGAGCGAGGTCAGGCAGATCCCCTTCCATGCAAAACTCCTGGAGCAAGCTGCAGCATTCCTGTTAAGGGCTTTCTATTGGAGTTGACTTCTTCCACTCCAGGACCTTTCACTTGCAAAGTACATTATAGGGTTCATTGGTTTAACAAGTCTCTGGGAGCTTCTAGAGAGAGAATTAATGCTGGCATTTGGAAAGACAAGTGATAGTGCTGCATTTGATCTGGGCTTCATGTCATTATTTTCTGGTTTCAGAGTAAGAAAAAGCTGCTCATTTACTTTTCATGTGGCTGTATTTTTTTTCCTGACTTCTTGAGGAGGCAGAGCTGATGAAATCGTGCTGGAAGAGGCCTGAAGCTTTTGATCTGATGTTCAGCTTCAACAAATTTCACTTGTGGAGTTTCTGCACTTTGGGGGAGGCTATAGGTTATAGAAATGAATTAGTGCATCTGCTAAAGGAAGAGGAGTATTAGTCATATTTAAAACCAAGACTAAGTCAGATTCCTCCACATTGGCTGCAGTTGAATTTTGCAAGATTTCTGATTTCCTCGCTCTGGCTGTGAAGGTGTTTCCTTTTCAAGCCTGTCACCTGCAAAGATTTCTCTGGGACAGTGATTTCTTCATCACAGAAAAGCAATGTAGAGAAACTTCTTTGCCACCCCAAGATCATTATTTTCTTGATTGCCCTCTTGTACTCTGCTGAGGTTCCATTACATCTGCAGGTCAAATGTAACCTGAATGCAGCACTGATCACAGAGAGGAATAAATATAGTACAGAGCTTTAGTGTGAACTTCATGCACATCCTTGGTTTGTTTGTGTAAGACTGTGTATTATACAGATAATATAAAGCATAAAATAGTTTTCATATATAAAAATTACTTTTCCAGCTGTAAGGGGGGTACTTTTGAATTAGATGATCAATGGAGCATAGAGGCGTGAGAAAGGAATCATATTAGGATGTGAAACCAGCCAGAGTATGGTACAATGTAACTTCATGGCACAAGCGAATTGTAAGGTCCATTGTGCTTTTTAGCAAGTCAGCTTGATATCCCCTATTATCAGAGCTGAGTTCTTCCTTGGTTTTGCTACATATTGCAAGATAGATACATCTACCCTTGAAACACAGTGGTAGAGGTCATACATAGGGGTGAGAAAGATGATGATGGGAGGAAGATTCTGTGGGCAGGGGTCGCTGGCCCCTTGCCCTACAGCAGGGCACGCACAGACTGTTGCTATCAGGTGATGAACAGGTGGGGTTTGGCTGCCACTCAGGCATCACCTTATACTGGGTACTGGCCCTACGTGGTGTAATGTAGAGCTGATAAAATGGGGTGTCAGGACTGCTGGGGTGAGCGATCCTCATCCTGCCATGGAGACTGTGTTGTTCCGTGGGGATGCCCGCTAAGCACGGGCACCGACCAGCTGCTGCAGATCCTGGCAGCCCTGGCCTGTCTGTGTGGGTAAGCACAGTTTATTGACAGGAAGCAACTGAGAAAGCAAATGTTTTATATCCTTTTTTAATATCCTTGTAATTCCCTTTTTACTAGTTATTACTGTATTAAAAGCCACTCGTAGTATTGTTTTAATATCCTTTAAATGTTCCTTTAATTCCCTTATTACTAGTTAATACTATAATAAAAGCCGTTCATAGTATTGTATGAATGCCAACTGATAAAGCAGTTATTTTGTATTCTTTTTTAGCTTTTGATTCTCTTTGCTAGTTTTTTATTCTTACTGCAATAAAAGATTTTTTGTACTGTTTGAATGTCTGTTGCACTTGTCTTTATTCCGGGCATGTATTCAAATGAACTAATACATGGGGGCACAGCTCTTTGGGGCAGGAGACGAGCAGCACCCTTGCCAGGACTCGGGGCAGTAGCAGGTCTTCTTGGGCCAGGACTTGCCACAACTGCTGATTTGGGTGCAGCCCTGGCCAAAGAGCTCCCAACAGCATTGGTGCCCTTGCCCACACCTTCCTTCTCGGTGTCAGCCCCCCTGTTTAGGATGGCCACCAGCCAGCACTTCTCCCAAGGAGGCCGTGCCAGCTTGTGTGGAAGGCCCCGTGCCCTTCCCGCTGCGACTGAGTCGGCGGCCGAGGGGGCTCCTTGTGCTGCCGTGAGCAGGCACAGGAGGGGAGTGTTTGCTCATTTCTTGAGCTGTTCCTACAGTTCAGGTCCAGCCAGATTAGATACTTCAGAGAGTGGATTCCCTCCAAGGTGGGGCAGGTTGGCGGGGCTGGGGGAGGCCCCAGGCCACGTGGCACTGTGTCCCAGGGCCCTTTGTGACACGCTGGGCACGACCGGTGGGATGGAAGGGGGCAGGGTGTCCAAGGGCCCTTTATGACCCGCGGTGACAGAGGTGCTGCTGGTGACACGGCCCCAGTGTCAACAGTGCTCCTCGGAGCAGGCGACGGGACAGGACGGGACAGAGCGGTGCTGTGCGGAGCCCCCGCGCAGCCAACTCGTGCCTTGCTGACCCGGAGCGTTTTAGAGGATTTTCTCGTTTCCAGGTGACCTCGAGGCATTTCCACAGGATTTGGAGACCCGGAGTTTCTCCGAGGTGTCTCTAATCCCTGTGGCAGGTGCCCTTGAGACCCTTTTGCAGGACTTGGAGACCCGGAGCTTCTCTGAGGTGTCTCCAATCCCTGCGGCAGGTGGCCTCAAGGCCATTCTGCAGGACTTAGGGCCCGGAGTTTCTCCGAGGTTCTCTTTCTCTCTTGCAGGTGCCCTGGACACCAGACTGTGGCATGGCAGGGAGACGCTTCAGCCTGCTCAGGCTGTTCCAGAGGAAGAAGGAGGAGGAAAGCCCTGGGGCTGCTCCAGCACAGCAGCCTGAAGAGGTGCAGCAGGTGCAGCCCCCGCAGGAGGGTGAGTGCTGGAGCTGGGCCACAGGGCTGGTGGCTGCAGTCCCCTTGGCCTCATCCTGTCCCATCCACTCTGGACATGCCCAGGGAAAGGGAGGGGGGCAGAGGGGCCGGGGCTGATCTCCTGGCAGCCGTGCTCCATCCACTGGGCATCCCAGAGCTGGCCCTGCCTGCTCCTGGAGCCCAGGCCTGGGCTGTGTTCTCCGGCCTCTCCCGCACACCCTCAGCTCTGAGCACGCTCGCTCTTTGCCAGATGCAGGTCAGGAGCGGACAGAAGAGCAGCTCCGTGCCCGTGGCCGCTTCCGCAGGGCAGCACAGGTACCTGCAGCCATCCCCGCCTGGGCTGGGCCTGCTCTCACTGCTCAGCCCAGCACCGCTGTCGCGGCCCTCCAGGGGAAATCCCTCCCTTCCCTGCCCTTCTTTCTCCTGCAGACATTTATGAAATTCATGGGCAGTCGGCGTAGAAAGGCCAGGATCACACCAGCTGATGTCCAGGCCCAGCCTGACACCATCCCGACCCAGCTGACAAATCCTGATGTCAGCACTGCGTCGACTGCTGCCCCAGCAAAGTGTGACACCGCAACCACTGATCACACAACCCACTGGGACACCACGTCCACCGATGATGTGTCACACTGTGACTCTGTGCTGCCTGGTCTCACGGAGGAGGCCGACGCCACAACGATGGAGGGCGTGGCGAGCACTGACGCCGCGCCTGTTCAGCGCCTGGCCGATACCCCCAGCCTGGAGTTTCTTGAGGAGAGAGCTGTCTCTGCTGAAGTAAGCAGCCTGTGGCCCCCCAAGCTGGGTGCGCTGGGCCCCCTCAGCCTTTGAGGCTGGCACAGTGTGCTGGGAAGGGAAGCATTTCTCCGTGGAAGCTGGGCAAGTTGCTCACTCTGGCAGCTCTCCACCTCTCCCCTGTGCATCCTCCAGGCCAGACTGTGGGACCTGGGGACCTGGGGCTGCTCAAGGCATCTCCAGTCCCTGGGGCAGGTGCCCTTGAGGCCAGACAGTGGGACTGGATGAGGCGAGGCATTTCCCAGGCTTCTCTCTTGCAGCTGCCTTCAAGGCACGACTGCAGGACTTGGGGAGCCAAAGCTTTTCCATGGCATCTCTGCTGCAGGTAGCCATAACACCAGACGGAGACATGCAGCAGAGACCCCCCACAGTGCCCAAGCTGGCCTGGGTGAAGGAGGAGGAGAAGGAGGAAAGCCCTAGGGCTGCTCCAGCACAGCAGCCTGAAGAGGTGCAGCAGGTGCAGCCCCCGCAGGAGGGTGAGTGCTGGAGCTGGGCCACAGGGCTGGTGGCTACAGCCCCCTTGGCCTCATCCTGCCCATCCCCTCTGGACATGCCCAGGGAAAGGGAGGGGGGCAGAGGGGCCGGGGCTGATCTCCCGGCAGTCGTGCTCCATCCACTGGGCATCCCGGGGCTGGCCCTGCCTGCTCCTGGAGCCCAGGCCTGGGCTGTGTTCTCCGGCCTCTCCCGCACACCCTCAGCTCTGAGCACGCTCGCTCTTTGCCAGATGCAGGCCAGGAGCAGACAGAAGAGCAGCTCCGTGCCCGTGGCCGCTTCCGCAGGGCAGCACAGGTACCTGCAGCCATCCCCGCCTGGGCTGGGCCTGCTCTCACTGCTCAGCCCAGCACCGCTGTCGCAGCCCTCCAGGGGACATCCCTCTCTCTTCCTTGCCTTTCTCCTGTAGCTGGTTTGCAGATTTATCAGGTGCATTTGGCATGAAGAGGCCACTTTCATGGTCACTGGGGACACGGCAAACTCGGACCTCTTCAATGCCCAGACCAGCGCTGCCCTGCTGGATTTGCTTGTGGAGAACGGTGTCTACAAAGCAAAGCAAGTAAGCAGCCTGTGGCCAGGGCTCCAGTCCCCCAGGGATGCTGTGGCCCCTCACGTCGGCTGCTCTGGGTCCCCTCAGCCTTTGAGACCAGCAGAGTGTGGTGGCAAGGGGAGCACTTCTTGGGGGAAACTGGGCAAGTTACTGGCTCTGGCAACTCTCCAACTGTCCCCCGTGTCCCCTCCAGGTGCCGGCCATAGTCAGGTGCATCCATCAGTGGCTCACATCCAATGTGTCTGATGAGCACAGGCTGGAAAAGACTCTGGTCCTGCTGACCAAGGCACACCCCATGGATGTTGCAGTGACCCTGCTGCGCTCTGCCCCAGCCTGTGACAGGTATGGGGCCCACCTGCCTTGAAGGCTCACCTGCCTTTAGACCCCATCCCCCTGGACAGCCTGTCCCAAATGGTGTGCCAGAGAGATGGAGACTTCCAGGACACTCCAGCTCCTCTCTTTGCCAGCTTTGGCATGTCAGCCTCCAATCCTGAGACCAGCCTGCCTCCCTGCCCCACAAGGCACCGTGGCTCTGTCACCTGGGCCTCGCAGTTGCCCAGGCCACAGAGCTGTGTCCCAGACCCCCCTGAGCCAGAGTTGTGACTCCACAGAGCTGCTCGCACCATGTGGAAGACACTCATCTCCTCCAGATGGACTAAGGAGCCGGTGCTGCAGATCCTCTTCCATGTGCTGGAATACTGGCCAGCGCACAGGAGACGCACCTCTGATGGGGATGAGAGGGATGTCTTTGCCCTGGCTGTGAGTTTCTTGAGCTGGCCTCTGCTCGCCCCCAGGTTGCCTCTGGGATGCCTTTCCATCCTCCCTCACCACTGCTTCTCCCTGCCCCAGGCACTGGGCTGCAAGCCTGCCTTAGGGGCAGGTTCAGGGACACCAGGCTGGGGGATCCCCCTGTGTCTCCTCTGGCCTGTCCCTGCCATGCTTGGGCCCTGCCACATGGACATCTGGGCCCTGAGAGCTGCCTCTGGGTGCTTTGTCTTTGGCAGGGAACTGTGGCACTCTGGGAGATCATCCAGCTGTCCCACTCCTGGTGCCCAAGTGCATTGAAGGACAATTTCCCACGCCTCCTTCTGACTCTGCTCTTCCAAGTTTTCATCAGCACAGAGGAGATGTCAGAGGAGGTCGAGACCTTCTGGAGGCGATGCCGGGAGCAGCGCAGCCTTCCCCCCAACCCCAACAGGTGCTCCATCCCAGTCCCCTCTCCCTGCCACGCCCTCGGGGCTGGGGCCAGGGCTCTGTGCCTGACCTGGGCTGTGCTCTGCACACAGGTTTGCAGTGCAGACTGTTAAAGCCCTGCTGTGCCAGCTGCTGGATGAGGACGTGTTGATGGCGATCGGTCGCAAGAGTGGCTGGGACATGCTCCTCAAGGCTGACAGCCACCACTATGCAGTGGGTCTGCTGGCCAGGTGAGAGCCCTTTCTCCCCACTGCCCCACACCCCCACAGGTCATTTCTGCCCTGTGCACAGGCCACCCCTCACAGTGCCCGTGTGCTGGGCCAGAGGGCCTTGGCAGCCAGGGATGGCTGAGCAGAGTGGAAAAGGCGGAGAGGGGCGGCTGCACAGGAGAAGCCACCTCCCAAAGTGCCCACGTCCTCTCCTGGGCTGGTGGCCAAAGACCAGGCCTGTGTGAGTCAGTCCCAGGAGAGCTTTGCCCACCTGGCTCAGGGTCTCTGGCACCTTTATTCCCCCTTGCAGGGAGCTGTGCCATGTATCCCGCTCCTTCTGCCGCAGCATCGCCATCAGCCTGCTCCCGCGGCTCAGCAGGGGAGAGCCCCTGTGGGAACTGCCTGCCCTGGCGTTCCTGGTGGAGGTGAGCCTGATGGCGAGCGCTGCCTGGCCCAGCTGCCTCCCCCTCTCTGCCCTCTCACAGCTGCAGCCGCCCGGGACGGTGCCTGCACCCTGTGCTGCTGCCTGGGCCCAGCCCCGGGCGGGTCCGGGCTCCTGCCGGCCGGGCACCCTGTCACTGCTCCCTGCCTTTCAGGTCCTGCACTGCCTGAACCCCAGACAATTTGGGCCCAGCGTCCTGCAGATTATTTCCAGGCACCTGCGCAGTCAGTGCCCGGAGAGGCGTCGCCTGGCGCTCCGAGGCCTGGTGGTGCTCAGCAAGGCTCCCTCAATGGTGAGCAGGGGGCAGGGGCTGAAGCCGGGCCGGCAGCGTGCGGCTGTGCAAGGCAGTAGCTTGGTCTTGGCTGGCCTTTGGCAGCTGTGGCAGCTGCTCCCAGCTCTCCTCCTCCCCGTTCAGCTGCCCAACTCCTTTAGGACGCACCTTTGGCCTCTGGGCCCCGCGGCAGCAGCGTGGGGCTGCACCACAGCATTGTGTTCCACACAGGCTAAGAGCATCCGGAGCCTGAATGAAAGCCTCCTGGAGCTACTGCAGGATGCAGACACGGACGCAGTTGAGATGACTCTCACTGTGTTCATCAATGTGCTGGGCTTGAAAATCATCCAAATATCCAGCCCAATAGCCCTGAAGTTGCTTGAGGTGCTGCGACCACTCTTTGACAACGTAAGGCTCTGTGCTCCTCATCGTGGGCACTGAGTACTGCCAGGAAACTTTGGGCCCAGTGTCTTTTCAGGCCTGTGCCCCGGTGGGCCTGGAGAAGCCAGTGCTGAGGTCTTTTCCTCTTCCTTTGCACCAGGAGCACAGCCAGCTGCAGCAGCTCTCCATGCTCCTCTTCCAGGAGCTGATGGAGGCGACAGAGAGGAGCAGGAGCCTAAAGCCACACGTGTACCTGAGTCTGGTGCCATTCTACTTCAACTGGCACAATGAGAACAAGCGTGTGGCAGAGGTGAGGACTCGTGGGCTCTGTTGTCCCCATGGCAGGAGGCTGCTGTGCCTCCTGCCCTGGCCCATGGTCGCCTGCAGCCTCCTCCTGGCCTTGGTGCAGGGATGCGGGTGCTGTGCCCTGGGCTGCGGTGCCACGGCCCGCTCTCTGTTGCTGTGCAGGCCTCTTGGAGAGCACTGTTTGGTGCAGCCAAGTTCCTGAAGTGGTGGGATCTTGAGGACTTGGTGACCATGGAGGAGCCGTGGAGGTTTCCCGAGTGCCTGGTAAGGACGGCCCCAAAGCCCCAGCCCCTGATGCCCAATGTGTGGGGCTGGCAGGGTGCCTGTGTCCACTGCTGCACCCACAGACACCAGCCTGTGCCCCACACACTGCTCCCTTCCCTGGGGCGTGCGGGCTCTTTTCCAGGCTCCCTTGCCCCCACAGCCAGGCTGCCATAGAGCCCCGGCCCAGCTGGGCTGTGGGGCAGGGCCGCCCCACGGCTCCCCAGGAGCACCCAGCCCTCTGCTCCCCCCAAAGCCCGGCCCCAGCAGCTGCTGGCCAGGCCTCAAGGCTCTGTGGGCAGGGGAGCCCCGTGCTGGGGGCTGGGAGTGCCCGACCAAGGGGCAGAGCCTGAGCCCAGCCTTCCCTCCATGCCCTGGCGCTCTTTGCAGCTGGAAAAGGACAGGAGCCGAGTGGGCCAGTACGTGCGCCAGGCCCTGCCGTTCCTGGAGAGCCCAGAGGAGCCCCTGCGAAAGCTGGCCATCAAGTTTCTGGGTGAGCCACAAGGCCGGGGTCCCTCCCCACCCCGCTGCAGCTCGGCCCCAGCCCCGGCTGCTGGAGCGGCAGCAGGATGCGGCCCAGGGCATGTGGAGCCCCAAGTGGCCCCGAGCGCCTGCTGCCGCCCTGTGCCAGCCCAGCCCTGGGGCGTCCCCATGCGGGAAGGCCCCGGGCTCAGCCCTGCCAGGGCAGGAGGCCGTGTGGCCGGGCTGGCAGCGCCGCTGCGGGGGACCTGTGCCTCTGGGGCCTGACAGGCTCTGTGTTCCCAGGGATCGCCGCCAGGTCCATGAAGCAGGAGCAGCCAGAGCTGCAGCTCATCTGCCAAGGTGAGTGAGGGCACCTTCCAGCTGATCCCCTTGGGCCCTGCTCCCTCCTGCCCATGGCCAGAGCTGGCTGGGATGGCCCTGGCAGGAGGGGCTCCTCGCGTCCCCACACCCCTGGCCTCTCACCTTGGCTCTCTTCCTTTCTCTTCCAGCCCTTCAAGACATGACTGATGACAGCCCTGCCGTCTCAAACCTGGCCATTGAAACGCTCCACATCATCAGAGCTGTACGGAGGACTTCATTCTTCTCATTCTGGTAGTCTCCGTTGCTGCCTCTTCCAGCCCGTAGAGGCGAGACAGAAAACATCAGACTCGCCATGGCAGGCCTGGCAATTCAACACTTGCTCGCTGGCTCCTCAGAAAATTAACACTTTTATACAATTTTCAGATATGATTAAATGCATATTCAAGTGATTACAACATCTATCAATGCATATTAATAATAGGCGGAGTATAGGTGGAGCTCAGGCGGGGCTTGGGGCGGTGCTTCTCTTGGCTCCCCATTTCGAGGGGTAGTTCCGATCTTCATCCATAGGGCAGGGGTCTCTAATTCCTCTTCCTCAGCTTGATCCTTCTTCCTTTCCATTGTTCTTGACCCGCTCACTGAAGCTTGGAAAAGGCCCTGGCTCCAGGCCTATTTCTCCTATTCAAATGTCTACCTGATCCTGTTATACTTCTAATTTATTGCTTCTAAGCCTATTACATGTTCTTGTACTATTCTCTTAAGCTTTGGTCCAGTAAGTAGAACAGAACGGGTACAGATCGTTTTAATATTGGTAACTTGTTTGCAGGCCCAAATCAACTTGTTTGCAGACCCAAATCTCTTAGTTAACTCTTTGGGGCCTAGCCTCCTATATCATCCCCCCTTTCTGTTTAGAATTTACAAATTCCTTCGTCAAGCTCTAATGGATTTTGGTAGGTGTGCATCACAGCCCACATTATCTGCATCTTTCTAACCATGATGCTTGATTTGTACCATAGCCAAATAATTAGGATCAGCAGTATAATCATGCTAGCTCCTAAAACCAATATTGAATGTATCAAATAGTGGAACACTTGTGATGCCGTGGGGGAGTATCCAGTAGAGATATCCAACCAGTGATGTTCTCCCACTTTTTCCACTTTGGTTAGAACAGTTTTTATGTTTTCAGTGTCATGTTCTACTTGCCAGAGCATTCGTTTAGTCGTTCTGTTTACTTCATGGACCAGTTTTTCTATATCAGGATGTTTAAGCATTGCTTTAGAAGATTAATGTTCATTCCTGTCTGCAATTTTAGCACATCGTGATACGTTGTATAATCAGCTTCAATCAATTGTCTAGTAGTCACTAGAATGATATAATCAAAGTCACAGCCTATTATTTTAGTAAAACAAAAAAATTAGTACCACTCACTACTTCATGACAAGTATTTATGGTAAAATTAACACAAAAGATTCTAACACATGCACAACCATTTCCTACATAATAGACTTGTGATTGGGTTTTAGTATGGGGAAGAATTTCAAAGGTACACACACTATCTTCAGTATCTAAGCATAAATCTTCATTTTCTACGACAGCATTTTCACAGATATATCCTAATTGTCCTTTAGGAATACATGCCTCAGGACTGACTGATTGTCACTTTTTCTTGGTGTGATTATAACTTGCTCAAACATTATGGTCTATGGGTCTGACAATTACATTTTGGTGTATGGCTCCTAATGTCAGGATAGGAAAGATGGTCTTTTCTTTGACTGCACTGATAGTGAACACATAAACTTCAATTTGTTCATGTTAAGGGTTGTAAGTGAAGTTCCCTAACTGCCACCATGCTTGGTAATTTTTCTCAAATTGTGTAGTAGAACTGTTTCTAGCTATTATTTCTCTTACCTCCTGTGGTAATACTCTTGAAGTTCCTTCTCTTAATATTCCTGCAGCTACAGATTGCACCCACTGTTGAGTTTGGAGACATTGTATTGCAAGTGCAAACCTTTTATGGATGACACCAGCATAGTGAATAATTTTGGTGAAATCTTTTGCAGTGTGGTTAGCTACTAATGTTAACAATTTAACTGCCAATGATTGTGTTTCTGCCAAAGTGAGCAAAGATGATCTTAAATGGATTTTGAATTTTCCTAGATCAGATGTGACAGCACTTAGTTTATTCACTAATACTTCTTGATCTATGGTGTTTAATACACTTAATCCTGTGCCAAACCATCCGGTTACATCTCTTTGAATTCTGGTACGAGGGGATCTGGCCATCATCTATGCATGCCAGCCTTTAAGGCTTTGTTGAATACAGGGCTGACAATCTTCTTGTATGTTTGATATGTTTACTTGAAGGTTTATTCGAACCCTCTTCAGTGAATATGTGGGATCTAACAACAGCTTCTGCTCATTTGAGTGTCTAATCATGTAAGGTCCAGCATAAGTTAAATTGTGGACACTCTCACAGGCTAAAGAAGGAGTTGTAAAACTGGTGGTGGTCTTAGTCAATGGGGTGGTAGGAGATTTGCTGTTTGGAAATCTCCTGGTTATATTTCCTTCCCTGAATGTCCACTGACACATCACAGAAACTGATTTATCTAGAGTGAAGGTGTGCCAACACTGATCAGCCACTAATTACATTTCACAGTAACGTCAGTTCTGGGTGACCATCTGATCTGTGCCTATTAAAACACTTGCATTGTATGGGGTACCAGGATTTTACCAATTATTCAGTACCCTTGTTCCTTGGAGGACTATAACAGATGGATTGTATTGGTTCAGCTTGCCTGGGTGAACTGGAAGTTCTGGGTCTATATAAAATTGTAGACCAGAACTCTCGTTGTAGGTTTGAGACCATAATGATTCTTGGGCAAGAATTTCATCAAACACCAATGTACTTATCAATCCAAAGATCAGCATTGAGGAGGCTTGATAGTAGATGATTCCTCTCCCGAGGTCCATGCTTCCTCTGGAACCCTCTTGACTCGAGAGCAGTGGATCCACGTGGGTTTCTCTTTCACCCAGATCACTGTGAAGGTGGTCATCAGCACCTGCTGGGGTCCATCCCACTTCTCTCGTGGTGGATCTCCTGAAAGATTCTTAACATATACCTGATCACCAGGGTTGAAGGGATGTAACTTACAATCAGGCTGCTTGGGTTGGTGTTCTAACACCACTGTAGCATTTTTCTGCAATTGTTTTCCTACAGCCATAACATGATCACACACATATTGATTACTGATTTGATCTACAGCTTCACTATTCACAGCTTGCATCATGTAGGGTCTGCCCAAGAGAATTTCAAATGGACTCAGTTTCCCTTTTGATCTTGGCTTGACCCTTAGCCTGATTAAAGCAATAGGTAAAGCTTGATACCAATGAAAATTTGTTTCTTGACATATTTTAGATTCATCTTTTCTACTTGCCCATTTGCTTGGAGTCTGTAGGGCATATGCAGTTGCCAATTGATTTTTAGTGCTTTACTTATTGCTTGTACAATTCATGCACAAAAGTGTGAACCTCTATCTGAAGAGATGCTCCTAGGCATTCCAAACCATGGTATAATCTCATTCAACAAGACTTTAACCACTCCTTTTGATTCATTTTTTTTCTACATGGGAAAGCTTCGGGCCATCCAGAAAATGTGTCAGTCAAAACTAAGAGATAACAGGACCCCCCCCCTTTTCTTGGCAGCTCAGAGAAATTAATTTGCCAAATTTCACCTGGGAAATGCCCTTTACTTATTGCCCTTTGGTGTATTTCTGTTCCAGTATTTCAGATAAAGTTCACATTGTGATGTGACTTGCTTTATTGTGGTAAATAAATTTGGTCCTGTTACTCTAGTAGCATTCTTCTTGTTTTTCAGTAACAATCAATTCACATATTATAAAAGTACACCCTTTCCCGGTGGTGACTGCCATTGTTCTAATTCTTTTGCTAATTAATTCCCAAAATTGTGGGAATATTTTCTAACCCTTAAGGTAACACTGTCCAAATGAGATGAGTTTTCCTTCCTGTGGTGGGATTTTCCCACTTGAAGGCAAATATCCTTTGACTTTCTTGTGTTAAGGGAAGGCAGAAAAAGGCATCTCTTAAGTCTAATACTGTGAACCAAATTACACTTTCTTTTAATATTGTTAATAAGGTATATAGGTTTGCAACAGCTGCATGTATGTTTTAGCTATTTTATTTACTGCTCTTAAATCCTGAGCCAAACTATGTGTTCCATTTGTCTTTTTGACTGGTAAAATTGGGGTGTTGCAATCTGATTCACACTCTACAAAACCTTAATTTCAAAAAGTTGTCTATTATTGGCTCAATTCCTCTTCTATCTTCCAGCTTCAGTGCATATTGCTTCCTAACTACTGGGTTTGCTCCTGTCTGTAATTCTATTTCAACGGGAGCTGCTCTTTTTGACTTTCCTGGTGTTTCAAAAGCCCAAACTCCTGGGTATACCTGATCTAAAATTTGATTGACATTTGAATTACCCTGGCTTGGCTCCACATAGCTCATTGCTAAACTCAGAGCCGCTATTAATTGTTCTTCCTTTACCTTAAGTTCAATTTTACCTTGTTTGAATTCTATTACAGCTCCCAGATTTTCTAGTAGGTCTCTGCTCAATACGAGTTTGGATAAATTTGGTAAATACAAAAAACTGATGCACTCCCATTTGTTTTCCAATTTTGAACTTTAGGGGTTTCAAAAGAAAGCTTTTCTGATTGGCCAGTGGCACCCACAACTTAAACATATTTATCACTTTTAGGTATTAATTCAAAACAGAAAATGTAGCTCCAGTATCAATTAGAAAATCTAATTCTTCTTTTTCTTCCCCTAGCTTAATTTTTACCAGCAGGTCCCCTAGCACTGGCCTGCCGGCCCCCCCTTCACTCAGTACTCTGTAAGCAACAACAGCTTCTCCTGAGCCTGTATTTCCACCTGTTAATTCAGGGCATTCTTGCTTCCAGTGTCCCTCTTTTCTGCAATATGCACACTGGTTCTGACCCAGCCTTGTCTGTCGGGGAGGCAAACCTTACATCTGTTACACAAGGCTCATACATATAACTAACAGTTGCAAAACTGACAAATCTTAATTCTAGGTCTTATCCAAAGTGATGTGCTTATAGTTAACTCTTCAGCACTACCTCTCATATAGCAACTCTTAGCATGATAATACCTTTAACTATGTGCTCCTGGATGTTTCAAGGTAAGCAAGATATATCAGGTACACAATAACAATATTGGGCCAAATACAAACAAAACCAGACCAGACTAGACCAGAGGGGATATTCCCCTGGGAGAGTGTCCTCTCCCGTGTCCCCTGCGAGACGGCGTCCCGCCTCGACTCACGGGTATCCAGAACCAGAACAAACAAAACCAGAAACCAGATACAAATACCTTTTATCAATAGGCAGTGTTCTTGTCCAGCCCCCGCAAGAAGCCACCGAAGAAGGGAGCCCCTTCGGGTAGAAAGACTTACCCGAGGGCGCCCAAGGGGGTCCCGTCCTCCGGGGGATTCCGCAGCCGGGTGGAGAAGGTGTGCTGCTGCAGGTCGCCAAGTGAATCCGAAAAATCGGTCCGAGGAACTGCTCAGAGACTTTTTTTATCTTTAAGCAGCAAGGTATTTGTTTATTCGATGCTGGGAGCAAGGCAGCTCGCGCTGGACAAACTTGCTCAAAGGCTTCACACAAAATCAGCATTTTTATACAATCTTCAGATGTGATTAAATGCATATTCAAGTGATTACAACATCTATCAATGCATATTAATAATAGGCAGAGTATAGCTGGAGCTCAGGCAGGGCTTGGGGCGGTGCTTGTCTTGGCCCTCAATTTTGGGGGGTCTGGGGGCTTAAACTCATCTTCTTCAGCCTGACCCTTCTTCTCTTCCATTGTTCTTGACCTGCTCACTGAAGCTTGGGAAAAGCCCTGGCTCCCGGCCTATTTCTCCTATTCAAATGTCTACCTGATCCTGTTATATTTCTAATTTATTGCTTCTAGTGCTATTACATGTTCTTGTACTATTCTCTGAAGCTTTGGTCCAGTAAGTAGAACAGAACGAACACAGATCGTCTTGGATGTTGGTAGCTTGTTAGCAGGCCCAAATTTCTTACTTAACTCTTTTGGGCCTGGCCTCCTGTTTCAGTGAGATCGGTCATTGCAGCGAAGGCCTGCAAAAAGGGAACAGCAGCTCTTTCCACCAGGAAAAAAAGTCTGGTAGCTTTGGCTTCAGGTGCAGTTGTTGCAGTCTGGGCACTTCTTGGGCAGCAAGAGTTGCCTGTGGTGGTACCTTTTCTCTAGGAATCTTCATTTCGATTCAAGGTTCCAGGAGGTGGGACCGGCCATTGCAGCGCAGGGGTGAAAAAAGGGAACAGCAGCTCTTTCCACCAGGAAAAAATGTCTGGAAGCTTTGGTTTCAGGTGTAGTTGTTGGGGCAGCCTGGGCACTTCTTGGGCAGTAAAGAGCATGCTGTGGTGGCAACTTTTCTCTGGAAGGAATCTTTATCTGGAGTCTATTTTGGATGTTACTTTGACCTTTTCAGGAGTGGGCCAAAAAAAAGAGAATTAGCAGCCCTTTCCCTCAGGAAAAATAGCCTGGAAGGTTTGACTTTGAGTTCATTTGGTGGGGCAGCCTGGGCACTTCTTGGGCAGCAAGAACTTGCTGTGGTGGCACCTTTTGTCTGGAAGGAATCTTCATCTGCAGTCTATTTAAGGAGTTACTTTGGCCTATACAGGAAAGGGCTAAAAAAAAGGGAATTAGCAGCTCTTTCCACCAGGAAAAAAAGTCTGGATCCTTTGGTCTTGAGTTGCAGTTGTTGGGGCAGCCTGGGCACTTCTCGGGCAGCAAAGAGCTGTCTGTGGTAAGACATTTGTCTGGCAGGAATCTTCAGTTGGATTCAATTTTTGAGGAGGTGGGACCGGCCATTGCAGCGCACGGCAGAAAAAAGGGAACAGTAGCTCTTTCCACCAGGAAAAAAAGTCTGGTAGCTTTGGCTTCAGGTGCAGTTGTTGGGGCAGCCTGGGAACTTCTTGGGTAACAAAGATCTTTCTGTGGTGGCACCTTTTGTCTGGCAGGAATCTTCATTTGGAGTAAATTGTTCCAGGAGGTGGGACCGACCATTGCAGCGCAGGCCTGAAAAAAGGGAACAGCAGCTCTTTCCACCAGGAAAAAAAGTCTGGAAGCTTTGGCTTCAGGTGCAGTTGTCGGGGCAGCCTGGGCACTTCTTGGGCAGTAAAGAGCTTCCTGTGGTGGCACCTTTTGTCTGTCAGGAATCTTTATCTGGAGTCTATTTTGGATGTTACTTTGACCTATTCAGGAGTGGGCTAAAAAAAAGGGAATTAGCAGCCCTTTCCCTCAGGAAAAATAGTCTGGAAGGTTTGACTTTGAGGTTCAGTTTTTTGGGCAGCCTGGGCACCTCTTGGGCAGGAAGAGTTTTCTGTGGTGGCAACTTTTGTCTGGCAGGAATCTTTATTTGGATTCAATCTTCCAGAAGGGGGGACAGGCCATTGCAGCGAAGGGCAGAAAAAAGGGAACAGCAGCTCTTTCCACCAGGAAAAAAAGGCTGGAAGCTTTGGATTTGAGGTGCAGTTGGTTGGGCACCCTGGGCACTTCTTGGGCAGCAAGAGCTTCCTGTGGAGGCACCTTTTGTCTAGCAGGAATCTTCATTTGGATTGAAGTTTTCAGGAGGTGGGACCGGCCATTGCAGTGCAGGGCATCAAAAAGGGAACAGCAGCTCTTTCCAGCAGGAAAAAAAGTCTGGAAGCTTTGGGTTCAGGTGTAGATGTTGGAGCAGCCTGGGCACTTCTTGGGCAGCAAGAGCTTCCTGTGCTGGCACCTTTTGTCTGTCAGGAATCTTTATCTGGAGTCTATTTTGGGTGTTACTTTGACCTATTCAGGAGTGGGCCAAAAAAAAAGGGAATTAGCAGCTCTTTCCACTAGGAAAAAAAGGCTGGAAGGTTTGACTTTGAGGTTCAGTTGTTGGGGCAGCCTGGGCACATCTTGGGAGGAAGAGCTTTCTGTGGTGGCACCTTTTGTTTGGAAGGAATCTTCATTTGGACTGAAGTTTTCAGGAGGTGGGACCGGCCATTACAGCGCAGGGCAGAAAAAAGGGAACAGCAGCTCTATCCACCCGGAAAAAATGTCTGGAAGCTTTGGCTTTGAGGTGCAGTTTTTGCGCAGCCTGGGCACTTCTTGGGCAGGAAGACCTCTCTGTGGTGGTACATTTTCTCTGGCAAGGATCTTCATTTAGATTCAGTTTTTCAGGAGGTGGGACCGGCCATTGGAGCACAGGGCAAAAAAAAAGGGAACAGCAGCTCCATCAAACAGGAAAAAAACTCTGGAAGCTTTGGCTTTGAGGTGCAGTTGTTGGGGCAGCCTGGGCACTTCTTGGGCAGCAAGAGCTTCCTGTGGTGGCAACGTTTGTCTGGCAGGAATCTTCAGTTGGATTGAATTTTTCAGGAGGTGGGACCGGCCATTGCAGCGCAGGGGAGAAAAAAAGGAACAGCAGCTCTTTTCCTATGGAAAAAAAGGCTGGAAGCTTTGGCTTTGAGGTGCAGTTGTTGGGGTAGCCTGGGCACTTCTTGGGCAGGAAGAGTTTTCTGTGTTAGCACCTTTTGTCTGTCAGGAATCTTTATCTGGAGTCTATTTTGGGTGTTACTTTGACCTATTCAGGAGTGGGCCAAAAAAAAGGGAATTAGCAGCTCTTTCCATCAGGAAAAAAAAGTCTGGAAGGTTTGACTTTGAGGTTCATTTGGTGGGGCAGCCTGGGCACTTCTTGGGCAGCAAGACTTCCTGTGGTGGCACCTTTTGTCTGGCAGGAATCTTCATTTGGATTGAAGTTTTCAGGAGGTGGGACCGGCCATTGCAGCGCAGGGCAGAAAAAAGGGAACAGCAGCTCTTTCCACCAGGAAAAAATGTCTGGAAGCTTTGGCTTTGAGGTGCAGTTTTTGCGCAGCCTGGGCACTTCTTGGGCAGGAAGACCTTTCTGTGGTGGCACATTTTCTCTGGCAAGGATCTTCATTTAGATTCAGTTTTTCAGGAGGTGGGACCGGCCATTGGAGCACAGGGCAAAAAAAAAGGGAACAGCAGCTCCTTCAATCAGGAAAAAAACTCTGGAAGCTTTGGCTTTGAGGTGCAGTTGTTGGGGCAGCCTGGGCACTTCTTGGGCAGCAAGAGCTTCCTGTGGTGGCAACGTTTGTCTGGCAGGAATCTTCAGTTGGATTCAATTTTCCAGAAGGTGGGACAGGCCGTTGCAGTACAGGGCTGAAAAAAGGGAACAGCAGTTTTTTCCACCAGGAAAAAAAGTCTGGAAGCTTTGGCTTCAGGTGTAGATGTTGGGGCAGCCTGGGCACTTCTTGGGAGGAAGAGCTTCCTGTGGTGGCACCTTTTGTCTGGCAGGAATCTTCAGGTGGATTCAATTTTTCAGGAGGTGGGACCGGCCATTGCAGCGCAGGCCTGAAAAAAGGGAACAGCAGCTCTTTCCACCAGGAAAAAAAGTCTGGATCCTTTCGCTTTGAGGTGCAGTTCTTGGGGCAGCCTGGGCACTTTTTGGGCAGTAAAGAGCTTCCTGTGGTGGCAACTTTTGTCTGGCAGGAATCTTCATCTGGAGTCTATTTTGGATGTTACTTTGACCTATTTAGGAGTGGGCTAAAAAAAAGGGAATTAGCAGCCCTTTCCCTCAGGAAAAATAGTCTGGAAGGTTTGACTTTGAGGTTCAGTTGTTGGGGCAGCCTGGGCACCTCTTGGGCAGGAAGAGTTTTCTGTGGTGGCAACTTTTGTCTGGTAGGAATCTTTATTTGGATTCAATCTTCCAGAAGGTGGGACAGGCCATTGCAGCACAGGGCATCCAAAAGGGAACAGCAGCTCTTTCCACCAGGAAAAAAAGGCTGGAAGCTTTGGATTTGAGGTGCAGTTGTTGGGGTAGTCTGGGCACTTCTTGGGCAGCAAGAACTTTCTGTGGTGGCACCTTTTGTCTGGCAGGAATCTTCATTTGGATTGAAGTTTTCAGGAGGTGGGACCGGCCATTGCAGCGCAGGGCAGAAAAAAAGGAACAGCAGCTCTTTCCACCAGGAAAAAAGTCTGGAAGCTTTGGCTTTGAGGTGCAGTTGTTGGGGCAGCCTGGGCACTTCTTGGGCAGCAAGAGCCTCCTGTGCTGGCACCTTTTGTCTGTCAGGAATCTTTATCTGGAGTCTGTTTTGGGTGTTACTTTGACCTATTCAGGAGTGGGCCAAAAAAAAGGGAATTAGCAGCTCTTTCCATCAGGAAAAAAAAGTCTGGAAGGTTTGACTTTGAGGTTCATTTGGTGGGGCAGCCTGGGCACTTCTTGGGAGGAAGAGCTTTCTGTGGTGGCACCTTTTGTTTGGAAGGAATCTTCATTTGGACTGAAGATTTCAGGAGGTGGGACCGGCCATTGCAGCGCAGGGCAGAAAAAAGGGAACAGCAGCTCTTTCCACCAGGAAAAAATGTCTGGAAGCTTTGGCTTTGAAGTGCAGTTGTTGGGGCAGCCTGGGCACTTCTTGGGCAGCAAAGAGCTTTCTGTGGTAAGACATTTGTCTGTCAGGAATCTTTATCTGGAGTCTATTTTGGATGTTACTTTGACCTATTCATGAGTGGGCTAAAAAAGAAAAAATTAGCAGCCCTTTCCCTCAGGAAAAATAGTCTGGAAGGTTTGACTTTGAGGTTCAGTTGTTGGGGCAGCCTGGGCACTTCTTGGGAGGAAGAGCTTTCTGTGGTGGCAACTTTTGTTTGGAAGGAATCTTCATTTGGACTGAAGTTTTCAGGAGTTGGGACCGGCCATTACAGCGCAGGGCAGAAAAAAGGGAACAGCAGCTCTTTCCACCAGGAAAAAATGTCTGGAAGCTTTGGCTTCAGGTGCAGATGTTGGGGTAGCCTGGGCACTTCTTGGGCAGCAAGAGCTTTCTGTGGTGGCACCTTTTGTCTGGCAGCAATCTTCAGTTGGATTCAATTTTTTAGGAGGTGGGACCGGTCATTGCAGCGCAGGGCACAGAAAAGGGAACAGCAGCTCTTTCCACCAGGAAAAAATAGATGGAAGCTTTGGCTTAAGGTGTAGTTCGTGCAGGCGGGGAACTTCTTGGGCAGGAAGAGCTTCCTGTGGTGGCACCTTTTGTCTGGCAGGAATCTTCAGGTGGATTCAATTTTCCAGGAGGTGGGACCGGCCATTGCAGAGCAGGGCTGAAAAAAGTGAACAGCAGCTCTTTCCACCAGGAAAAAAGTCTGAAAGCTTTGGCTTCAGGTGTAGATGTTGGGGCAGCCTGGGCACTTCTTGGGCAGGAAGTGTTTTCTTTGGTGGCACCTTTCGTCTGGCAGGAATCTTCATTTGGATTCAATTTTTCAGCAGGTGGGACCGGCCATTGCAGAGCAGGGCAGAAAAAAGGGAACAGCAGCTCTTTCCACCAGGAAAAAATGTCTGGATCCTTTGGCTTCAGGTGTAGTTTTTGGCGCGGCCTGGGCACTTCTTGGGCAGGAAGTGTTTTCTGTGGTGGTACCTTTTGTCTGGCAGGAATCTTCAGCTGAGATAAATTTTTCAGGAGGTGGGACCGGCCATTGCAGCGCAGGGCTGAAAAAAGGGAACAGCAGCTCTTTCCACCAGGAAAAGAAGTTTAGAAGCTTTGGCTTCAGGTGCAGTTATTGGGGCAGCCTGGGCACTTCTTGGGCAGCAAGACTTTCTGTGGTGGCACCTTTTGTCTGGCAGGAATCTTCCTTTGCATTCAATTTTTCAGCAGGTGGGACCAGCCATTGCAGAGCAGGGCAGAAAAAAGGGAACAGCAGCTCTTTCCACCAGGAAAAAAGTCTGGAACCTTTGCCTTTAGATATAGGTGGTGCAACCTGGGCACTTCTTTTTTAGCAAAGATATTTTTGTGGTGGCACCTTTTGTCTGGCAGGAATCTTCATTTGTATTGAATTTTTCAAAAGGTGGGACCGGCCATTGCAGCGCAGGGCAGAAAAAAGGGAACAGCAGCTCTTTCCTCCAGGAAAAAAAGTTTGGATCCTTTGGCTTCAGGTGCAGTTGATGGGGAAGCCTGGGCACTTTTTGGGCAGCAAGACTTTTCTGGAGGTGCGACCGGCCATTGCAGAACAGGGCAGAAAAAAGGGAACAGCAGCTCCTTCTACCTGGAAAAAAAGTCTGGAAGCTTTGTCTTGGAGGCGCTGTTGTTTGGGCAGCCTGGGTACTTCTTGGGTAGCAAGAGCTTTCTGTGGTGGCACCTTTTGTCTGGCAGGAATCTTTATCTGGAGTCTATTTTGGGCGTTCCTTTGGCCTATTCAGTAGTGGGCTAAAAAAAAGGGAATTAGCAGCCCTTTCCCTCAGGAAAAATAGTCTGGAAGGTTTGACTTTGAGGTTCAGTTGGTGGGGCAGCCTGGGCACTTCTTGGGCAGCAAGAGCTTTCTGTGGTGGCAACTTTTGTTTGGAAGGAATCTTCATTTGGATTGAATTTTCCAGGAGGTGGGACCGGCCATTGCAGCGCAGGGCAGAAAAAAGGGAACAGCAGCTCTTTTCCTAAGGAATGAATGTCTGGAAGCTTTGGCTTTGAGGTGCACTGTGTGGGAAAGACTGGTCACTTCTTGGGTAGCAAGAGGTTTCTGTGGTGGCACCTTTTGTCTGGCAGGAATCGTCATTTGTATTGAATTTTTCAAAAGGTGGGCCCGGCCATTGCAGAGCAGGGCTGAAAAGATGGAATCAGCAGCCCTTTCCCGCAGGAAAGAAAGTCTGGATCCTTCGGCTTCAGGTGCAGTCGTTGTGGCAGCCTGGGCACTTCTTGTGCAGCAAGAGCTTCCTGTGGTGGCACCTTTTGTCTCGGAGGTGTTTGTTCCCTGTTAGCAAGTCCCTTATGGCGTCAATCACAGAACACTGGGACTGCTCACAGGGCATGATGAAGGAATACAGCAGCAGTGCGGAAAGAGGAGGCAGAAAAATGCATTCCTGTATCTAATATACTTCCTCAGTTAGAGAAATTGCTAATCTTGCCACATGATTTGTACTGGAACCTTCTAAGGATGTACTTTTGCCCAGACCCTTTGCTCCAGATGTGCCAGCTACACCAAACGAAACCAGAGAGAATCTCAGCAAAGCCAAAAATCAGCTCTTATGGCACTTGGCACTCTATGGGGTTTAGCACTGGAGCTCAATCTCTCTGGGATGGCTGGTCCAGAACAGTTCATTTAATGAATGGTGCTGTTGCTGAGCTTCCCTGGGTATGTTGCAATTGGCTACTGAGGCTGAAAGATTTCCTGTAAGGATTTTTATCTTTTGAAAATACAGGCTGAATTTGAGGGATAAACTCCAGTATTCTGGAAGTGGAAAGTTGATCAAACAGAAAAGACTGTTTCTTCTACAACAGATTTGGAATAGTCCACTTGTAAAAATCACAAAGCTTGAAGCCTACTCAGCAGAGCTGATTCCTCATCTGCACTGATCATCAGCAACTGGCCTCTCTCCTATTTCAGGGTCTCATCTGTGTACACTGGATTAAGGCCTCCTAACTTCTTAAGAAAAGTAGTGTTATAAGCTCACAGTTCTGGCAAGGTTTCCTTAGCAGATGGGTTGAAAAGCAAAACTTTGTTGCCATGACCAACGAATGCAGAGCCCAAGGTTGTTTGTGGTGCTACTTCTTTGCTCCACTCTGTAATAACTTCTGTCCAGATCAGTGCTGGCAACAAGAATTCCAGGTTAACACTTGTTTCATTTTTCAGGCTTTGCATTTCAAGGATGGGGAGTTGTTATTGGAAACTCTGCCATGGCTCTCAGTAACAGCCTCGGAAAACAGTTTTTCTTATTTCTGAGGGAGAAGTTTCCAACCCAGCTTTGGAGTATGCAAATAGTTGAATGACTTGTTGTACAATTGGAAATAAAAATCAATACATTTGCTCTGATTAATGTCTTAACTTATATTTGGCTAAAGAGTTCTTTTCTTGATACCTTCTTTAAAAAATAGGACCCACAAGCAGAAAGGCGATCTCCTAAAGGGTTGTAACCTTTGAAGTCCACTTGTTGCCACACAACAACAGCATGCCAATATCACATCCAAAGATACAGAATCTTACAGAGATACACACAAATATATACCTATACATATCTATGTATGTATATCTATCTACCTATACATATCTCTACATATCTATACAAATACACACAAGAAAATTTGGGGTTCTTGATGAGAGTTCTACACGGGTAATGAACAGAGGACTGGTTTGATGTGTCATACAACTGTGGGGACCATGAATGTAAGCTCTGAGCTTTGATTTACTGTCCTGGTTTGTAACTGCCTGCCTTCCCTTTGGGGGGAACACAGGCCTCTATTTTGCATGGTCTGTTTTGTTTTACTTGGCAGTGCAGACTAGGGGCAGAAGAGTTTTTGGAGCCAAACAGCTCGATGCAGATTCAGTTCCTTTAGTGGTGCCTAAAACTCAGGAGCTGGACTCCACGGTGCCGGTGGGACCCTCCCAACTCAGCACATTCCATGATTCCATCAAGTCCAACTGTCAGCCCAGCACTGCCCCAGCAACCCCCAAACCACTAAAGCGTGTCAGCCATGGCCAGATGCAGGCGCCTCTGAAACACCTGCCGGGGTGCTGGCTCCGCCCAGGCAACCCATTGCAGTGCCCGAGCCCCCCCGAAAAACACAGGGAGAAACCTTTCTCCAGGAGCTGACCTGAAGCTCCCCTGCCTCAACCTCGGGCCACGTCCCCCGCTCCTCCCAGCGCAGGCTCCTTTCCAGCAGCCCCCTCGGCAGAAGGCGGCTCAGGGCTCCCCTCTGCCCCCCCGGCCGGCTCCGCTCCGGCCCCGCTCCCGCCACGGCCCCGCTCGGCTCTGCACGGGGAAGGAACGCGCCCAGCCCCGGACAGACACCCCCGGGGGCCGCGCACCGGGGGACTGTCCCCGGGGCTCACTCACCGGGGCTCCCTCCTCGGGGGTGACTTACCGGGGCTCCCTCCCCGGGGGTCACTTGCCAGGGGTTGTTCACCGTGGGTCGCTCACCGGGTGTCACTTACTGGGGGTCGCTCACCGGGGGCCGCGCACGGGGGGTCCCTCCCCCGGGGCCACGCACCGGGGGCCACTCGCCGGGGGTCTTCGCTGCCCGGGGGTCGCTGCCCGGGGGTCGCTGCCCGGGGGTCGCTGCCCGGGGGTCGCTGCCCGGGGGCCGCTCAGCGGCAGCGCTCCCGCTCCCGGCCCCGCCCGCTCCCACCCAAACCCCACCAACCGCCCCTCTCGGCCCCGCCCCCGCCCCGCCCAATCCCCGCCTCGCCCCGCCCACTCCGCCGCCTCCCATTGGCTGCGCACGTTCGGCCCTGGAGCGAGGAGCGCGCGGGGAGCGTTGCCTGGAAACCGCCGAGGGAATCCCGGGAATCCTCGGGGCGCCGGCGCTGCCCCCCCACTCCTGGAGCGAGCGGCCGTGCCCGCCCGGGAGCGGGCACTCAGCGCCTGGCTGCGGCCGCCACAACGGGCAGGGAAGCAGGCGCGCGGAAGGCGGGCTTCGGCCCCCGGGCAGCGAGGAGCCCTGAAAAGAACAAAAGTGTTGAAAGAGAGGGAACTCATCGCACCATCACAGAACATGCTGAGGTGGAAGGGACCCACGAGGAGCGTCGAGTCCAAGCCTTTGCCCGGCACAGCACCGACCCCAAGAGTCACACCGTGTGCCTGAACTCTGCCAGGCTTGGTGCTGTGACCACTGCCCTGGGGAGCCTGGTCCAGTGCCAACCACCCTCGGAGGGAAGAACCTTTCCCAAATATCCACCCTCACCCCACGTGAAAAAAACCTATTTGCAACCAAAAAAAAAAGTTTCTATTTTCTTCCTTGCCCTTCTCCTTGTTTAGTGTTTACACAACAGTACTGCAGTGCCCTACTGGCTCAAAACTGAAATACTTGAAGTCCTTGCCATATAGGCTGGATTTTGTCCCTTAGGCAGAGGCTAATCTGCCTGCAGTCCACCAGGACTGCCAGAGCTTGGGGAAGGGATGGAGGCTATCGCAGGAACAGAGATGCGGAGATATTCCCTGATATTCTACTCTAGAGGCGGCTCAAGAGACAGCCCTGGAGTTGGAAGCACTTGCCTTCGTCACTGGACGATCTTGTCCAGCACCACCGGTCAGATGTGTGGGGTTTATGTCCCACAGCAAATTAAAAACACCACAGCCATTATGTAAATGTGTATTTGTTTGAGTATTCACCCTGATGGTGTTCAGGCAGTTATGCTGAGGTACTTTGTGGATTTTTGGAGCAGAAATAACATCTTTTAATGGTGTCTGTGACCGGCTGAGGTGCAGGATGTGGCCTCTCTATTTTTAGCATCTGCTGGTACGCCCATCTGTAGTGAGAAAACATCCTGTGAGTGTTAATTTAGGTGATGCAACCTTTTAAGTCTGGAGAACTACTTCCTTCTTCAAAGCTTGCTAATTCTCATGAAAGAAATAAAGAGAATTTCATGACAGTGACCTATTTTTCACTTTGAATATCCCAACTATTGGTGAGCATTTACATTAAAATATTTGAAGTTTAATAAGTTTTGCAAAATGTCCTGGATGTTGAGGGATGTAGTGATGAACTGAGAATTAGAAAGTGGAGATTGTCTTCTTTTTCTTTGAAGCTCACAGGCCTATGAAAAAAAAAGCTTTCTAGAGAAACTTAAATTTTTTTATCTAATTTGTACACATTTCTACAATTAGGACAGCTGTAGGTTCACCCCTGGCAAAATCTCTCTGCTGGTAACCCAGCCACATGCTGATTAATCCTTATTTCATGTTCAAGTGACCATGATATTTTGGTCAGCTGGCGACAGAGCGGTCCAGGTGGTAAAGGAACAAGGACTGAACAGTATGAGCAGCGTTTGCCTTTTTCTCTCCTCCATCCCCCTTTTCTATATATTATACTTTGCCACTTTCTCTGCTCAGCACACAGGAATTTGCTGGATGCATCCATGAATGCAGAACCCTCTGGAATCAGGACATTTGTTCCAAATGATCCAGCTAGTGCCAGGGAAGCAGAAGTTATGACTGTGTAACAACCACACTGTGAGGAGGAACAAGACTGAAAACCACTTTCCGTAAAGGGAAGGATTTGAACTGGTGTTGGAGATGTGCAAGGCTCTGTTATTCTCCCTCCTTAAGTTGTTGACAGGACACAGTCCCCTCTCTTACCTGCCATTGAAAGGTCCTTCTAGTTACACTTATGGCAGTGTAACTTTGTACCAACATCAGCCGTGCACTGTAAGGCTGCTGAGGTTTCCAAAATCCACCTTTTTTATTTCTGCTAGTTCTGCTTTGTATCCTTCAAGCCAGTACACAAGAACAAAGCTTCAGCAAAGCCTACCTAACATTTTCTTTTGTTTCTGACATCATTAGCCAACGTAAACCAAACCATTAACAGGCATCTAAAACTATTTCTGGAAGTTTTCACGTGCCCGGTGAGGATTCCAAAGTTTTCTTTGAGGGAGACTCAGGGAGAGTCTAGAAGAAGATTTTTGGTCCAGGAAAAAAAAATAAATAACGCAGCTGAAGCCCAGGCACCGTTGTATGAAGCAGATTGATTAACCTTAGTGCTGCTGCGTTCCCACTGGAATACCCACTGGAATGACACTGGAATGCCGCCGGATTTCCTACTGGCCGCCCGGAAGCGGCTCCTCCCGTGACTCCCAGCGCGGCAGGACCGGGTCCCGCTTCCAGCCGGCACATCCTGCCTGGCCTCGCCTCCCCTGCCCGCCCCGATCCATCCCGGCCCGCCCCGATCCCACGCGATCCTCCCTCCTGCCCGGGTGAGTGCGGGGCCGCGGGACGGGAAGGGGCTGGATGGAGGCGGCGGGAGCCGGGAGGGGGGAGCGGGGACACCGCGTGTCCTCGGAGCCGCTGTGCCCGGCGCTATTCCCGCTGTGCCCGGCGGTATTCCCGCTATACCCGGCGGTATTCCCGCTGTGCCCGGCGGTGTTCCCGCTGTGCCCGGCGTTATTCCCGCTGTGCCCGGCGGTGTTCCCGCTGCGCCCGGCGGTATTCCCGCTGTGCCCGGCGTTATTCCCGCTGTGCCCGGCGCTATTCCCGCTGTGCCCGGCGGGATTCCCGCTGTGCCCGGCGCTATTCCCGCTGTGCCCCGGCGGTATTCCCGCCGCTTCCCAGGGAGCTGCCGTGGTGTGGGAGGGAACAGCCCTGGCGGGGAGCAGCTGCTCCCGTGTGGGGTTCTGCGCTGGGGTTTGTCCTCCAGCCCGGCACGGAAGGAATTGGGGGTGCTGGTGGATGGAAAGTTGGGGCTGAGCTGGCGCTGAGCTCCCAGCCCAGAAATCCGGGCGTATCCTGCATCCCATTCAGCGGGCCGTGGGTGAGGGAGGGGGTTCTGCCCCTCTGCCGCGCTCTGGTGATTCTCCACCTGGAGCGCTGCATCCAGCTCTGGAGCTCCCAGCCTGAGAAGGGCACAGACCTGTTGGATCAAGTCCAGGGAAGGCCAGGAAGATGATGAGAGGGATGGAGCAGCTGCGGAGACAGGCTGGGAGAGTTGGGATGGCTCAATCTGGAGGAGTCTCTGTGGAGACCTCCTTGCAGCCTGTCAGGACTTAAGTGGTGCAAGAAAGATGGAGAGGGACTTTTTCTGAGGGCCTGTAGCTGCAGGACAAGGGGCAATGGGTTTAAGCTGAACGGTTTAGGTTTAGACTAAATGTAAGGGAGAATTTTTTTCTGCTGGAGGGTGGTGAGGCATTGGCTCAGGTTGCCCCGAGAAGCTGTGGATGCCCCATCCCTGGCAGTGCTCAAGGCCTGGTTGGATCCTGTTGGATGGGGTTTTGAGCAACTAGATCTTGTGGAAGGTATCCCTGCCCATGGCAGGGGGCTTGGAACAGCTGTAATAACCAGCAGAACGCCACAGAACAGCACGTGTTGTAAATGAAGCTGCGTTCTATGAATAGTAAATATCTGAATGTAACTTCTTTAAATCAGTGTGAATGAGCTGAGAGGTTGGTACAATGGATTTAGGTCTGGAATTCAAAACTATTAATCCAGGCTTGGTTGCATTTGTGTTGCTGTCATTTGGGGATGTCAGCTTTAGATCTTGGTGCCTTCAGCAGCATCTTCAGATCTTGCTGTCAGTCAGGGACTGATTTTCAGTCTTTAATTTTTTACGCATTCCCTTGCCTCGTGCTGCAGTTGGGAATGTTCATTCTCTCAGGAAGGAGGTGATGTGAATTCCCTCCTGCAGGGCTGAGGTGACCCTCGGTTACTGTTGAGGGACAGGCTGTGCAGGAGCTGCTGATGAAACACTGCCCAGGAGTTAGTGGGCCAGCAAGGGTGTCCTGCTGCACAGAAGAACTTAGTGCTGCATGTAAATACCAGAACTGGAGTTTAAGTTTCAAAATACGGGATCTGTGTAAATAAAAGTATCTCAACAAATTGATAGCATTTCCTATCAAATGGGTGTAGGGAGTAGAGCTGTCATTTTTACTTAGGAATTATGGCATCAGCACGTTCAAACTTCTCAGGTGTTGGCTTTCCAGACTTGCACAGTTACCTACCGTTACTTGATTTTCCCCTTAACTTTCCTGAGAATTTGGCAGCCAAACCATTTGTAGATCTACTTCTTTATTTTGGCATAATGGTACACAATCATACTATCTGCCTGGGAAAAACAAAGTAAATGACTTCCAGCTTTAAAATGAAATGTCTGTGCTTGTATGAAAGAATTCTTTTTGTTCTACATAAACAAAGTTTGACAGCTCGACAGGACTGAAAGCAGAATCTTGGCCTTTTAGTTCTTAAACTGGTAAATTTTACAAGTTTTAAACTTGTAAATGTAGTAATTACAGAGCATCAACAGGAAGGCCTAACAATGTTCCCTGTCTTCTGTAAACTGTTAATGCTTTGGAGCAAATAGTGAGGCTCTGAAACCAGAGCTGTTCCCGGGATACTCTGATATCCCACTGGGTAGGGTAAGAGTTGTTGCTCTGGGCCCGTGAGCTCTTGAGGTTGTGTTGCTGGTTGATTGTTTTGGTCCTCTCTCCTCTTGAACAGGAACCATGCCCAAGAAAGGAGGGAAGCATGCTGAGATGGGAAGAGAAACACAGGCACAGTATAAATGAGCAAAGCTGGAAGCAGCTTGTTCTCCCTCAGTCCTGAGTTTTGAGAACCCAGACAGCCTCTTCAGGAGCTTGATCTCCCCCATCAAAGAAGAGGTGTTTTTCAAGGAGTACTGGGAGCAAAAGCCACTGCTCGTCCAGAGCAGTGATCCCCTGGTGGCTGCTTACTGCCTGTCCCTGTTCCAGCTGTCAGACTTGAAGGAGCTGTGCAGCCAGGGCCTGTACTATGGGCGAGATGTGAATATCTGCAGGTGTGTGAATGGAAAGAAGAAGGTTTTAAATAAAGAAGGCAAAGTGAATTACATGCAGCTGAAGAAGGATTTTGACCAGAAAAAGGCAAGAATACAGTTTCATCAGCCTCAGAGATTTAAGGTGGGATTGTTTCACTGGATATAATTGATGCTGGTTTAATAATGTGGTGTGTTTTGCTTGAGTTGCACTAGACATGGCTTCATCTCTGTGCCCAGGGGAAGTGGTTGACATTGATGACCTGCTGAAATCTTTACATGAGCTGTATTAAAACACAGTTTATACTTTTGCACTGTCCATCATGTTTCACTGCTCTGCAGTAAGAACAAAATCTGATTCATGCTATAATATGTGTAATAATATATTCTTTTTAAAATTTTGCTCTGTCACATGAAAGTTTGGAAACAAAAACAAATGCACAAAATTGATGATTAGGCATCTGTGCTTAAATTATCCCTTCTGCCCCACTGTTTCCTTGTGCAAACTTTGTGGCTTTTGAGCCACTTCCCTTTAATGGAGGGTAAGGTGTGAAACCATGTGAAATATTTCCAGTGTTCTTGCCAGTGAATTGCACCCTGGAAAGGTACCAGCCCATTTTAGCTGAGTGTTCTCAGTCCTTGAGTTTGAGAACGAGACAGTGGTGCTGCACAGTTGTGTAAAGGACTTGGATTCTTGGAGGTGCTTTGATTCAGGTAGTCTTGAAGGTGTCAACACAATTGAATTGTGAGGTGGACCCAAATAAGATCCCAAATACAAGCTGAGTCCCAGGTATAGTGTTCCTGGCTGATGTCAGCTTTAATGGCCAAGCTGCACTTGTGTGGATCTGGTACTTGGCACGTTCTGCTGTTTCCCTTCGGTGCCTTGTCTGTCACATGTGGGGTGTGGATGAGTCAAGTTTGGTTTTGAATATTCCCAAATGATTGGAGTAACTGGTGAAAGGTCTCTAACCTTTGTATGTTCTCTCTGGTGAGAGAATGCAGGTCCTGCATGTGCTTCTTGTCTTATGGTGTTTTGCTGTTTGTGGGATTATTTTCCTCTGTTCAGCCTTGTCTGTCTGGTTGTGCAGCCTAAAGATGGCACAGGGAAGAGAACAAACCCAGGTTGGGGCACCAGACTTTTTGGCTTAGCAATGACTCTCATGGCAGATCCCCTCTGCATCTCCAGTGCTCTCCTTCAGGAGAAACACTGGTACAGAGCACCTTCCTTCCCAGCCTCTGTGTCCCTGATGTGATCATTCTTCCCAAGCCATGGGGAGGGTGTGGGCTGGGCTTGGCTGAGCTCTTCAGCAAGTAACAGCATCTTTTTTTTTTTTACAGGAGGAGCTGTGGAAGATTCAGGAGAAGCTGGAGTGCTACTTTGGGTCTCTGGTGGGGTCCAATGTTTACACCACTCCCCAGGGATCCCAGGGCCTTCCTCCTCACTATGATGATGTTGAGGTAGGACAGCACAACCTTGCCTGTGAAAGTGTGCATGGGCTTTTGCTGATGGCAGTGTTTGCTGTTGTGTGTGTGCTTCTAACCCTCCCCCCCACTAAACATTATAGGAAAATGGTTTTTTTTAATTTGTGTTTCCTTGTAGTCATTTTTCTTACATATTTTTGCTGAAAATTTACTAATAGTAATATCTAATCATAATAGCATGTAAACTGGGTTTTCCAGACCTGGTATTTCCCTTAGATAAAAAGAGAAGTTTGTTTTCACAGCTGCAGAAGCTTTCTAGCACCTGTTTTTTCATTTTCACTTCATTCAGGCCCCAAGAATTTACAAGTCCTTTTTCCTTTACTAAGCACTTGCTCTTTCTTCAGCTGGACTGTAAGAGCAGACTGGTTGTGCTTGTTGGTCCTGCTGTTTTTAAGAAGTTACTGATATGATGAATTCCTGTGGTCCAAATGCATTTTAAATCAGCTTCTAAAAGAAACATACAAATATACACTGCGTTATAAAGAAAAATTGGACTATCCCACTTAAACCAAATCAAAAAATCCAATCCTTATATGTGTATTTTGCTTTTTAATATTTTCATTTCCATTCAATACACCTGGAGTTTCATTTTCCTTATGCTTGTTATTCAGCAGCCTCACATCCAGCATTTCTAACTCATGCCATCTACCCCCTTTGGGCACCCTATAGAGGTTTCTGATGCTCTGTTGGGGATAAGCCTCTTTCACCTGAAATTTTGGATATTTGTGTGGCAGATGTTCCTTTTGGGTTAGTTCTCTAGCACTTACTTAAGTGACTGGAGAGAAACAGGGATTTCCAAATGCCTGCCTTAGGATAAAACAGATCCCACTTCACAACTCCTCTGTCTGTTGTCTCTAAATAGAGACAAAAAAAATTAGTTCACATTTAAATTTCTCTGAATTGTAGCTATCTAAAAATTAATGAGAAAGGAATTACTTCCTTATGGATTTGGATTTATGGTCTTTTGCAGGTGTTTATCCTTCAGCTGGAAGGCGAGAAACACTGGCGGCTCCATAAACCAAGGGTGCCTTTAGCTCGGGAATATGATGTGGAATCAGAAGATAGGATTGGGAATCCCACACATGAGTTCATATTAAAGGTATGAGAATTTCATTGCCTTAGGTGGTCTGGGCTGTGATTGCCAGAAAAGTTAAAAGTGGTCCATTTCTTGAAGGCAGTGATTGTGGCTGTGAAACTGAGGGGAGGGTTTGCACACTGCGAGCACGAGAAATTTGGGTGATAGTTGTCTATATCCTTTTTTAAAGGTATCCTTTGCTTCTAGTATTTAAATAATGGGCCAAAACCCCCAGTTATTTCTGTAAATTGACTAGTACTCTCCAGGTTGGGCACCCTGACTCCTAGGTCATGTTTGTGGAGTTGTGTGCAGAAAAAACACTGGGTTTGTGTATGGTTCTAAAACATTTTTATGCTTTTACGTGCTGCCTGTAATCCCTCAGGCTAATCCTTCTGTGCACTGAGACTTACTGCTGCACTGAACATTGTCACTGTTCTGGTGAATGAGATTTAAATATTTATCCTTGGCTGATAAAGAGAAGCATGAACCAAACCCCACATAAACTTGCTGTATTAATTGCTCTTCCTTTTTCCAGACCTGAAATTCAAGTGTTTGGTTGGTGGTTGATTTTTGGAATAAAAGGAACATTTCATGAAGATTACTGAGTGTCAGCAGGGAATCTGGTGCTTGTCCTGTTCTGTTTGACCTGCTTTTGAAGTGTTACTTGTCCAGCTGGTGGTGCTGCTCCATGTTGGAATCCTCAGGAGTTTCTCTGCCTTTTGGCCTGTTATGGAGCCTCTCTCTGCTCTTCTCAGTGTCCAGAGCTGCATTTGGGTGTAGGTGTTTTAGGAATAGTGTGACATGTTGGATGGTGTAGGTGTTTTAGGAATAGTGTGACCCATTGGATGGGATGCTGACATCATGAGCTGTGTTGTTTGACAGAGGGGAATATTCAATCGTCATCGTGTACTGGGTGATGCAAAGTCTAGTAAATTACAGTTCCCTTTTTCATTTCTGGAATATTTTGGACCAGACTTCAGTGCCTTTCATTTTTATGGAATAATGATGGGCTTAAAAGTTATCCAAGTTTTTAATTTATTTTCCTTCTGTTTGCTGTTGTTCACTTCCTGTGACCCATTTCTTCTGGGTGGCTGGTGTCAAAGTTTGGTTGTCTCTTTGTGGCTGCCTCTGAGAGGGATGCTGTTGTTTGACTCTATTTCCTCCCTAAACATCTTTCTAGAATATTTCCTTTCTCCATCTTTCAAATGAAGAGAATTCAGAATACTCTTGGTTGGTGTAGTCCCCACTCTGGTAAGGAAGGCAGTTTTCTTTGACTGTGCTGTCCAACTCTATAGGTGTTTACAGGACAAGCCATAAGTAAACTTTTATTTCCTTCTTGGAGGCAATTTTATGTGCTTTACACCTTTCTTGTCTTGACTTTCCTTATCTAGTTTTTTTTCAGTGTGGAGTTTTAATTTACACAGGTGAGAAGAAAGATAGGGAGGAGGAGGAGGAAGGTCGTACCTGTTTTTTAAGTGCTTTAACTGAAAATCTCAGACAACAGTATTGTAACAGATTACCATTTTTACAGAATATTTGGCTTTTCTCGTGGAATACTAGCCTTTTCTTTTGATGTGATCTGACCAAATCCCCATTTCACTGCTCCTCTGCCAGCCCACTGTGTTGCCAGCAGGTCCATCTCAGCTGCTTCTTTGTCCTCTTCCTGCAGCTCAGTGGGAGTCTGTGTGTTCTGTGATGTTAAAAAGCTTGTTTCACGTTTTCAGCAAATATTGACAGCAGGTTGGAAAGTTTAAGGTTCTGAACTTCTGGCTTAGTGTTCTTTATGTTATTAAAGTGTACCTTGCAGGACTGCTCCATTTTGTGATTCTAAAGGATATATATTGTCAGACTGTCTGCTCAGAGAGTATTTTCTCTGACTGCAATAAGGTTTGACCTGGTGCCCTAAATATATCAATTTTCTTGCAGCCAGGTGACTTCCTGTACTTCCCAAGAGGGACCATCCACCAAGCTGACACTCCTCTTGGGACCTCCCATTCAACACACGTGACCATCAGTACCTACCAAAACAAGTAATTATTCTTTATCTTCTGTTTTGTGTGGCTTTCCTCTGCCAAGTGATGTGTGTGAGTACTACAGACCTGAGATGTGGTGAAGTTTTGGGGCTTGGGGGAAGGAGGGGAGCAAGAAGACTGTTGTTGTTTGAAGGAGCCTGTTTGAGAGGTTTTCATGCAGCAAGCTTGATTGCTTTTTAATTGCTTATTTTATTATTTACCAGCTGTAGGCTTTAATGTGGAAAATGCTACAACTGCAAACTCACTTCTGTATTTAAAAAAATCTCTCATCAGTGGCTGAAGTTACTGTTCATTTCATAGCTCAGATAAAGAGTCATGAGTTACTCCTTTCATCATGTTTTCTCCTGTATTTGATAGTCACCTGCACTAATCTTCTGACAGATTTGCTGCCAATTCTTCCTTGCAAACATTTTCTGCTTATCTGTGTTTTTTTTTATCTCCTACTCCATGTATGCAAGTCAGATTTCTTATGACACACTCCCAGTCCTTGTGCCCACACTGTTATCACACAGGGAAATGTTCTTGCCAACCTAATCAGCCTCCCAGATGCTGGGTTTGGAGCCATTGGTCTGAGTTAGGAATTAGGAAGGGCAGAACAAGTTTGGGCATATTCTAGATAACTGTGAGATGAATCTCTAACCACCAGCTGTGCCATTCTGGAAGCCAGGATGGGCTGGTAACTCTTCATCTGGCCACTCCTCCAACATGGAGAGAGGGTTAAGAGGAAGCTGCTCAAAGGTGTCAGTCTTCTTAAAAGCTGGGTTCAGATTATTTCAATTTACACATGTGTTCTTTTCTTCAGAAGGTAAAAAAAAAACTAACCCCAAAAAACAGGAGAGGAAAAGGAAAAGCTGCTCTTCTTCCAAGGTTAAAAAGTGGAGTCATCCCCTGTTAAGGCTGTTGGTAATGAAGTGCTGACATCCTGCCTCTGCACCTCCTGTCAGCAAGTGCAGGGAAAACAAGCAGGAGTCCTGGTGCAGGCTGCTGTTCTGACTTGTAGATGGAAGTATGATCTGGAAGCATTTCCTTGGCAAATTGAAGAGAAATCCTTGAAAGCAGCTGTGGAGGAAGTGCTGGTGGAGGTGGCACTTCCAGGTATTTTCAGGTTTGTCTGGGCCAGATCCCAGCAGGAGAGAAGTGTGCACATGCGGGATAAGCAGGGCAGTTTGGAAAAGCAGTCCCTTCACAGCCCGGCTCCCCCCAGCTCCCTTTGGGGGTGACCCCCCGCCCCTCGCGCTCCCTTTGGGGTCCCCCCCGCTCTTTCCCCCCCGCCGCTTTCCCGCCGTGCCCGCCCCGCTCACCCGACAGGGCGGGGCCGGCAGGGACGGGGCGGGGACGGGCCGAGCGCTGATTGGCTGCGGCGGGGGCTCGAGAGGCGGGGCGTGCGCAGAGCGCCATGTTGTCTGCGGGGCAGCGGTGGCGGCGGAGGTGCGGCTGCGCTCGGAGAGCGCGATTCTGGGGATCCGCTCGGGGCTGCGGGGAGCGCGGCTGTGGGTGGAAAGGCTGGAGGGCTCGGGAGGGTTTAGCCGAGGGGTTCGGGGGTTCCCGAGGGTCAGAGCGCGGGGCCTGGAACCCGCGCGGGGGGGTTGGGGCTGTCCCAGCGCCCTGGCTGCACTGCGCAGGCGCGCCGGCGTTACCCGCCGGCATGACCCGCAACCCGCCATTACCGCTCCCGCCACAGCGCCCCCTGCCGGCCCGGCGGACCGACCCCAGGGAAAGGGGATCCCAATGCCCCCCCGAACCCCAGAGACCCCCAACACGCAGCACACAGAGACCCCAAAGGGACTGGGGCCCGGGGGTTCCCTAAAGCCCAGCAGTGGGGTTCAGGGGATCTCCCAGCCCCCAGGGGAAGGAGTCCTGGGGGTGCCCCCCAAAGTCCGGGGGGGAGATGTACCGCATCCGGGTAAGGGGATACAAGTCCCCCTCAGTACGGCCCAGTAACCCCCTCAGTGACCAGCCAGTGTGTCCCAGTGACCTCCCACTGCCCCCCAGGATTGCCCAGTGATGTTCCAGTGAGCACCCAGTAACCCCCAGTATGGCCCAGTAACCTGCCAGTGTCTCTCCCTGTGTCCTGATAATCCCCCAGTAACTCCCCAGTCCCTCCCAGTGCCCTCCCAGGATCCCCCAGTAACCCTCTAGTCCCTCCCAGTGCCCTCTGGTTCCCCCCGGTGTGTCCCAGTATCCTCCAGTAATCACCCAGTGCCCTGCAAAGCCCCCCAACTGTCCCCAACATGTCCCCAGATGCCCTTGTCCTTTCTGTGAGCATGTGGGGGGGCATTTTTGGGGTCAAAGGGTCCAGGGGGGGCTCCTGGGGTGAGATGGAGGGTTGGGACATCAGGGATGGGGCTTGGGGCCAGTGGAATTGGGGGTGTCAAGAGGGGAATAATGGCAATGGGGAGGCCCTGGACACACTGGAGACACCAGGCTTGTCTTGGAGTGTCAGGGGGGAATTAGGAACACCAAGAGGGTCTTGAGGACACCGGGGAGGTCTCAGGACTCAGCTGCTCATGGTGCAGCCCCTCCTCTCCTCCCCCAGGCCCCATTAACCCCCCCAAATATCCCCTACCTCCCATTTTCCCTTTAATCCCCTCCCCACACAGATCCTTTTGACCCCCCAATGCCTCTAAGACCTCTTTTAACTTCCCTAAATGCACCTAAAGCCCCCCTAAACCCCCTAAATCCCCATCCCACCCCTCCATATCCCCCCAAATCTCCCGCAGCCCCCCCATCAAATCCCTTCCAACCCCCCAAAGAGGGATCACCCAGCACCCTGGGACAGGAGCACAGTGGACTGTATTGGGGGCACTGGGCTGTACTGGGAGCGCACTGGGGGGGGCTCAGATGTCCCAGAACAATGTGGCCCAAGTCCAGGAGAGATCTGGGGAGCAGTGAGGAGGTACTGGTCTGTTCTGGTATGTCCTGGTTTGTACCCTCAATCCCCAAAGCCCCTCCCCAGCTCCCCTGGACCATCCTGGACCTCAAAGCCCCCCAGACCCCCCCAGGCTCCTGACTTGGTCCTGCTGCCCCTTGAGCATCTGCAGCTGCTGCAGAACCAGGCATTTCATCAGCAAATGTGCAGGTGACCCCAAGCTGGGGGTGTGTTGATGTGCTGGAAGGCAGGAGGGCTCTGCAGAGGGACCTGGCCCAGCTGGATCCATGGGCTGATTGCAAGGGGATGAGGTTCCAGCAGGCCAAGGGCCGGGTCCTGCCCTTTGGCCACAAGAAGCCCCGTCAGCCCCCTGGGCTGGGGCCAGAGTGTCTGGAGAGCAGGCAGGCAGAAAGGGAGCTGGGAGTGGGGATGGACAGGAAGCTGAACAGGAGGCAGAGTGTGGCCAGGTGGCCAAGAGGGCCAATGGATGGTGGCCTGTGTGAGGAAGAGTGTGTCAGCAGGAGCAGGGAAGTGATTGTTGGGCTGGAGTGAGCGCTGGTGAGGCCACCCCTGGAGTGCTGTGTCCAGCTCTGGGCCCCTGAGTTGAGGAAGGCCCTGGAGGGGCTGGAGCAGGAGCAGAGAAGAGCAGCGAGGCTGGGGAAGGGAGTGGAGCACAAGTGGTGTGAGGAGAGGCTGAGGGAGCTGGGGGTGTTGAGGCTGGAGAAGAGGAGGCTCAGGGGAGACCTCCTGACTGTCTGCAAGTCCCTGCCAGGAGGTTGGAGCCAGGTGGGGGTGGGGCTGTTGTGCCAGGAAGCAGCAGTAGGTCAAGAGGGCTGGGTCTTGAGCTGTGCCAGGGGAGGTTTATTAGGAAGGAATTTTTTGCTGAGAGAGTAATCAGGCCTTGGAATGGGCTGGGCAGGGAGGGGGTGGAGTCAGCGTCCCTGGAGGTGTTGAAGGTGAGAGTGGATGTGGCCTCAGTGCCATGGTCTGGGAAGCAGAGCGGGGTTGGATCCAGGGTTGGACTTGATGATCTTGGAGGTCTTTTCCAACCCGGCTGATTCTGTGATTCTGTGATTCCCATTCCTATGGCAGCACATGCTTGAGGCTCTATCCCCAGGGTGATAGAGATGTCTGTCCATATCTATCTCCAAGGTTAGTCTGTAAATGTGTGGTGTTAGAAAAGCAGGCTAAGTTGTGGGCTGGTTGTAGAAGGAGAAGGAAGCCCAGAGGCCAGTGCAAGCAGGCAGCCCTGAGCTTGCACCTGGTGTCCCCTCCCTGCAGGTTCCTGTCCTTGAGCCCAGGCCCTGAGGTGAGGCTGAGAAGTGGCGCGGAGGTGAGCCCAGAGCTGTCCCTGAGGTGAGGCTGAGAATAAGTGCAAGGCAGAGGTGCTGCTGAGGAAGGAGAGCCCTGTGGTGGGAAAGAGAGGCAAAGCTGTGAGTGCCCATCCCCTTGAAGGTGCTGTGTCCATCCCCTGTGTGCCAGGTGAGCTGGGGCTTTGCTGCAGAGCTGCGGGTGCTGATTTGAGCGTCTCCAAGTGCTGAGATGGTGGGCACCCAGGAACACAAACTGTGCCTGGCCACGGAGCCTGCAAAATGGGGCAGAGACAACGGTGGCAGTGTGGGGGTCCAGGTTGTCCCTGTGCCTTCCCCTGCAGGCCCTGGCTGTCCCTGCTGGGCCCCTGTCCATCCCCATCAGGTCCCTGCCCGTCCCCCCCGGGCTGAGCTCCCCCCAGGAAGTGCCGTGGAGCTGAAGCTGCTGCCATCCCCCCCTGCAGCCGCTGCCCCAGCCAAGGGAGCAGCAAAGGCAGGGCCAGGAGCAGAGGCAGCAGCAGGGGAGCCCTGGGGGGGCCGGGAAGGTCTTGTGTGGGTCAGGAAAGAGGTGCTGAGCACGAGGCCGGGGCTGTGCTGAGCAAGCCCAGCCCTCACATCCCCCCAGCCAACGCCGGCTGCCCGGGGGCTTGGGAGGGACCCCCAGCCCGTGTGCCCCACACTGAGCTGGCAGAGAGAGAGCCAAGGGACAGGGCCACGGGCAGGGCCCCGGGTGAGGGCCAGGCAGGGCCATTGCAGGGCCACGGTGAGGGCACAGCCTGTGGCAGCAGAGCTGCCCAGGGCCGGGGGCAGCCGGGGGTGTTGGTACCAGCCAGTGCTGGGGCCGAGCAGAGCAGGAGGCCTCTTGCAGAGCCCTGGAGCAGCCTCCCACTTTCCAGCCCCGACCTGGTGGGGTGACACTGTCCCCTCCCTACAGGACATTCCCCCAGAAATCTTCAGGGGGGCCTTTTGTGTTTATTCCTGGTTGCTGATTCCTGCTGAGGACCTGAGGGAGCCTCTGCAATCCCATCCATGGGGCACAATCTCCTCTGCAGAGCTTGACTCACTGCAGACTTTTCAGGGAAATCTGTGCTGGCAGCCCGAGTATGTCCCGATCCCCCACACTCCCCCCAGGATATTCGGGATGAGTTCCCCTGTCCCGGACACCTGCAGGATGGTGGGGGGTGGTTGTTCTCCTGGTGTTGCTGTTGCTGCTCCGCCCCTGTCCCTGCCCTTCCTGCCGCTGTCGGGTGAGCGGAGCGGCCACGATGGGAAAGGGGTGAGAGAAGCGAAAAGAGCGGGTGGGACCCCCAAAGGGAGCTGGTGGGAGTCAGGGTTTGTGGGCCAATGGGAACAGGGTTGGAGAGGGGGGCTAAGGAGTGGGAGGAGAGCAGGAGCGTGGAGCGTGGCTGCCATGGAGATCACTCTCTGTCCCCGTGCCTTGATCCCTGGAGAGCGGGGGAGGCTGGAGAGAGGGGGGAGCTGTGAGAGCTCCGAGAGCCTGGAGAGGGGGGAGCTCGGGCCCCCTGTGCTGAGCCAGCGGTCGGGGCCGTGCTGTTGCTGCCAAATTGCCCCTGGTCAGGCTGAACCCAGAGCCCACCCACGTGTCAGGGGGCTCGATCTGCTCCCTGCTCTCATTTCCCTGGGGCAGCCTCTGGTGTCCCCCTGCTTGTGGGACTGTTTGGTTGCCTTGGGCACAGCTGGCCCTTGTGCAGGGCTGTGCCCTTGGGGGCTCTTGGGGGTGGGCAGGAGGTGTTTTTTGCGGGTGCCGGGCTGGGTTGGTGGCAGAGCCCCGGTGGTGGGCGGGGGGATGCAGGTCCCGCCGGGTCCATAGTCAGGGTCAGGCCCCGCCGGCTCCATTGTCAGCCCGGTGCTGACAGGGGGGGACACAGCGGGTTTGGGGCCCCCTGGGAGTGCCGGGGGTGGGTGTGGAGCCCGGGAGCTGCCGAGTGTGGAGGGCGGAGCGGGGAGATGCCGGAGCTGGGGGACCCCCGGCAGCCTGGAGGAGGAGCCCAGAGAAGGGAAAACCCTGGCAGTGGGGACCCCTGGGATCCCCAGGACAACAAAGTGGAGAACCTGGAGAGGGGGAATGTCTGGGAACTTGGCATCCCGAAGGCGAGAGTCAGAGGAGAAAGGACCCTTGGGACCCCCAATGCTCCCAGCATCCCTGAGTGGGACCCCCAGCATCTCAGAAAGGGAAGCTGTTTCCAAGCCCAGAAAGGACAGACCAGAGAGGGGTAACACCTGGGAGAATTTCTTTAGGTTAACCTTCATATTTCGGAGTAGTTTTTTAGCTGAACCTCAGCTTTTTGCAGTTTGGGTGGGTGAGGGTCTTTGTGCTATTTTTGAGTGTTTTTGCCTGAATCTCGGAGGTTTGGGTTTTTCTGGGCTGAATCTTGGTGGTTTGGAGGTTTTTATGGACACAGGATGCCTCTTGCAGAGCCCTGGAGCAGCCTCCCACTTGCCAGCCGTGCCCTGGTGGGGGGACACTGTCCCCTCCATACAGGACACTCCCCTGAAATTTTCGAGGAGGCCTTTTGTGTCTATTTCTGGTTGCTGATTCCTGCTGGGGACCTGAGGGAGCTTCTGCAATCCCATCCATGGGGCACAGTCTCCTCTCCAGAGCCTGACTCAGTGCAGACTTTGCAGGGAAATCTGTGCTGGCAGCCCGAGTATGTCCCAAGCCCCCACACTCCCCCCACCATATTTGGGACGAGTTCCCCCTTCCCGGGCACTTGTGGGATGGGGGGTGATTGTTCTCCTGCTGTTGCTGTTTCTACTCCGCCCGTGTCCCTGCCCTTCCTGCCGCTGTTGGGTGAGCGGAGCGGCCACGATGGGAAAGGGGCGAGAGAAGTGAAAAGAGCGGGTGGGACCCCCAAAGGGAGCTGGAGGGGTGGTGGGTCATCCCCAAAGGGAGCTGGGGGGAGTCAGGGTTTGGGAGGCTGATTGGAAATGGGTGGGAGAGGGGTGCTAAGGAGAGGGGGGAGATTGGGAGTGGGGTTGCTGTGGGGGTGCCTTTGTGTCCCCATGCCTTGATCCCTGGAGAGCGGGGGAGGCTGGAGAGAGGGGGGAGCTGCGAGAGCCCGGAGAGCCTGGAGAGGGGGGAGCTCGGGCCCCCTGTGCTGAGCCAGCGGTCAGGGCCGTGCTGTTGGTGCCAAATTGTGCCTTCTCAGGCTGAACCCAGAACCCGCCCACGTGTCAGGGGGCTCCATCTGCTCCCTGCTCTCATTGCCCCACAGCAGCCTCTGGTGTTCCCCCACCTGTGGGGCTGTTTGGTTTCCTTGAGCACAGCCACCCTTGTGCAGGGCTGTGCCCTTGGGGGCTCTTGGGGGTGGGCAGGAGGTGTTTTCTGGGGGTGCTGGGCTGGGTTGGGGGCAGAGTCCCAGCGGTGGGCGGGGGGTTGCAGGTCCCCCCCACGGTGGGGGTTGGTGTTGCTGGGTCAGGCCCCGCCGGCTCCATTGTCAGCCCGGTGCCAGCGGGGGGGACACAGCGGGTTTGGGGCCCCCCTGGGAGTGCCGGGGGTGGGTGTGGAGCCCGGGAGCTGCCGAGTGTGGAGGGCGGAGCGGGGAGATGCCGGAGCTGGGGGATCCCTGGGACAACAGAGTGGAGAACCTGGAGAGCGGGAATGTCTGGGAACTTGGCATCCCGAAGGCGAGAGTCAGAGGAGAAGGGACCCTTTGGACCCCCAGCGCTCCCAGCATCCCTGAGTGGGACCTGCAGCATCGCAGAGAGGGAAGCTGTTCCCAACCCCGGAGGGGACAGACCAGAGAGGTGTAACTCCTGGGAGAATTTCTTTGGCTTAACCTTCATATTTTGGAGTATTTTCTGGCTGAATCTCAAGTTTTTGCAGTTTGGGCAAAAATGTTTTGAGAGGGTTTTTGCCTGAATCTCAGAGGTTTGGGTTTTTCTGGGCTGAATCTTGGTGTTTTGGAGCTTTTTATGGACATAGGATGCCCAATGAGCTCTAGAGATGGACTTGGGCAGGAGGAACCCCCGAGGCAACACAGTCAGCCCTTGTTTTCCCCCCCATCAGGATTTGTCCTTCCCAAAGCTTGGGTGGATGGAGGAGGAGGCTGCGAGGAAGAGGAAGATGCCTTGGCCCCCCCAGGCAGGTGAGGAGGAAGTCAGTGTCCCTTTGGGCGGGTGTTGTGCTGGCTCTGTCAGCCGAGCATGGCCCCGGCTGCAGGACAACCCCGCTGGCGCCGCCGTCCTGCCGGGGCCGGAGTTGGGGGGATGTCCTTGGCCTTCCCTGTGGGCCGGAGGCAAATCCCCTCCCTGTCCTTCTTGCTTCCTGCCCCAGGCCCCGAGCTGAGGACGGAGAGCCCGGAGGACAAATCCCCCCGTGAGACCCTGGTGGGAGAGGCCGTTTTGAAGGGCTCCCCGGTGCAGGAAGGCAGCGGGGAGGAAAAGGGCCGGAGATCCCCCCGCAGGAGGGGCTCCAAAGCCATCCCAGGGTGCTCTGAGGAGGAAAGAGCCAGCCTGTGCCGGGAAGGCAGACGGAGCTTGAGGGGGAGCTCTGAGCTGGTGGTCCCTGAGCAGCCTCCCAGCAGGGAGAAGCCTTTCAGGTGCTTGGAATGTGGGAAGAGCTTCAGGAAGAGCTCCAACCTCCTTGCCCACTGGCACATCCACACTGGGGAACGGCCCTACACATGTGGGCAATGTGGGAAGAGCTTCAGGAAGAGCTCCAACCTCCTCACCCACCAGCACATCCACACTGGGGAACGGCCCTACATGTGTGGGCAATGTGGGAAGAGCTTCCACCGGAGCTCCAACCTCCTCACCCACCAGCGCATCCACACTGGGGAACGGCCCTACAAGTGTGTGGAGTGTGGGAAGAGCTTCAGCCAGAGCTCCACCTTAAACCAACACCACCGCATCCACACTGGGGAACGGCCCTACAAGTGTGGGGAGTGTGGGAAGAGCTTCACCCGCAGCTCTACCTTGACCTCACACCAACGGACCCACCAGTAAGGGAAGCCCTGTGACTGCCCCGACTGCGGGAAGAGCTTCGGCCGCTGCTTCCACCCCGAATGAAGCCCCTTATGTTGAGGCAACCCCTGGAGTCCAGTGACTGTCAGTCCATTCATTTTGACCACAAAGGGCCAGTCCCCTTTCACAGGGGCAGCTTCTTCCAACAGAACCTTTCTTGGAGGGGTGTGTGTGCAGATTCCTGCTTTGGCTGGGAACACCCAAGGTCACTCCTGGAGGTTGAGAGCAGAGATCTCCCCCCGAGCGTTGGTCTGGGGGAGTTCCATCCATCTCTAATTAAGAATTATTGCTTTTGTGCCAGCTTGAGTAGAATTGCTTCAACAATTGCTTTAGTGTAGTGCACTGTCCTTTCTTATCCTGTATTCCTGATAGTTTTAGTGTGTATATTATGCACTAATTGTGATGAAGATCTTTTGTCTGATCATTTGTATCTCTAAATAAATTCACTTCCAGCAATAGATCTGATTTGCCATCATTAAAACCTGGGGGACCAAAGTGATTCAGTCACACCTCTGTAATTCCTCTAATCTGAGACTGTTGCCATGATCCAAGGCTGAGATTGGATCCAGCAGCCCCCAGCACACCACAGGAAGTTGAAAGCTCAAGGCCTGCCCCCCCCTTTCCTAGCCCCCTTGTGCCCAAAGACCCCCATGGGACTGTGGGACCTGCCAGACTATCCCTCCTTTTCCACCCTTTTCCCTGTTCCTCCCACTTTCCCATTGTCCCCTCAATCTCCAATTTTCCCCAAAAACAGTTTAGGGGTCCCAACCCCCACTTTTTGCCCCCTCTCCTGTGGGCACTGAAGGAGAAAATGAGGCTGCACACACAGAGTTCCATTGCAGGACTTGTCCTCCCATCTTTCCGGTGTCCCCCTTTCATTGGGGTTCCTTTGGAAACAGCGCCTGGGCTTTGTCTTTTAGTCCACCAGAATTCCCAGCATGGCCCCAAAGCAGTGCCCTGATCCCACACATTCCCCTCCCCTCATGTGCTCCCTGTGTTCAGCCACCAGACAAAAACACAGGCTACCATGCAGAGCATTCCAAGTGGTTTCCACTTTGGCAAACAGCACTCTCTGGATGGAAAACACCAGTCAAGGCCAAAACACTCCTTTTGGGTCCTGATTAACTGAATGCAGCTGCTGCTGCCTTAACTTGTTCCCACAGAAATTCTCAGGGTTCCTTTGCTTCCAGGAGGCCCCACATGTCCCAATGGCCCCTGGATTCCATGAGCCTCCCCAGTCTCCAAAGGTTCCTTTAGTTCCATGAGGCCCTGCAGTCCCAAAATGCCCTTTGGATTCTCGGAGATTTCCCACTGTCCCAGGGTCCCTTGTGCTTCAGAAGGAGCTGCAGTGGGACAGTGGCCCCTTGGTTCCGTGAGCTCTGCAGTGTTCCAGGAATCCTTGGGTTCCAGGAGAGCCTGCAGTTTCACAAGGAGCACTTGAATGCAGGAGGTTCTGCAGGGTCCCAATGGCCCCTGGATTCTGGAAGGTCAGAAATATTTAAGGGCTCCCTTGGTTCCAGGAGATTTGACAGTGTCCTAGAATTCCTTTGATTTCATGAGGCCCTGGATTGTCCCAATGGCCTCCCGATTCCATCAGCCCCCTCAGTGTCCCAATAGTCCCTTGGTTCCATGAGTTTCCACGGTGTCCCAGGGTTCCTTTTGTTCCATGGGGAGCTGCAGTGTCACAATGGGCCCTGAATTCCAAGAGTTTTGCCAGGGTGACAGTGCTGCCTTGATTCCATGAGATTCCATAGTGTCCCCGGGCTCCTTTGGCTCCAGAAGACCCTACAGTGTCACAATGGCCCCTGTACTCTAGGAGGTTCCACCATGTCCTTGCTGGAACATGCGTGGCTGTAATGCTGCCCCACCTGCAGAGCTGCCTCCAGCTCTGGGGTCCAGCCCAGGAAGGACATGGACCTGCTGGAGCGAGTGCAGAGGGGAGCAGCAAGAGGATCAGAGGGATGGAGCAGCTCTGCTGTGAGGAAAAGCTGAAAGAATTTGGACTGTTGAGGCTGGAGAAGAGAAGGCTTTGTGCTGACCTGATTGTGGCCTTCCAGTGCCTGAAGGGAGCCAACAAGAAAGATGGAGAGAGTTTGGACAAGGGCCTGGAGTGACAGGACAAGGGGCAGTGGCTTCACACGGATAGAGGGCAGGGTTGGAGGAAATAGTAGGAAGGAATTCTTTTCTATGAGGATGTTGAGATGCTCTTTAAGGCCCCTCCCAACCCAAAGCATTCCATGATTGTGGGACTGGTGGGTGAGGTGGTGGTCGGAGCCGTCTGGGGCACAGGGACCCAAAATGAGGGAGTTTTCCATTGTGGGGGAAGGAAGGAGGGGGCAGCAGAACTGACCCCTTGGACACCTGGCAGGCAGGCTTTGGCTGGAAGCTGGTGATGGGGAGCTGAGTGAAGCCCCCACAATGCAGGAGGAAATGGTCAGTGACCTGCTCTGCCAGTGAGACCCCCCCAAGTGCCTGGGCCCACATGGGATGCAGCCAAGAGTCCTGAGGGAGCTGGAGAAAGAGCTGGCCAAGCCACTCTCACTCATTCCCCAGCAGTGCTGCACAACTGCACAAGTCCCAGCTGACTGGCAACAAGCACATGGGATGCCCATCCCCAGGAAGGGCCAAAAGGAGCATCTGGGCAACTCCTGGCCTGTCCCATTGACCTCAGGACCAGGGAAGTCCATGCAGCAGATCCTCCTCATCCCATGGCACGGGCAGGACAACCAGGGGATCAGGCCCAGCCAGCGTGGGGTTGGGAAAGGCAGGTCCTGCCTGACCAACCTCATCTCCTTCTCTGACAAAGGACCCACTCAGCAGCTGAGGGAAAGGCTGGGGATGTGTCTCTCTGGAATTCCAGAAAGCCTTTGGCACCATCTCCCCCAGCATCTCCTGCACAAACTGGCTGCTCATGGCTTGCCCGGGGAACTGTTTGCTGGGTGACAAAGTGTCTGATGGCCCAGGGAGTGGTGGGGAATGGAAGGAAATCCAGGTGGGGCCAGTCACTAGTGGGGTTCCCAAGGGCTCAGGGTTGGGGCTGCTCCTGTTTAACATCGTTCTGGGTGATCTGGGCCAGGGGATCGAGTGCCCCCTCAGGAAAGTCGTGGACAACACCACGTTGGGTGTGAGTGTGGATGTGCTGGAGGGCAGGAAGGCTCTGCAGAGGGATCTGGACAGGCTGGATCAATGAGGCCAAGTGTCAGGTCCCACACTTGGGTCCCAACAAGCCCCTGGAATGCTCCAGGCTGGGGGCAGAGGGGCTGGAGAGCTGCTCAGCAGGAAGGAACTTGGGGGTGCTGCTTGACAGCAGCTGGATATGAGGCAGAGTGTGCCCAGGGGGGCAAGAAGGCCAAGGGCATTGTGGCCTTTGTGGAGAAGAGTGTGGCCAGCAGGAGCAGAGAACTGATTGCCCCTCTGTGCTGGGCACTGGGGAGGCCCCACCTGGAGTGCTGTGTCCAGTTCTGGCCCCTCAGTGCCAAAAGGCCCTTGAGGGGCTGGAGCGTGTCCAGAGAAGGGAACGGAGCTGGGGAAGGCTCTGGAAAACATGTCTGCTGAGGGACGGCTGAGGGAACTGGGCTTGTTGAGTTTGGAGAAGGGGAGGCTCAGGGGGGACCTCATTGCTCTCTGCAATGACCTGAAAGGAGGTTTTTAGTGGGGTGGGGGTTGGTCTGCCAAGGCTGTAGTGACAGGAAGAGAGGAAATGGCCTTAAATTGCGTTGGGCAATGTTCATATTAGATGTTAAAGAACCCTTTTTCCACTGAGAGAGTGTTCAGGCATTGGAACAAGTAGCCCAGGGAGGTGGTGCAGTCTCTGGAAGTGTTCAGGTGTGTGGTGGGTTGACTTTGGCTGGACACCAGGTGCCCTCCCAGCCGCTCTATCACTCCCCTTTCCAACAGGACATGGGAGAAAGTAAGGTTGAAAAAACAAAATAGTGGGTTGGGATAAGGCAGTTTATTCAAAGCAAAAAGCAGAACAAAGCTTGTGCACACAGAAACCAAAGACAGCAGGGTTTGTTCTCTACTTCCCATGAGCAGCCCTGGTCGGCCACTCCCGAGGAGCAGGGCTTGGGTCCGCGGGACGGTTCCTCAGCAGGCAGCCATCAGACAATGAATGCCCCCCTCCTGCTCCCTGCCTCAGCTTTTAGAGCTGAGCTGACCTCCCATGGTCTGCAATGTCCCTTGGGTCAGTTGGGCTCAGCTGGCCTACTTGGGTCCCCTGCCAGGCTCTTGCCCTCAGCTAAGGAAGGAATGTCCCAGTGTTGGTGCTGTGCTCAGCAGTGGCCAAAACACTGGGGTGTTCTCAACCCCCTTCCAGCTGCCAATGCCAAGCCCAGCCCTGGGAGGGCTGCTGTGGGGAACTGAACTGCAGCTCAGCCAGACCCAACCCAAATATCTATGGCACATATTCTATAGAATCCATCCTTAGGTGTTGTATGAGAGATCTTTAAGATATTACAAATAATAAGCAATAATAAGGCAAGTGTCCTTAGGGACACCCCCCACCCAAAACTACTCGCTGGGTTTGTTCCCTGGGGGTCTCTGCAGCAGCAAGCACAGCCCCACACTGACTGCTCTGGGCTGTGCAGGCATTTGTGGTTCTGCCTGTCTGACACACACCCCCAACCTTGGGATGGATCTGGATGTCACTGGATGTGATGTCACAGGGGAGTTGTGATATCATGGGGAGGTGTGATGTCACAGGGACGATGTGATGTCACAGGGGAGGATGTGATATCACAGGAGAGGTGTGATGTCATATGATGGATGTGACATCACAGGGAGGATGTGATGTCACAGGAAGGATGTGATGTCAGAGGGTAGGATGTGATGTCACAGGGATGATATGATATCAAAGGAGAGGTGTGATGTCATATGATGGTTGTGACGTCATAGGGGAGATGTGATGTCACAGGGGAGGATGTGACATTACAGGGATTATATGATATCACAGGAGAGATGTGATGTCATATGATGACTGTGACGTCATGAGGGAGATGTGATGACACAGGAAAGATGTGATGTCACAGGGGAGCTGTGATGTCACAGGGGAGCTGTGATGTCACGGGGAGGATGTGATTTCACAGGGATGATATGATGTGATGTCATATGATGGATGTGATGTCACAGAGAATCCTTGATGTCACAACAAAGATGTGATGTCACAGGGGAGCTGTGATGTCACATGGGAAGTGTGATGTCACAGAAATGGTATGATGTCATGAATCCGAAAAATCGGTCCAAGAAACTGCTCAGAGACTTTTTTATCTTTAAGCAGCAAGGTATTTGTTTATTCAACGTTGGGAGCAAGCCAGCTCACACTGGACAAACTTGCTCAAAGGCTTCACACAAAATCAGCATTTTTATACAATCTTCAGATGTGATTAAATGCATATTCAAGTGATTCCAACATCTATCAATGCATATTAATAATAGGTGGAGTATAGCTGGACCTCAGGAGGGGCTTGGGGCAGTGCTTCTCTTGGCCCTCAATTTTGGGGGGTCTGGGGGCTTAAACTCATCTTCCTCAGCTTGACCTTCCTTCTCTTCCATTGTTCTTGACCCGTTCACTGAAGCTTGGGAAAAGCCCTGGCTCCAGGCCTATTTCTCCTATTCAAATGTCTACCTGATCCTGCTGTATTTCTAATTTATCACCTCTAGGCCTATTACATGTTCTTGTACTATTCTCTGAAGCTTTGGTCCAGTAAGTAGAACAGAACGAGCACGGATCGTTTTGGATGTTGGTAGCTTGTTAGCAGGCCCAAATTTCTTAGTTAACTCTTTTGGGCCTGGCCTCCTGTTTCATTTCCCCCTTTTTGTTTAGAATTTACGAATTCTTTCGTCAAGTTCCAATGGATTTTGATAGGTATTCATCACAACCCACATTATCTGCATCCTTCTAACCATGATGCTTGATTTGTACCGTAGCCAAACAATTAGGACCAGTAGTAGAATCATGCCAGCTCCTAAAACCAATATTGGATGTATCAAATAGTGGAACACTTGTGATGCTGTAGGGGAGTATCCTGTAAAGATGTCTCACCAGTGGTGCTCTCCCACTTTTTCCACTTTGGTTAGAACAGTTTTTATGCTTTCAGTGTCATGTTCTACTTGCCAGAGCATTCGTTTAGTCGTTCTGTTTACTTCCTGGACCAGTTTTTCTATATCAGGATGTTTAAGCATTGCTTTAGAAGATTAATGTTCATTCCTGTCTGCAATTTTGGCACATCATGATACATTGTATAATCAGCTTCAATCAGTTGTCTAGTAGTCACTAGAATGATATAATCAAAGTCACAGCCTATTATTTTAGTAAAACAAAAAAATTAGTACCACTCACTACTTCATGACAAGTATCTATGGTAGAATTAACACAAAAGATTCTAACACATGCACATCCATTTCCTACGTAATAGACTTGTGACTGGGTTTTAGCATGGGGAAGCATTTCAAAGGTACACACACTATCTTCAGTATCTAAGCATAAATCTTCATTTTCTACTACAGCATTTTCACAGATATATCCTAATTGTCCTTTAGGAATACATGCCTCAGGACTGACTGATTGTCACTTTTTCTTGGTGTGATTATAACTTGCTCAAACATTATGGTCTATGGGTCTGACAATTACATTTTGGTGTATGGCTCCTAATGTCAGGATAGGAAAGATGGTCTTTTCTTTAGCTGCACTGATAGTGAGCACATAAGCTTCACTTTGTTCATGTTGAGGGTTGTAAGTGAAGTTCCCTAACTGCCACCACGCCTGGTAATTTTTCTCAAACTGTGTAGTAGAACTGTTTCTAGCTATTATTTCTCTTACTTCTTGTGGTAATATTCCTGAGGTTCCTTCCCTTAATATTCTTGCAGCTACAGATTGTACCCACTGTTGAGTTTGGAGACATTGTATTGCAAGTGCAAACCTTTTATGGATGACACCAGCATAGTCAATAATTTTGGTGAAATCTTTTGTAGTGTGGTTGGCTACTAATGTTAACAATTTAACTGCCAATGATTGTGTTTCTGCCAAAGTGAGCAAAGATGATCTTAAAGGGACTTTGAATTTTCCTAGATCAGATGTGACAGCACTTAGTTTATTCACTAATACTTCTTGATCTATGGTGTTTAATACACCTAATCCTGTGCCAAACCACCCGGTTACATCTCTTTGAATTCTGGTACGAGGGGATCTGGCCATCATCTATGCATGCCAGCCTTTAAGGCTTTGTTGAATACAGGGCTGACAATCTTTTTGTATGTTTGATGTGTTTACTTGAAGGTTTATTTGAACCCTCTTCAGTGAATATGTGGGATCTAACAACAGCTTCTGCTCATTTGAGTGTCTAATCATGTAAGGTCCAGCAAAAGTTAAATTGTGGACACTCTCACAGGCTAAAGAAGGAGTTGTAAAACTGGTGGTGGTCTTAGTCAATGGGGTGGTAGGAGATTTGCTGGTTGGAAATCTCCTGGTTATATTTCCTTCCCTGAATGTCCACTGACACATCACAGAAACTGATTTATCTAGAGTGAAGGTGTGCCAACACTGATCAGCCACTAATTACATTTCACAGTAACGTCAGTTCTGGGTGACCATCTAATCTGTGCCTATTAAAACACTTGCATTGTATGGGGTACCAGGATTTTACCAATTATTCAGTACCCTCGTTCCTTGGAGGACTATAACAGATGCATTGTATTGGTTCAGTTCAGATGAATTCAGAATATCTGTATTTATAGCAAATCATAGACTAGAATTCCCACTATAGGCCTGAGACCATAATAATTTTTGGGGAAGAGTTTGATTTAACACTAATGTACTTATCAGTCCAAAGATCAGCATTGAGGAGGCTTGATAGTAGATGATTCCTCTCCCGAGGTCCATGCTTCCTCTGGAACCCTCTTGACTCGAGAGCAGTGGATCCACGTGGGTTTCTCTTTCACCCAGATCACTGTGAAGGTGGTCATCAGCACCTGCTGGGGTCCATCCCACTTCTCTCATGGTGGATCTCCTGAAAGATTCTTAACATATACCTGATCACCAGGGTTGAATGGATGTAACTTACAATCAGGCTGCTTGGGTTGGTGTTCTAACACCACTGTAGCATTTTTCTGCAATTGTTTTCCTACAGCCATAACATGATCACACACATATTGATTACTGATTTGATCTAGAGCTTCACTATTCACAGTTTGCATCATGTAGGGTCTGCCCAATAGAATTTCAAATGGACTCAGTTTCTCTTTTGATCTTGGCTTGACCCTTAGCCTGATTAAAGCAATAAGTAAAGCTTGATACCAATGAAAATTTGTTTCTTGACATATTTTAGATTCATCTTTTCTACTTGCCCACTTACTTGCAGTGTGTAGGGCATATGCAGTTGCCAATTGATTTTTAGTGCTTTACTTATTGCTTGTACAATTCATGCACAAAAGTGTGAACCTCTATCTGAAGAGATGCTCCTAGGCATTCCAAACCATGGTATAATCTCATTCAACAAGACTTTAACCACTCCTTTTGATTCATTTTTTTTCTACACGGGAAAGCTTCAGGCCATCCAGAAAATGTGTCAGTCAAAACTAAGAGATAACAGGACCCCCCCCCCCCCCTTTTCTTGGGAGCTCAGAGAAATTAATTTGCCAAATTTCACCTGGGAAATGCCCTTTACTTATTGCCCTTTGGTGTATTTTTGTTCCAGTATTAAAGACAAAGTTCACATTGGGATGTGACTTGCTCCATTGTGATAAATAAATTTGGTCCTGTTACTCTAGTCCTTAAATGCTAATAGAGTGAGTCTAAGCCCCAATAGTTTTATCATGTTTTACTTTTACAAATTGCCACACTAATTTTTCTAATAGTGTTAACTGACCTGTTTTTAGTTAACCTCATCTATTGTCTAACACCTTACCTTCATTTTCATGTATCCACTTATAATCTGTTTCTTGATATTCTACCTGTTGATCTGTGTCTAGTTCTTCTAGCACTAAAGCTGCTACTGATAGTTCTTTACTTCTTGCAGCAGCTAATTCAGCTTCTGCATCAGCTTTTCTGTTTCTTATTTCCAGGACAGTGTTACCTTTCAGGTGTCCTTGGCAGTGCATAATTGCCACCTGAGAGGGGAGTTGTACAGCTTCTAATAATCATAGAGTTTCTTCAGCATATTCCACAACTTTTCCTTGAAGAGTTAAAAGTCCTCTTTTTCCAAATTGCTCCATGAGCGTGAACTATGCCAAAGGCATATTTGGTACTGTCCATTGAACACATTCTCCTTGTTTTTCAGTAACAATCAATAGATCATTCACATATTATAAAAGTACACCCTTTCCCGGTGGTGACTGACATTGTTCCAATTCTTTAGCTAATTAATTCCCAAAATTGTGGGAATATTTTCTAACCCTTAAGGTAACACTGTCCAAATGAGATGAGTTTTCCTTCCTGTGGTGGGATTTTCCCACTTGAAGGCAAATATCCTTTGACTTTCCTGTGTTAAGGGAAGGCAGAAAAAGGCATCTCTTAAGTCTAATACTGTGAACCAAATTACACTTTCTTTTAATATTGTTAATAAGGTATATAGGTTTGCAACAGCTGCATGTATGTTTTAGCTATTTTATTTACTGCTCTTAAATCCTGAGCCAACCTATGTGTTCCATTTGTCTTTTTGACTGGTAAAATAGGGGTGTTGAAATATGATTCACACTCTACAAAACCTTAATTTCAAAAAGTTGTCTATTATTGGCTCAACTCCTATCTTCCAGCTTCAGTGCATATTGCTTCCTAACTACTGGGTTTGCTCCTGTCTGTAATTCTATTTCAATGGGAGCTGCTCTTTTTGACTTTCCTGGTGTTTCAGTAGCCCAAACTCCTGGGTATACCTGATCTAAAATTTGATTGACATTTGAATTACCCTGACTTGGCTCCACATAGCTCATTGCTAAACTCAGAGCTGCTATTAATTGTTCTTCCTTTACCTTAAGTTCAATTTTACCTTGTTTGAATTCTATTACAGCTCCCAGATTTTCTAGTAGGTCTCTGCCCAATACCAGTTTGGATAAATTTGGTAAATACCAAAACTGATGCACTCCCATTTGTTTTCCAATTTTGAACTTTAGGGGTTTCAAAAGAAAGCTTTTCTGATTGGCCAGTGGCACCAACGACTTAAACATATTTATCACTTTTAGGTATTAATTCAAAACAGAAAATGTAGCCCCGGTATCAATTAGAAAATCTAATTCTTCTTTTTCTTCCCCTAGCTTAATTTTTACCAGCAGGTCCCCTAGCACTGGCCTGCCGGCCCCCCCTTCACTCAGTACTCTGTAAGCAACAACAGCCTCTCCTGTGCCTGTATTTCCACCTGTTAATTCAGGGCATTCTTGCTTCCAGTGTCCCTCTTTTCTGCAATATGCACACTGGTTCTGACCCAGCCTTGTCTGTCGGGGAGGCAAACCTTACATCTGTTACACAAGGCTCATACATATAACTAACAGTTGCAAAACTGACAAATCTTAATTCTAGGTCTTATCCAAAGTGATGTGCTTATAGTTAACTCTTCAGCACTACCTCTCATATGGCAACTCTTAGCATGATAATACCTTTAACTATGTGCTCCTGGATGTTTCAAGGCAAGCAAGATATATCAGGTACACAATAACAATATTGGGCCAAATACAAACAAAACCAGACCAGACCAGACCAGAGGGGATATTCCCAAGGGAGAGCGTCCTCTCCCGTGTCCCCTGCGAGACGGCGTCCCGCCTCGACTCACGGGTATCCAGAACCAGAACAAACAAAACCAGAAACCAGATACAAATACCTTTTATCAATAGGCAGTGTTCTTGTCCAGCCCCCGCAAGAAGCCACCGAAGAAGGGAGCCCCTTCGGGTAGAAAGACTTACCCGAGGGCGCCCAAGGGGGTCCCGTCCTCCGGGGGATTCCGCAGCCGGGTGGAGAAGGTGTGCTGCTGCAGGTCGCCAAGTGAATCCGAAAAATCGGTCCGAGAAACTGCTCAGAGACTTTTTTTATCTCTAAGCAGCAAGGTATTTGTTTATTTGACGCTGGGACCTCACGCTGGACAAACTTGCTCAAAGGCTTCACACAAAATCAGCATTTTTATACAATCTTCAGATGTGATTAAATGCATATTCAAGTGATTACAACATCTATCAATGCATATTAATAATAGGCGGAGTATAGCTGGAGCTCAGACGGGGTTTGGGGCGGTGCTTGTCTTGGCCCTCAATTTTGGGGGGTCTGGGGGCTTAAACTCATCTTCTTCAGCCTGACCTTTCTTCTCTTCCATTGTTCTTGACCCGCTCACTGAAGCCTGGGAAAAGCCCTGGCTCCCGGCCTATTTCTCCTATTCAAATGTCTACCTGATCCTGTTATATTTCTAATTTATTGCTTCTAGTCCTATTACATGTTCTTGTACTATTCTCTGAAGCTTTGGTCCAACAAGTAGAACAGAACGAACACAGATCATCTTGGATGTTGGTAGCTTGTTAGCAGGCCCAAATTTCTTACTTAACTCTTTTGGGCCGGGCCTCCTGTTTCAGTGAGATCGGTCATTGCAGCGCAGGGCTGAAAAAAGGGAACAGCAGCTCTTTCCACCAGGAAAAAAAAGCTGGAAGCTTTGGCTTCAGGTGGAGTTGTTGGGGCAGCCTGGGCACTTCTTGGGCAGCAAGAACTTTCTGTGGTGGCACCTTTTGTCTGGCAGGAATCTTCATTTACATTAAATTTTTCAGGAGGTGGAACAAGTCATTGCAGCGCAGGGCTGAAAAAAGGGAACAGCAGCTCTTTCTACCAGGACAAAATGTCTGGAAGCTTTGGCTTCAGGTGTAGTTGGTGCAGCCTGGGCACTTCTTGGGCAGGAAGTGTTTTCTGTGGTGGCACCTTTTGTTTGGCAGGAATCTTCATTTGGATTGAAGTTTTCAGGAGGTGGGACCGGCCATTACAGCGCAGGGCTGAAAAAAGGGAACAGCAGCCCTTTCCTCCAGGAAAAAAAGTCTGGAAGCTTTGGCTTCAGGTGCAGTTGTTGGAGCAGCCTGAACACTTCTTGGGCAGCAAGAGTTTTTTCTGTGGTGGCACC